>NC_041020.1:7695197-8029171 GCF_004193775.1 Glycine soja
AATTATTACAGTGAATTATATATGTTTGACAAACCAATTGTTGTGAAATTGATATGCTATTGTGTTGAGCGTGAACCCTATAAATTGAGTACTTTTTCTAATTAATATGAATTGATAAAATAAAGTAAGGAGAAATTTAGAGAGAGATATTGATTTTGTATTTTCTCTTTTTCTTGCTGTTTAGGTTTTTATATATAATTTAAAAAATTAATATCATAATTGAAACTGACCAAAGTGTTCATATAATTATTTAGAATTTGTGCATTGAAAGCTTACTTTGAAATTTTTGATTTAATATGATGTATGCTAGTTTATATATATAGAGGTAGTTATTTATATTAATAATTTATGTAAATAATATTGTAGAGTGTTATAGTATGATTCCAAAAATTATTAAGTGTTGGAGTTTGAGAATATTATGGTTAAATTTTATGAACATGTGTATGTTATACCTTATGAATATCATTGGGAATGTTATGAGATGGTTGATGTGATGTTATGAGAAGTTAAAGTGTGGACATGATATTCGATTGTGAATAAGTGGATGTGTTAACATTTGATGTTACATTAATTATATCGTGAGCTATGAATTATACAATAACCCGACCAGTGTTTATGCGCAATGTTAAAGAGAAAGTGTAGGTTCCTAGTTAGGAACCAGTGTTAAATTGTAGCGCAATTGTGTTAAACATGTTTAAAACATGAGGGTGAGGTTGTGGTATTATATAATTCATGAGCAGTGCTTATAAATGAAATATGTGATGAATTGTGGAATGATATGTTTGCCTTGAGATTATAATATTGTTATTGAGATTGAGTAAAAGTGTAAAGTAGAACAGGTGTTGAATTGTGAGATATGTGAAAACATGTGATGGTGGATTGTGACATTATGAGATGTGAAATTGTGAATGAGTTTTGGTTGTGAATAAGTGTGTGATTAACTCTTGATGTGACATTATTTGTGTTGTAAGCTGTGAATTGTACAATAACCCGACCAGTGTTATCTTGAGAAAAGTGTAAATGCGCAGTGTTAAAGAGAAAATGTAGGTTTCCTATTAGGAACCAGTGTTAAAGAGAAAGTGTAGGTTCCTATTTAGGAACCAGTGTTAAATTGTAGCGCAATATGTTGTACGTGCTTAAGACACGAGTGTGAGGCCGTGGGTATTGTATAATTCACTAACAGTGTCTGTGTGCTAAAATGATTTTAGGGGTTGGACCTGAATCAGGAGGGAGAGGCCCTGACGGACTCTTCGGAGTGTAGGCCTTAGGGTCACCGGGTTTGAGTGCTCCTTTAAGCCTATGCGGATCCCATATGGTTGGAGCATTCTCGCAAAACATCATGACCCTAACTGGTCTCCCTATGATCTTACTTAGTGAGAGTGACCTGGCAAAACCCATTGTGTGGTGTGTCTTGTTATGTACTCCTAAGCGCCCCAGGGTGGTTTTTCAATGACATGGTACCACATTGCATATAGGCTTGAGTCTTAGCATAACTGTCTCATGCGCTTGCTAATTGTTTATTATGAAATTGATGTGTTATTATGTCTTGATCAAAGAATGTGATTTTTGTGTAATGTGATTGATGATTGAAAAGTGTGATTGATGGATGAAAAGTGAACTTTGAATGACAAAGTGGTGGAATTACGTGAATTACGTGTAAGTAAATTTTATTTAGTTTATATGATATGTATATCTAGTTGTCTTGTTTCTCCATTAATTAGGAATGTGATAACTCACTCCCCGTGTGTTGTTTGTGTTTGGATCCTGTGATGATCTTGAACTTTGTGTTCGGGGGAGCAGATGACTAGGTGAATTGATTTAAGGAACCTTGTTTTGAAGGACGTCGAGACACAACACTCTGATAGGATGTGACATTGGGGTATAGGGTTTTATATTAATTGTATGAAGTCTTAGACGGTCTTGCTTAAACCGAGATAACTTTATTATTTATTTGGACAAGTTTGAATATGTTGTAGAAGAAAGTGAATGTGAACCTTTTATCCCTTTGAAAAACTTGTATTTACAAATGTAAAAAAAAAATACTATTAATTAATATTTGCATTTTTATTCCTTTATCAGTATATATGTGAGGGGTAGAGGGTGTCACAACCTCTGATGTTGGTGGAACTTATCATTGGAAACAAACATCGGTAGGAGCATTGACTATAATAAATTGAATTTCAGCCACATTGTCTATAACAGGTCATCGAGGTAACTTACATGAAAAAGAAAATAACGAAGTTAAATAAAGGATTTAATAGAAGAATTATGAAAAATTTTAGGGACCAAATGCAATGAATTTATTTTAGGAGGACTAAATCCAATAGACAAAAGACAATGTTTGGAGGACTAAAATCATATTTAATCTTATAAATTATTAAAATTAATTCCCTTGATTATGCTTACATAAATATGTGGAAAATTTAATTTAAATGCAGTGTTATAGATACGTTGGTGTGTTCTCCAATTAAATTTAAAAATTTTCCTCGATAATATGTGACGATATTTAATGGTTTTTGGTTAGGCTTAAATCTAACCATGTGTTTCCCATTTTGTCCAATCCATAATTTTAATCCCCATTTTAAAATAGAGACCAATTTTTTTAAAAATTCAATAATTTTTTCACAAATATGTTTGATATATATACATATATATATATATATATATATATATGTATATATATATATATATATATATATATATATATATATTACTGGAAATATAGTAAATACTTGGCATTCAATATGTAGTGTTTGGGATTCTATATGGATATTTATTGTATCTTTCTTCGACCCTGAGACTATTACACTATTAGAAAATACACTTTCAACGTCGATTATTTAGAAAATACACTTTCAGACTCAAACATATAGTAAGGACAATAAGTACCTGTTGTGATAAAGACTTGACTAGATGTGTCGGACAAGCAAGGAAGGTTTGAAGTGCCTGCCCCACTAAGGAAACCTCATTAGTGGGTACAGGAACTGGAGCATCTGCATCTGTAACCTCCTCCACACTCACCTTTACTTGGCCAGGCAACAAAGGAGTGTTATGAACAACAGTGGATCCCTCATAAACTCTCCCCATGGCAACCAGGTGGGCAGGATCTGCTTCTATGTACAAGCCGCACCTGTCAGAGTCACCCGTCTCAGGATCGTTTCCTAAGGGATCAACATAACTCCCCTTTGTGCTCACTCGAGGACCGAAAGGACCAACCAGAGGCTCAGGAGGCACTGCAAGTCCCTAAGATTGCATCTGCGACTGAAGCTGGCTAAAGGATGCCATGACCTGCCTCGTCACTTTCTCTGTGATGGACTCCTCTAGCTGGTCCCTGATCTGCTGGGTCAGCTGCTGTAATTCGTCAGGAGACAAGGAGGAAGCGTTGTGGGACGTTCGTGGAACCGATCCAAAGTATTGCTTGATGGTGACACCGGCTCTAGCAGCACGGACACGTCCAGGGTACTCTGGACGTCCAATAGCAGCAGTGAGAACATCCTGATGTCCATGGGGGACGAACGATCCCTGTGTGGCCTGCTCCTCAAACGAATCCTACACAGAAAACACATAGTGGTACACAGAATTCTCAAAATATTGAAACATAATTGTAATGGTTAGTTGAAAATGACTTACAATCTTCTCAGCGATTTCCTTTGCGGCCTCAGTCGTCATCTCCCATGTCTTCTTCGTGCGGGCCATCTTTCACTTCACGTGGCGTCTGACCGGGGATGGAGGGTCGATGACGCCATCAACGCTTCTTGACTATGCAGCTTCCTCCAGCTTCTTCTTCGTCTTCTCAGCCAGGAGCTTCTGCTCCAAATAATCATAACCCCCACAAGACAAAACGTGGGGGGTAGTATTCTGCTTCTGATGGCCTGTGCCTTCTTGCGCACATCCTGAAAAAATTAAACAATAATGTTTGAAATGGGTAGAATGAAGTATAACAACATCATGTTTAATATGAAAAACAACTTAAATGGCAAGGAACATACCTCCCAAGAGGGTCTCTAGGAGTCTGGCAAAACTGGGCCCACTTTTCCTTGCTGATACCGTATTTCTCACAGACAGTGTCCTCGACACCGTCCTGATCGGCTGCATGGGCCCATTTCCTCGTGAGGTCTGTTTTAAACTGCCTCCATCTCTCCCCTACGGTATGCAGTAACTTCCTTTTCGTCCTACTGTCAGAAGCCTCTGGGATATCAAATTCCTCCTGACAACATCAAATAAAGTTTATTTGTTACAATAATGTATTTTTTGGCTATTAATTAAACAAAATCAAATAAGAAAACAAAAATACCTGAATATCCTCCCAAATCAGGTCCTTCTGAGCAGTAGGGACCTCCTTCCAGTTCTCGTATGTGACGTCCACCTTATCACGCGCCACAATCCCTAAATATGATCTTAAATTCTTCCTGTGGGGACCGTCGGCCTTCCCAGTAGCAGGATCAACATGCACCACTGGTCTCTCAGCACCAGGTGGTCTAGTGGACAACGATCGTAGACGTGAGGCTTTGCGTGTCCGCTTCACGGCAGACGGCGAATCCGATGCGTCCGAAGGAGGAGGAGGAAGAGGAGGAGGAGGAGGAGGAGGAGGAGGAGGAGGAGGAATGGAGGCAGGTGGAGAACCCATGATCTTTTATACAATAGCATACAACAACATACAAAATAGGATTAGTCAAAAGAGCATCAGTCATAAGTTTTTTTTGGATTGCAAAAGTATAATATTATTAATAAAACATAACTGGACCAGAGGTACTTAGGAGATCAGATACAAGACACCCAAGGTGCCACCTTCCAAAAACATAAAACCCAACAATTCGTGCTGCATTCTGTGTTGCATTCCGTGCTTCCTCCTTATAATTCTCAGATTTATTGGAGGTCCCACTAGAAGAATCAGCACCAATTCGTGCCTGTTCCTCCTCTACCAGCTCAATATCTTTCGTTTCACCTTTGCTTTTGTAAACTACACTGTAATTTACAAAACAAAAGTTGAAAGGAAAGATATTGAGCTGGTAGACGAGGAAGAAACACGGATTGATTTGATCATTCTAGTGCAACCTCTAATAAATGTGAGGTTTATAAAGAGGAAGCACGGAATGCAGCACAGAAGCATAAACCAAAAAGGGTGGAGAGTGTCAATGCTGATGCAAAAGCCTTTGGTGATCACTGGAAAATTCAGATTGCTTTATGCATTCTGATGCTGAAGCACTAGAACATACGAAGAAAAGAGATAAAGGCCATCAAAGTGTGTCATTGGAGAATGTTGTCTTCAAATAGAATTGTTGGGTTATAATGTTGTCTTCAAACACTTATGTTATAATGTTGTCTTCAAACGCAGAGGATTCGGTGAGGAAGAAGGGCTTCTACAAGTCTTGTCCTCCACCACCTCCGCCACCGCCACCAATAATGTTTCAGAAATCAGTGTTCATGAAGCCAAGGTTCAATGGTTCATCCAACGAAGCACCTTCCTTCAATAAGGAGTTGAAGAGAAGCTTTACAAGTGAGAGAACCACACCAGTGGGTAAGAAAAGTCATGAAGAAAATAAATCCAAGCAAGGCACATTGTTTAGAAATAACAAGTTCATGGGGCATGCAAGTGTGCCTCTTGTGTCACAGCCAGCTGAGAAAGAAAGCCTTCTTGTGGAATCTAACGATGATGACGACGACGATGACACAGAAATCGAGGACCAAGACGTTGAAGGAGGAAGGACCGTTGCTCAGAACAATGACAGGGGAAAGGGTCCACCTGTTATTGGTGGAGAAAGTTCAAAAATAGATGGTGATGAAGGACCAGATGTGGATAAGAAGGCTGATGAGTTCATTGCTAAGAGAATTGAGTCAATCAAGAGGAGTAGAAGGAGTGCAAGAAACTCTTCAAGGTAATAATATTGAAGATGGATACATATCATATCCTTCTATTTACTACATTAGTTAAATGGAATGTAATTAAATTGACGTGGATGTTTCTTTCCACAGCTTAAGGTTGTAATTGGATTGTTGTCCTCTTCCCCTCCCCATAAATATCTATGGTATAGATAGATTTACTGATTTTACCTGTGCTTTGCTATAACTTCAATTTTTTTTGTGTATTTTCAACTTTCTGTTGTGTGTGTGTGGGTGTGTGTGTATGTGTGTGTGTGTGTGTCTGTGGTTATGTATGTGTATGTGTGTGTGGCTATGTGTGTGTGTGTGTGTGTCGCAGTGTGTGTGTGTGTGGCTGTGGTTATGTATGTGTGTGTGTGTGTCGCTATGTGTGTGTGTGTTTTTGTGTGTGTGTGTCGTTGTGTGTGTGGGTGTGTGCGTGGGTGTGTGTGTGTGGTTATGTATGTGTATGTGTGTGTGGCTGTGTGTGTGTGTGGAGGGGGGGGGTCTGTGGGTGAATGTGTGTGTGGGTCTGTGGGTGTGTGTGTGTGTGGGTATGTGGGTGTGTGTGTGTGTGAACAGCACAACCTGCATTTCAAAGATACCTTTAGGGGAGGACTATTCACAGATACTCATTAGATGTTAGATAAGTTAGTAAAACAAATACAGCAATTTATCTACCAAACAATGGTATTGGGCTTGCAAATTCATTATTTGTTATTTACTTTCCAAATTTTTAAATAAATACTACTTTCATGGCATTGCAATTTATGTTGTACAGGACTAACAACTGGTCATCCTATATCAAACAGTTCTAAAAGTATACCAGTAATGCATACAAACAATTTGACAGTAGTTTTCGAATAAAACATATAAATACCTGAGTTCGAGGCTTCGGCACAATTCACTTTCCAACAATGACCGCAAGACCAGTTTTAATTAATTTCGAAACAACAATGACCTCTACCTTCTGAACAATGCCTATCACCACAGGATAATTTCAAAGTCAACAGAAGCACAATAAATCTTATCATAATAATAATAGGAAGAATTTTATAGCTTTATATCAACATAAGTGAACTCAAAAACATCAATGACTGTTCACCAATCAGACCAGCTTTGGACCAGAATCCTATTTTCTAACTACAAGGGATGGGCCTAATAAAATATGAAATGCAATTAGTAGGTAACAAGGCAAGGTGATTTAATAGCAAGCTGAACCTAAGGACCTTAAGAGTATTTATTTTATTTAACTTTATTTGTGATTAGATATAAAAGTTTAGTCTTAAAATATGAATCATTTAGTACTCACTACATAAAAAATTAGATTTCATCAATGCTCCCTCATCACCCAAATCCAAAAATTACTTCAACATCGTTCACAACAATATAATTTTTTCACCAAAAGAAAGCAATATAATTCTTTCTTGTCCATATCATGCCACTTCACCCCAACTACAACCAAATTAACAAGGCAAATGCTTCCATCTTTCTTTCACTGAATAGAGATTACAGTTTTATATTCTACCCATTGATTAAAAAGGCCACTTAAATGAATTACCCTTTGAGAGCCCTTGAGTAACTTAATGTCTGTTCAATTAAATTAACAGAAGCATATGATCAACTCACACTCCCCACTTATGAAGCTAACGGACCTCAATGAAAAAGCCCCCATCACAGACTGCCATGCAGACGCGAGTCAGTGGTTTAACACCCATGGGGAAATTTCGGGCAATACAGAAAAAGGAATAGAGGGGGAGCACGAAAAAGCATTGCCTCTTGAGGTATCTATGCCTCACAACAACATTTTGAATATCACGAATCCCAGCATGGTCTATGCTGCCTCTGGTCAACACGACTTAAAAGTGGCATCTGAGGAAATGGGCCAGCAGACATGTGGCCCAACTCTTTCTGCCCCAAAGGTTTATGTGAGAAGAAAGTAGGTGTTGAGGAGTAATAGCAAAGCCCAACAGCTTGAGAAATCAATTGTGGACTTCAACCCAGCCTCTAAAACTGACCCTTCGCCTTCATTACACGAGGACTCTATAGAGCTGCAATGTGCCCTTTTTAAGGAAATGGGCTTGACTTATGGGGAAGATGATAACAAGGTTAAGGGGCTGTTGCTGGATATGGAGAATAAGTATAATATGATGGCAGCAGAGAAGGGAATTAAAATTCAACAATTATGATCTTTGTCTCCTATAACTCTAGAGGTCTGGGGAGGGGAATCAAGTGGGCTTCTGTTAGAAGGCTCATTGTAAAGCACAAAGTGGACCTTGTCTATCTTCAAGAAACCAAAAAGGGAGAAATTTAATAAAAGTATTTGCCAGGCCATTTGGGGGGAAAGGTAGAAGTTTTTTAATGCTTGAAGGGACATGTATTAGTAATAATCAGAGGATGATGATTGTCAATGTCTATGCTCCCTGTGATCTGGTTGGGAAGAAAGCTTTATGGGATGATTTGGCAGGATTTGACTTTGTATCTATTTGCTATTTTCAGTACATCTAGTACTGAACTATTATTAATATAATTAATTTTTGCTGTGCAAAAAAAACCAGACCAACTTTGGAACATGATTCTGGTTTCTAAATACAATGGTTGGAGGGGTTTGGGTCAGGGGCCTAGAAAGCTATACTTCTCTACTTGGTGGGCTGACTTTAGGGTCATCATAATGAAAAGGAAAAACATGCATTCCTAAGTCTAAATTAGCTCTGTCTGGTACTTTATCTATTCTAATATAAATTATCTTTGCTTTCCAAAAAAAAAAAACATGCATTCCAAGCATCATCATAGCTCAAAACATGCATTCCAATCATATTGCCTAGTCTCAGCTTACTCAAATATCAATCATATTAGTTAGTCTAACTAGGGTTTCGAAACATCACAACAGAGACAGACCATTGAACAATGGATTTTCATCATTAACATACAACAGAGACATACCTTCGATGGCTTCCAAGGGAGTCTTAAAGCCAAGCACAATGGACTTCCAAAATCGAGTCCCACCCTTTCCTGGACTCGATTTTTTCCTAGTTTTCTTTGATCTGCGAAAGTGAGCAAATGTTCAAACGAGGAACGCCTAATGTTAAAACCAAAGGACGTACCTCAAAAGATAAGTGCCAGACACAAACTTCACAAACATGAACTCGACAATGTGGTTGCAGTCATGGAAGTGCAGCCCAGTTTGCGACAAACACCAACTCAGGCAGAAGGAGAAACAACAAGAACGCCCTGGGAGTACCCTTTCCAGGACTCTTTCCTTTCCTAGTTTTCTTCGACCTGCGAAAGTGAGCAAATGTTAAAACGACGAACGCCTAATGTTAAAACGAAAGGACGTACCTCAATCGATAAGTGGTAGAGACGATCTCCACAAACACGATCTCCACAATGTGGTTGCAGTCACGAAAGCGCAAGCCAGTTTGAGACAAAGACGAACTCAGGCAGAAGGAGAAAGAAGAAGAACGATAGGGTTCAAGTGCGCGGGTTGTGCAATTTCAGAATTTTAATATATAATGATAACAACATCGGTTTTTTAAAAATAACCGATGTTAGCATCAACTACGTAACATCGGTTTTCTTAAAACCGATGTTAACATCGACTCGATAACATTGGTTTTTACAAAACCGATGTTAACAACGGCATACTAACATCGGTTTTTCTGAAACCGATGTTAACTACTCCATAGTAACATCGGTTATTAAAATAACCGATGTTAATATCGACTAGTTAACATCGGTTTCGGTAAAACCGATGTTAATTAAGTCTACTTATTTACAAAAATGCCACCGCGCTTTTGTTAACATCGGTGTTGTGAATAACCGATGTTAACCGTCCGATGTTATATCTAAAAATAGTAGTAGTGTTAGAAATATTTTTACAAGTAAATACTTAATTCTAGAGATGTATATTTGTCGATAAAGTTAAATTTTCCTTTCCAAAACAACGTTTTGTTGCTGTGTTATCTTTTTTTTTTTTTGTTTAAGCTTAGTGTGGCTGACTGGCTTAGGGAAATTTTCTCTAGTCTGATGACTTTAGCGTCGACTAGATTCACCTTTTGGTTATATGGTTCTATTTTTTGTAAAATTTCTTTACTTTTTGTTATCAAACTCAAACCAATTATTGACTCAGTCAGGGTACTAAATCACTAGGTCAAGGGTAGATTAAGTGAATTAATGGTTGACTGACATGACTTGGATTATATTAAAAAATACTAAATAATTCATAACATGTAAGATTTTATACATGAATAATATAGAGTCCATATAATTATAATCATATAATTGTATGTATATAGAGAGAGAGCACGACTTTTGTGAGAATATGGGAACAACTAATAACAACCATCAGATCAATATTAAAAATAATAAACCATTGAGATTAAAATATTAAAAATTTCTAATTAAAATTTAAAATATCATCAAATCTCAAAAAAGTTAACAAAACAACAAATAAATATATAAACGTCTCAATTATCATTTCCTAAAATATCACAATTGACCCATCACCATCATGATTGTCGTTGTCAACATCATAACCACCGTTGTAGCCCCATTATAATTATCGAACCCATCATTGCCATCCTCAACCGTCACCACCACCATTGTCAACCGCTATCACCTTTGTCAACGTCGCTACCACCACCATGACTACCATTGCAACCCCACCATGATTGTCATTGCCACCACCTTTGTCATCAGTTGTCACTACCACTGCTGCCATGATCGTTGTCGTCGTCACTACCACAACCGCCAATGACGATGGCGGTCATGGCTGACAATAGCAACGATCATACCGACAAAAGCGGTGACAATCATGGTGATGGTGATAGGTTAACGCTAATTTAGATATTTTAGGACGTGATTTGTTTGATAAATCTTTTAGAGATTTAATGGTCATATTATTTTTAATTTTGATTTTTAAATATTTTAATCTCAACCACCTATGTGTGTGTGCGTGTGTGTGTGTGTGTGTATGTGTGTGGCTTTCAAGTTTTTATTTTATTTTCAAGAGAAATTAATTTGTGGCGGCTTTTAGTCGTCAAAACCTATTTAATTCTTTTAAAAATTACCCGCCACAAAATGAAACAAAATAATAATAAAATATTGCCACATCATCATTTAATGGCTCAGATAGACAATACGGACTAAAACCTTAATGGAAAAAATGTTCAAAAACCTTGACTGGTCAAACTTTTGTTTAAGGACTAAAACCCGAAATACTATGGGAGTACCATACCATTCAGAGAATCGTTCAAACAAAATAATAGTAATTTGAAGGCAACGTCACATAAATTGAAAAGTACCAAGGTCTAAACAAATAACCAAAGCCAAGAAGTCTGAAATGCTACGGAACATAGTAACCTAATTAAAGAGAAACAAGTCATAGAGTTCTAAAGTTTATGATAATTAATGGAAATCTAAGGACCAGCTGGAGGATCAAAGCAACGACGAATAAAGCTCATGTCATCCTCATGTCGCATGATGTGTCAATCCATTGAATCAAACCTTTCTCCGACAAAGGCATGAAGATCCCGAAGCTCACTAAGGATATCATTCAGTAATGCAGAGGATGGATCTCTTGGTGGTGGAGATGGAATGCATTCGTCCGGAGCATTAGTTGGGAGATCCTGTTTATGAACCCATTGACCGTCTAGATCTTTCCTATACCCAAAGGATTCAACTGCAGTGGCTCCAATGGAAAATGAACATTTAACCTTGACAAAAGGTTCATTAGCAAGAGGAATGCTGAAGTGCTGTAGAATCAGAGTAACTAGGTGTGGATAAGGGAGAGGTGCATTTACCCGTAATGACTTATGCATACGGTAGCGAACAAGATGAGCCCAGTCAATTTGGTGGCCAATTTGTAGGGCCTATAACATAATTAAATCTTTCTCAAAGGCTTGAGCAAGGTTTGCGGAATGAGGAAGCAACACTCGACATAGTATTTAATGCATGATACGACATTCAAAGGTAAATAAACCAGCAAGTAAACGACTAGCCATATAAGCATTTTCAACACTGACCATTTTTCGGGTATCATGACTAGAATAAATGGGTTTCCAATCATCAATTAAGGCTCCTTCAAAAGGGACACCCTGACTACTCAATTTTGTGAGAGAATAAAACAAAGATCGGTCAACAATAATGGGTATTTTGTGGACTTTAGAAAATATGACTCCATCACGAATTTCCAAGTTATTATAAAAGACACAAACTAATTTTGAATAATAATGAAATTTCAAAGTCATAAAATCCACTAATTCAGAGTTTTGAAAAACTTGATAGCAGTCAAAGGTTTCTCCCTCAAAGATATCAAAATCAAGCAATATAGGATCAAGAAGGACACGATTGGAAAAGAAAGAGTAATACCTCTAATGTTGCTCATTGGAAGAAAATAGAGTAAGAGAGTGTGGTGAGGAAAAGGATGGATTAGGTGGTGCTGGAGAGTCATCGGAAGCATTGTGGCGGCGTTGGCCTGCAGTGGTAGTGGAGGAGGATGAGCCCTTTCTTTTCTTTGATGATTCTTCCATTTGAGGAATAATCTAGAAATTTTGATCAGTTAGGTTTGTAAAGGATTGAAAAAGAGGAATTTTGCACTTTGTTTGATGGGATTTGGTGAAGAAATGAAGAAGTTATGAGGATTAGAAGACTAGAGAAGGTTTTGAGCCGTTGGAGAGAGAGAGAGAAGATGAGGTTTTGTGCTTAGAGAGAGAGAGAAAAAAAAATATGTATTTATAGCCAGGGATGACTGGTGATCAATTATAGCTCTTTGAAATCGATTACAATCATGCTGAGTAACTGCTTAACTGCTTCTGGTAATCAATTACACCACCTTTGTTCTTTGGTAATCGATTACAGGTGTTGATAATCGATTACATATCCTAAAACTTTTAAATATGCAAGAGAACAAAGATCATAGGCAATTAAATTGATTAGGAGTCTAAGTCAAATTGGTCAAAAAGTCATAATTCTCTTCTAATAGTAAAGAAGCTTTCTTTTGGCAAAGGTTTTATAAAGATATCAACCAATTGATTCTTTGTGTCAACAAACTCTAATACATAATCCCCCTTTTGAACATGATCTCTAAGGAAGTGATGCCATATTTCAATATGTTTTGTTCTAGAGTGCAGAATGGGATTTTTGGATAGGTTGATTACACTCGTATTTTCACAACGGATAGCAATATGATCAAGCATTAAGCCATGATTAGAGAGTTGTTGTCTCACCCAAAGGATTTGTGCACAACAACTTCTAGTAGAAATATATTTCACTTTTGCAGTGGATAAGACAACACTATTTTGCTTTTTGTTATGCCATGATACTAGTGCAGAACCAATAGAGTGGCAAGTCGCAATAGTGTTTTTTCTATCAGTTTTGCATCCAGCAAAATCAAAATCAGAGTATTCTACTAAGTTGTAAGATGAATTCTTAGGATACCACAAGCCTAGATTTATAGTGCCTAATAAATATCTCATTATTCTTTTGACGGCACTAAGGTGAGATTCTTTGGTATTGGCTTGATATCTAGCACACATGAAAAGATTGAACATAATATCTGATCTACTTGCTAATAAATAGAGAAGAGATCCGATCATACCTCTATATTTCTTGATATCTACTGATTGATCGGCTTCATCTTTATCCAAGTAGTAAGCAGTGCTCATTGGGGTGGCCATTTGTTTAGCATTTTCCATCCCAAACCTGCTAAGCAATTCTTTGTAATATTTTGCTTGACTAATAAATATTCCATATTTGGTTTGTTTTATTTGTAGTCCAAGAAAGAAATTCAACTCACCCGTCATAGACATTTCAAATTCACTTTGCATATCTTTAGAGAATTCTTTGCACAATGAATCATTAGTAGCAGCAATGATTATATCATCGAAATAAATTTGAACTAAGAGAATATCATGCATTTTTCTTTTAATGAAAAGTATGATATCAACCTTTTCACTAGTGAGCCCTTTTCTAAAATAAATTTGATCAATCGTTCATACCAAGCCCTAGGGGCTTGTTTTAAACCATATAGAGCCTTTTTCAATTTAAAAATATGATTGGGCAAATCTAAATTTTCAAATCCAGTAGGTTGATCAACATACACTTCTTCTCTAATAAATCCATTTAAAAATGCACTTTTAACATCCATTTGATAAAGTTTGATACCCATTATTGATGCAAAGGCAAGTAACATTCTTATGGCTTCCAATCTAGCTATTGGAGCATAAGTTTCTTCATAATCTATTCTTTCTTCTTGGTTATATCCTTTAGCCACTAATCTAGCCTTATTTCTAATGATTATTCCATCTTCATCTAATTTCTTTCAAATTGATTTAATTCCTCTTCCGTAGAAAAAAAATCCAATGTTCATCAATTATGGCTTCATTTATGTTTTCAGGTTCAATTAAAGAGACAAAAGTCATTTTATTGCATTCATCTTTAAGAGATGTCGAGTTGTTACCCCTTTTGAGATGTCACCTATGATATTATCAAGAGGATGATACCTTGAAGTTCTCCACTCCCTTGGAAGATCCACGTTTATTTGATTTTATTTGGATTGAGAATCTTTGCTATTTCCTTCATCTTTGTTTTTGTGGACTTCATGAAATTGATTATTTTGTTTTTTCATTCCAAACACAACCTTTATGCATAGTAAAATGCTAAATGTAAACCACTTTTCTAGTGGGATAAGGGTGGTAATATGAGTTGAATTTGTTAGGCCAACCCACTTAATATATAAAAAAATAACAAAATGTATTAGGTTATTAAATTCATCAACCTGTCCTATGTAAATTGTTAACTCAGGGGGTTGGAGGCTTGACAACTAACCTTTGTAACCTGTTATGCCTAACCCACTCTATTTTTTGGAAGTTTACTTTATCAACCAACAAACTCATCATTTCATAGCATGTCATTCTATCTATTATTTGGTCAACCCGCCCAGTTATCAAAGGGCTGTATTTCTCTACACACTTTTGTTGGCAGGTCAACTTGTCGACATGATTGACCCACGTTATCATTCCTATCATGAAAGATTTACCTTTGTTAGACTCAACCCTTGTTAGTAATTTTTATCTTTTTAAATTATTAGGAAATATTAATAGAGAAATATTCTATAAAGATATATTGATGAGTAATTAAAGTTATGAAATAATGCTATAAAACATATTCTTATTGATTCTCGTATATATTAGATATAAAAAAGTATTGATTATTTGTCAAATTTTTACTTTTTTAATTAGTTTAATTTTGTTATTTTTTCAAGTATTCTACTTTCAAGGAGCAATCCTTTTATAAGCTTAGTGAAACACTAAATATACACCTCTCTTCTAATGGAAATTCAAACATCAATTTGCCACATAATGTAATAGGGTGGTAAAACAGGTTGAATTCATCAATTGGTAGCGGCTTAGATCCCTTAACCAAGTGGTCCAAGATTTAAATCCGAAATTACTTGAAAGCTAAAAGAAACAAAAAAATCATCATATTTCAAACTCCAAAATGCCAATAAAACAAAAAATTGAATAATTAAACAAAATCATTAACAAATCGAGAACTAATACAATTTGTGAAATAGGGGGAAAATGAAAAAGAAAGACGGTAAAAATGAAGAAAAAATCCTTGGCGTTCATTTAAAAGCTATTGTATCTAAAGGTGTAAAATTGGTTTCCTACAATGGGAGACTTGCCATGGTCTCCCATCATTGCATTAATCTTTACATTACTAGCATTAGCATTCACGGCAAGGATAGGAAAAAAAATTGCAACTATATTATTTCAAACAAGAAGTACATACGATGAAATTCATGTTACCTCTGATGTTGGTGGAACTTATCATTGGGAACAAACATCGGTAGGTGCATTGACTATAATAAATTGAATTTCAGCCACATTGTCTATAACAGGCCATCGAGGTAACTTACATGAAAAAGAAAATAACGAAGTTAAATAAAGGATTTAATAGAAGAATTATGAAAATTTTAGGGACCAAATGCAATGAATTTATTTTAGGAGGACTAAATCCAATAGAAAAAAGACAATGTTTGGAGGACTAAAATCATATTTAATCTTATAAATTATTAAAATTAATTCCCTTGATTATGCTTACATAAATATGTGGAAAGTTTAATTTAAATGCAGTGTTATAGATACGTTGGTGTGTTCTCCAATTAGATTTAAAATTTTTCCTCGATAATATGTGACGATATTTAATGGTTTTTTGGTTAGGCTTAAATCTAACCATGTGTTTCCCATTTTGTCCAATCCATAATTTTAATCCCCATTTTAAAATAGAGACCGATTTTTTTAAAAATTCAATAATTTTTTCACAAATATGTTTGATATATATACATATTTAGAAAATACACTTTCAACATCGGTTATTTAGAACATTCTACATCGGTTCTAAAACCGATGTTGAAAGTGCCGATGTTGAATGTATCAATGTTAACATCAGTTTTGGAGAACCGATGTTAACATGTATATGACAACATCGGTTCTCTAAATACCCAATGTTAAACACAATGAACAACAGCAAAAATAGTGTACGCATGATGAACGTTGACATTGGTTTTCCGGTAAAACTGATGTTAATATGTTGTATTAACATCGGTTTTTTAGCAAAACCGATGTCAACGTTAATGTACAAGAGTTGACATCGGTTATCTACAGATAACCGATGTTAAAATACAAACGTTGACATCGGTTATACACAAATAACCGATTTTAATATACATACGTTAACATCGGTTTTCTATTATAACCGATGTTAAGGTTCATATTGACATCGGTTTTTGTAAATAACCGATGTTGTTTATGATATTAACATCGGTTTTTGTTAATAACCGATGTTGTTTTCAAGTATTTTTTTTATATATACTTTCTGTTCTTACAGTAAATCCAAAATTGTACCTGTCAAATACAATTTCAGGCCCAATTCACAGCAAATAAATATTTTATTCTGCTTTCAAGCAGTTTTAATGATAATAAACATCAAATAATTGATTTATCATAAAGAACAATCATCAAATGAATTTAATGTTCATGTTACATAGAAAATGTAAAAAATGTTAAACCAAAGTAAACTAAAGCTAAAGATAATGTCCCTAAATCCTAGGCCTGATCTCTAACTCGGAGATAAAACTGTGCCCACTGGATCCGCAATGCTTTTAATCTCTCTGGCTCCAATGGTCTAGGATCGTTAAAATATTGCATGATGAAATCATAATAAGTTAATAATGTAATACAAATTATATATAAATCAATTTTGTTTGAAATAAACTTACTGCTTCCCAATTATTCCTAAAAGTTCCTAAAATGATGGTGGACATCCAGTGCATCACATAGTAGCCGCACTCAGTACTTCCTTTTTGTCTATTACACTAAATACATAATGAAATTTGGATATTAATTAAACAACTAGTGTACAGACACATAAAGAAATATATATAAGTAGAAGTTTTATGTAAATGACGTACCTTGACGACAATCCACCTAGCAGAAGCCTTTGATTTAGGCTGTGGAGCATCATCAAGACCCTTGATAGCACTGTTCCATATGAGTAACAATTAAAAACTGGTATTGTATGTTGAGGTATTACAATGCAAATGTATTGAAAAGAACACTAACCTATTAATAATCCCCTTAAGGTAGTTGTCTGGCCTGTAATGCAATGAACAAAACCAGACAACTAGGTGTTCCTTGGGCAGGATGACCACCACCTACCAGTGTCCGCTGCAGTGGAACCTATAATGGGTTAGTACATTAGTAAACATTAATTAAATTTAGTTATTTTGTGACTTACCCATTTAGGTAGGCTCCAAGATAGACATCGCGTTGTGTACTCTGCATCCAACTCTTTATGTAACTTTCAGATTCAAACTGTGATTGCCCAAACCTCTGAATGGACTGTGGCTCGAGGAATCCATAGATATCAGAATTCCCCACTCGCATACATGTTTCAGTGAGATGCCTGTTTATGTTAAGTCAAAGTTAAATATTTATGAATTGAAAGCCATAACTTAGGTAATTAAAAGCCTTTTATATAAAGACTTACAAAATCCACAACTGTAACATTGATATGCTGAGACATTGACCACCGTGTGTGATTTCGGAGAGGTCTTCGTGCTTTATGTAGAGGGGGAAATCTGGATTAAAGACCCCAAACACGGTGGCATCCCATCTAACCTGATAATGCCTCAAGAAAAGCTCTGGGATGATCAATGTCATCAGATAAAGCGGATCATCGACCTCCGGATCGGGCTTCGGAGGTGGTTTTGCCGGAGACACAGCTACCTGTTCATGAAACAAAGTTAAATAGCCTAATTTGAGGCACACTTAATGAATTATTTTAAAAAGAATAAACATATGGTAAGGACAATAAGAACCTGCTGTGATAAAGACTTGACCAGATGTGTCGGCCAAGCAAGGATGGTGTGAAGTGCCTGCCCCACTAAGGAAACCTCATCAGTGGGTACAGGAACTGGAGCATCTGCATCTGTAACCTCCTCCACACTCACCTTTACTTGGCCAGGCAACAAAGGAGTGCTATGAACAACAGTGGATTCCTCATAAACTCTCCCCATGACAACCAGGTGGGCAGGATCTGCTTCTATGTACAAGTCGCACCTGTCAGAGTCACCCGTCTCAGGATCGTTTCCTAAGGTATCAACACAACTCCCCTTTATGCTCACTCGAGGACCTGAGGGACCAACCAGAGGCTTAGGAGGCACTGCAAGTCCCTAAGATTGCATCTGCGACTGAAGCTGGCTGAAGGATGCCATGACCTGCCTCGTTACTTTCTCTGTGACGGACTCCTCTAGCTGGTCCCTGATCTGCTGGGTAAGCTACTGTAATTCGTCAGGAGGCAGGAAGGAAACGTTGTGGGACGTCTGTGGAGCCGATCCAAAGTATTGCTTGATGGTGACACCAGCTCCAGCAGCACGGACACGTCCAGGGTGCTCTGGACGTCCAATAGTAGCGGCGAGAACATCCTGACGTCGATGGGGGACGAACGATCAATGTGTGGCCTGCTCCTCAAACGAATCTTGCACAGAAAACACACAGTGGTACACGACATTCTCAAAATATTGAAACATAATTGTAATGGTTAGTTGAAAATGACTTACAATCTTCTTAGCGATTTCCTTTGCAGCCTCAGTCATAATCTCCCCTGTCTTCTTCGTGCGGGCCATCTTCCACTTCACGTGGCGTCTGACCGGGGATGGATGGTCGATGACGCCATCAACTCTTCCTGACTATGCAGCTTCCTCCAGCTTCTTCTTCGTCTTCTCAGCCAGGAGCTTCTGCTCCAAATAATCATAACCCCCACGAGACAAAACGTGAGGGGCAGTATTCTGCTTCTGGATGGCCTGTGCCTTCATGCACACATCCTGAAAAAATTAAACAATAATGTTTGAAATGGGTAGAATGAATTATAACAACATCATGTTTAATATTAAAAACAACTTAAATGGCAAGGAACATACCTCTCAGGAGGGTCTCTACGAGTCTGGCAAAACTGGGCCCACTTTTCCTTGCTGATGCCGTATTTCTCACAGACAGTGTCCTCGACACCGTCCTGATCGGCTGCATGGGCCCATTTCCTCGTGAGGTCTGATTTAAACTGCCTCCATCTCTCCCCCACGGTCTGCAGTAACTTCCTTTTCGTCCTACTGTCAGAAGCCTCTGGGATATCAAATTCCTCCTGACAACATCAAATAAAGTTTATTTGTTACAATAATGTATTTTTTGGCTATTAATTAAACAAAATCAAATAAGAAAACAAAAATACCTGAATATCCTCCCAAATGAGGTCCTTCTGAGCAGTAGGGACCTCCTTCCAGTTCTCGTATGTGACGTCCACCTTATCACGCGCCACAATCCCTAAATATGATCTTAATTTCTTCCTGTGGGGACCGTCGGCCTTCCCAGTAGCAGGATCAACATGCACCACTGGTCTCTCAGCACCAGGTGGTCTAGTGGACAACGATCGTAGACGTGAGGCTTTGCGTGTCCGCTTCACGGCAGACGGCGAATCCGATGCGTCCGAAGGAGGAGGAGGAAGAGGACGAGGAGTGGAGGCAGGTGGAGAACCCATGATCTTTTATACAATAACATACAACAACATACAAAATAGGATTAGTCAAAAGAGGATTAGTCATAAGTTTTTTTTGG
The DNA here is from genome assembly GCF_004193775.1 of Glycine soja. Classification (NCBI taxonomy): domain Eukaryota; kingdom Viridiplantae; phylum Streptophyta; class Magnoliopsida; order Fabales; family Fabaceae; genus Glycine; species Glycine soja. The sequence continues at coordinate 7,715,228 of NC_041020.1, forward strand.
AAGGCAAACGTATAATATTATTAATAAAACATAACTGGACCAGAGGTACTTAGGAGATCAGATACAAGACACCCAAGGTGCCACCTTCCAAAAACATAAAACCCAACAAAACCCCACCACAAAAGGAGACAAGACAAATTAACCAAAGGACTCCGAAACATTGGTAGTTCTGCTTTTTAATTGTGATTTGGGGCAACCATGTTATAAAAAGTCTATTACATGTAATCAACAGTCAATGTATGCTTGATGGAATATAAATACTATATTTTCAAAAATACGCATGTACATGGCATCCTTAGGACTTCATGCAGCTGATGTTTGTCGCCAATTTCATCATCCACCACCCTTTTCTTCTCTGCCTTCTCATGTTTGTTGTTGTTAAACCCATATTTATGCCTTCTTCCCTTCATGTCTTGTTTTATCACAACTTTATCCGAATTTCCTATCTTCAGCACAGTTGAATCTCCTGTCTTATTGTCCAATGACACACTTTGATGGCCTATATCTCTTTTCTTCGTATGTTCTAGTGGTTCAGCTTCAGAATGCATAGAGCAATCTGAATTTTCCAGTGATCACCAAAGGCTTCTGTATCAACATTGACACTCTCCACCCTCTTTGGTTTATGCTTCTGTGTTGCATTCTGTGCTTCCTCCTTATAATTCTTAGATTTATTGGAGGTCCCACTAGAAGAATCAGCACCAATCCGTGCCTGTTCCTCCTCTACCAGCTCAATATCTTTCGTTTCACCATTGCTTTTGTAAACTACACTGTAATTTACAAAACAAAAGTTGAAAGGAAAGATATTGAGCTGGTAGATGAGGAAGAAGCAAAGATTGGTGTTGATCGTTCTAGTGCAACCTCTAATAAATGTGAGATTTATAAGGAGGAAGCACGAAATGCAACACAGAAGCATAAACCAAAGAGGGTGGAGAGTGTCAATGCTGATGTAGAAGCCTTTGGTGATCACTAAAAAATTTAGATTGCTTTATGCATTCTGAAGCTGAAGCACTAGAACATACGAAGAAAAGAGATACAGGCCATCAAAGTGTGTCATTTGAGAATAAGACAGGAGATTCAACTGTGCTGAAGATAGGAAATTCGGCTAAAGTCGTGATAAAACAAGACATGAAGGGAAGAAAGCATAAATATGGGTTTAACAATAATAAACGAGAGAAGATAGAGAAGAAAAGGGTGGTGGATGATGAAACGGCGACAAACATGAGCTATATGAAGTCCTAAGGATACCATCTAAAAGAAAATACTGATGCGTCAATCAGAGAAAAATGTAGCTGTCACTTACTTGCTTTGGTGACCTCTGTCTCTGCACAAAATTACATTAGACGATGTTAATCAATTCTCCTTCATCATGATCATTTCGATTAGCATGAACGTCATCAGCTTCTTCTTCTCCGACAACGTTAGGAGTGATTTGAGCGGTCAAAGGACTAACATAGGTGTCCATGTATGAATCATCATCTTCTACATTAACACCAATTGTTTTGCCCTGTAGAACCACGCACCACCTTTCATCACAAGGGTCTTGCACGTAAAATACTTGTCTAGCTTGTTCTTCCATGATGAAAGGGTCATTGTGGTAACCAAGTTTCTTTAGGTCTACCAACGTAAATCCTATATCATCGGTGCATACATCGGTGTTGCTGTCAACCCATTTACATTTGAAAACACATACCATAAATTTCACATAGTTAAGCTCCCAAATTTCATCAATGAACCCAAAGTAAGGGATGGAAGCTACACAGGAATTGGCATCATTGACACTTGCAAAGTGTTGAGATTCAGCCCTTAGGGTGACCCTGTTGTTCTGCATTGTACTTTTGTCATCTTGTGCTTTTGTGTAAAATGAATACCTGTTTATGTCGTATCCTTGTCAGGTTATAACACTTCTTTTAGGCCCATCTGCTAGCTTTCTCAATGTTTTTGAAGCATTCTCATCTGCAAAGATTGTATCTTTAAACCAATCACAGAAAGTCTTGTTATGCCTTTTCAACACCCAATTCTTTAACATTTTCGGATTATACTGTTTGACTAAAGCTTCATGCTTAACAATGTATGGCAAAACTTCATTATTGTTGTTCAAGACATACAAGTGAGCTTGTAACAAATCTTCTATCACAAACATTTTTCTCCACATGCATAACATCAATACAATGTCTAACATCAAGATCACACCAGTACAGAAGATCAAAGAAAATGGACCTCTTCTTCCATATGCAACTCTGACTTTTATCCTTTTTTTGGATCTTCCCAAATATAGTATTCAGGTGTTGAACCCGCAGATATACCTGCTCATCAGTCAATGGTATTGGCGCAATATCATGCTCTTGACTTCCATTAAAAGCTTTTCTCAGTCGTCTGCAAGGATGATTGGGTGTTAGAAAGCGGCGATGCCTACTGTAGACAGTTTTTCTCCCATGTTTAAGTTGTATGTAACTTGTATTTTCTTCACAGATGGGGCATGCATAATGACCCTTATCACTGTAACCGCTGAGATTCCCATATGCTGGAAAGTCATTAATGGTACAAAAAAGCATTGCACGCATTTCAAAGGTCTCCTTGCGAAACACATCAAACACTACAACCCCCTCGTCCCACAACTTTCTCAGATCTTCAACCAACAGACTTAGATAAACATCAATGTCATTTCCTGGCTGTCTTGGGCCCGATATCATCATAGACAACATCATGTATTTTCGCTTCATGCACAACCAAGGAGGCAAATTGTAAATTACTAGCAGAACTGGCCAAGAACTGTGTTGAGTGCTTAAGGTGCCATATGGATTCATTCCATCACTGGCTAGTCCAAGTCTAAGATTTCTTGGCTCTTTCCCGAAATCCGGATACAAACCATCAATCTTCTTCCACTGCGAGCAATCAGCCGGATGACGGACCATTCCATCAGAAATCCTTCCATTTGCATGCCATGTAAGGTCTTTTGCATCATCCTCATTAGAAAAAAGACGCTTAAACCTTAGAATGATTGGAAGATACCACAAAACCTTCGTTGGGGGGCCCTTGTTCGAGTTTCATCATAACTGCTTTCTTCTTCATCCTTCACTTTGTACCGTGAAGTCCCACAGATAGGGCATTTGGACATTTCTTGGAATTCATGCCTGTACAATATGCAATCATTGGGGCAAGCATGAATCTTATGATACTCCATACTCATCGGACACAATATCTTTTTCGCCTTATAGTAACTTTTAGGCAACATGTTGTCCTCTGGAAGCAGATTGGGCACTACCTCAAGCAGTGAGGTGAAACTTTTGTCACTCCACCCATACCTGGCCTTCATATTAACCAGACTTAACACAACAGACAACAGGGTTAAGGAATTCTTGCACCCTATATGCAAAGGCTTCTTAGAATCACTATGCAATCCTTCATACACAGGGGTGTGTGCTTGCTGGAAAGACTCTTGTCCAAGGTCACGAATCATGTCCTCTAACCGATCTCCCATTTCTATATCAAACGGTTCAGATTGGGACCCACTCTGCATGTTTGTGGCTTCACCATGCCATATCCACGTCGTGTAATTCTTCTTAATCCCATCACACAATAGATGGTCCCGTATGTCATTGAGTAATTGTCGTCTCCCATTCAAACAGTTGATGCAAGGACAATAATATTTTCCTTCTTCATTCAGTCAACCTCTTTCTGAAGCAAATTGCAAGAATTGTTCGACGCCATCCTCATATTCTGGGCTCATGCGACTTTCATTCATCCAACTTCGATCCATCTAAGCAATTCCATGCATGAAAATCTCACTTTTTTATTTATAGGTGTGGCACTATCCCATTTAGGAAAACTGTCTTTTATGTTAGCTTCAAACGTCAGGGTTACCATTATTTACAAAAATTTGACTAAATTTTGGCAACATTTCGCATTGGTCTCCAAGTACACAACATGACATCAGTCAAATGAATTTCCCGATAATCAAGTATGCACTCAGAGAATAATATGAAATGCATTGAACCGAAATTTAATCAAATTAATGAAAATAATAATAACCTTCACGAATGAATCTAACATAAAAATACCAGTTTCCCCAAACTGTCCAAATAGACAATTCAAGACTAAATACAATGACTAATGCAAACTGTCCGCAAAAGTCATTGCATTCAGTCTCAAACGGGAATCTAAGGTTCACTCAGCATGAACAACAACTTAAGGTTGTAATTGGATTGCTGTCCTCTTCCCCTCCCCATAAATATCTATGGTATAGACATATTTACTGATTTTACCTGTGCTTTGCTATAACTTCAAATTTTTTTTGTGTATTTTCAACTTTCTGTTGTGTGTGTGTGGGTGTGTGTGTGTGTGTGTCTGTGGTTATGTATGTGTATGTGTGTCTGGCTATGTGTGTGTGTGTGTCACTGTGCGTGTGTGTCGCAGTCTATGTGTGTGTGTGTGGCTGTGGTTATGTATGTGTATGTGTGTGTCGCCATGTGTGTGTGTGTCGCTGTGTGTGTGTGTGTGTGGTTATGTATGTGTATGTGTGTGTGGGTGTGTGTGTGTGTAGCTGTGTGTGTGTGTGTGTGTGTGGTTATGTATGTGTATGTGTGTGTGTGTGTGTGTGTGTGTGTGTGTGTGGTTATGTATGTGTATGTGTGTGTGGGTGTGTGTGTGTGTAGCTGTGTGTGTGTGTGTGTGTGGTTATGTATGTGTATGTGTGTGTGGCTGTGTGTGTGTGTGTGTGGGGGGGGGTCTGTGGGTGTATGTGTGTGTGGGTCTGTGGGTGTAGGTGTGTGTGTGTGTGGGTCTGTGGGTGTGTGTGTGTGTGTGTGTGTGTGTGTCTGTGGTTGTGTGTGTGTATGTGGGTGTGTGTGTGTGTGAACAGCACAACCTGCATTTCAAAGATACCTTTAGGGGAGGACTATTCACAGATACTCATTAGATGTTAGATAAGTTAGTAAAACAAATACAACAATTTATCTACCAAACAATGGTATTGGGCTTGCAAATTCATTATTTGTTATTTTCTTTCCAAATTTTTAAATAAATACTACTTTCATGGCATTGCAATTTATGCTGTACAGGACTAACAACTGGTCATCCTATATCAAACAGTTCTAAAAGTATATCAGTAATGCATACAAACAATTTGACAGTAGTTTTCGAATAAAACATATAAATACTTGAGTTCGAGGCTTCAGCACAATTCACTTTCCAGCAATGACCGCAAGACTAGTTTTAATTAATTTCGAAACAGCAATGACCTCTACCTTTCGAACAATGCCTATCACCATAGGATAATTTGAAAGTCAAACAGAAGCACAATAAATCTTATCATAATAATAACAGGAAGAATTTTGTAGCTTTATATCAACATAAGTGAACTCAAAAACATCAACGACTGTTCACCAATCAGACTAGCTTTGGACCAGAATCCTATTTTCTAAGTACAAGGGACGGGCCTAATAAAATATGAAATGCAATTAGTAGGTAACAAGACAAGGTGATTTCATAGCAAGCTGAACCTAAGGACCTTAAGAGTATTTATTTTATTTAACTTTATTTGTGATTAGATATAAAAGTTTAGTCTTAAAATATGAATCATTTAGTACTCACTGCATAAAAAATTAGATTTCATCAATGCTCCCTCATCACCCAAATCCAAAAATTACTTCAACATCGTTCACAACAATATAATTTTTTCACCAAAAGAAAGCAATATAATTCTTTCTTGTCCATATCATGCCACTTCACCCCAACTACAACCAAATTAACAAGGTAAATGCTTCCATCTTTCTTTCACTGAATAGAGATTACAATTTTATATTCTACCCATTGATTAAAAAGGCCACTTAAATGAATTACCCTTTGAGAGCCCTTGAGTAACTTAATGTCTGTTCAATTAAATTAACAGAAGCATATGCTCAACTCGCACTCCCCACTTATGAAGCTAACAGACCTTAATGAAAAAGCCCCCATCACAGACTGCCATGCAGACGTGAGTTAGTGGTTTAACACCCATGGGGAAATTTCGGGCAATACAGAAAAAGAAATAGAGGGGGAGCACGAAAAAGCATTGCCTCTTGAGGTATCTATGCCTCACAACAGCATTTTGAATATCACGAATCCCAACATGGTCTATGCTGCCTCTGGTCAACACGACTTAAAAGTGGCATCTGAGGAAATGGGCCAACAGACATGTGGCCCAACTCTTTCTGCCACAAAAGTTTATGTGAGAAGAAAAAAGGTGTTGAGGAGTAATAGCAAAGCCCAGCAGTTTAAGAAATCAGTTGTGGACTTCAACCCAGCCTCTAAAACTGACCCTCTGCCTTCGTTACATGAGGACTCTATAGAGCTGCAATGTGCCCTTTTGAAGGAAATGGGCTTGACTTATGGGGAAGATGATAACAAGGTTAAGGGGCTGTTGCTGGATATGGAGAATAAGGATAATACGATGGCAGCAGAGAAGGGAATTAAAATTCAACAATTATGATCATTCTCTCCTATAACTCTAGAGGTCTGGGGAGGGGAATCAAGTGGGCTGCTGTTAGAAGGTTCATTGTAAAGCACAAAGTGGACCTTGTCTGTCTCCAAGAAACCAAAAGGGAGAAATTTAATAAAAGTATTTGCCAGACCATTTAGGGGGACTCGACTGCCCATTGGGATTATGTTCCTTCTGTGCAGGCTGCTGGTGGCCTATTATGTTTGTGGAATAACTCCATTTTTGAGGTGAATAGGAGGGAGCAAGGTAGAAGTTTTTTAATGCTTGAAGGGACATGTATTAGTAATAATCAGAGGATGATGATTGTCAATGTCTATGCTCCCTGTGATCTGGTTGGGAAGAAAGCTTTATGGGATGATTTGGCAGGATTTGCTATACTTCTCTACTTGGTGGGCTGACTTTAGGGTCATCATAATGGAAAGGAAATACATGCATTCCTAAGTCTAAATTAGCTCTGTCTGGTACTTTATCTATTCTAATGTAAATTATCTTTGCTTTCCAAAAAAAAAAACATGCATTCCAAGCATCATCATAGCTCAAAACATGCATTCCAATCATATTGCCTAGTCTCAGCTTACTCAAATATCAATCATATTAGTTAGTCTAACTAGGGTTTCGAAACATCACAACAGAGACAGACCATTGAACAATGGATTTTCATCATTAACATACAACAGAGACATACCTTTGATGGCTTCCAAGGGAGTCTTAAAGCCAAGCACAAAGGACTTCCAAAATCGAGTCCCACCCTTTCCGGGACTCGATTTTTTCCTAGTTTTCTTTGACCTGCGAAAGTGAGCAAATGCTCAAACGAGGAACGCCTAATGTTAAAACCAAAGGACGTACCTCAAAAGATAAGTGTCAGACACAAACTCCACAAACACGAACTCGACAATATGGTTGCAGTCATGGAAGCAAAGCCCAGTTTGCGACAAACACCAACTCAGGCAGAAGCAGAAACAACAAGAACGCCCTGGGAGTACCCTTTCCGAGACTCTTTCCTTTCCTAGTTTTCTTTGATCGGCGAAAGTGAGCAAATGTTAAAACGACGAACGCCTAATGTTAAAACGAAAGGACGTACCTCAATCGATAAGTGGTAGAGACGATCTCCACAAACACGATCTCCACAATGTGGTTGCAGTCACGGAAGCGCAGGCCAGTTTGAGACAAAGACGAACTCAAGCAGAAGGAGAAAGAAGAAGAACGATAGGGTTCAAGCGCACGGGTTGTGCAATTTCAGAATTTTAATATATAATGATAACAACATCAGTTTTTTTAAAAATAACCGATGTTAACATCAACTACGTAACATCGGTTTTCTTAAAACCGATGTTAACATCAACTCGATAACATCGGTTTTTACAAAACCGATGTTAACAACGGCATACTAACATCGGTTTTTCCGAAGCCGATGTTAACTACTCCATAGTAACATCGGTTATTAAAATAACCGATGTTAATATCGACGAGTTAACATTGGTTTCGGTAAAACCGATGTTAATTAAGTCTACTTATTTATAAAAATGCCACCGCGCTTTTGTAAACATCGGTTATGTGAATAACCGATGTTAACCGTCCGATGTTATATCTAAAAATTGTAGTAGTGTTAGAAATATTTTTACAAGTAAATACTTACTTCTAGAGATGTATATTTGTCGATAAAGTTAAATTTATCATTCCAAAACAACGTTTTGTTGCTGTGTTATCTTTTTTTTTTTTGTTTAAGCTTAGTGTGGCTGACTGGCTTAAGGAAAATGTTCTCTAGTCTGATGACTTTAGCGTCGACTAGATTCACCTTTTGGTTATATGGTTCTATTTTTTGTAAAATTTCTTTACTTTTTGTTATCAAACTCAAACCAATTATTGACTCAGTCAGGGTACTAAATTACTAGGTCAAGGGTAGATTAAGTGAATTAATGGTTGACTGACATTGAGTTTAAAATATTAAAAATTTCTAATTAAAATTTAAAATATCATCAAATCTCAAAAAAGTTAACAAAACAACAAATAAATATATAAACGTCTCAATTATCATTTCCTAAAATATCACAATTGACCCATCACCATCATGATTGTCGTTGTCAACATCATAACCACCGTTGTAGCCCCATTATAATTATCGAACCCATCATTGCCATCCTCAACCGTCACCACCACCATTGTCAACCGCCATCACCTTTGTCAACGTCGCTACCACCACCATGACTACCATTGCAACCCCCACCATGATTGTCGTTGCCACCACCATTGTCATCAGTTGTCACTACCACTGCTGCCATGATCATTGTCGTCGTCACTACCACAACCGCCAATGACGATGGTGGTCATGGCTGACAATAGCAACGTTCATAACGACAAAAGCGGTGACAATCATGGTGATGGTGATAGGTTAACGCTAATTTAGATATTTTAGGACGTGATTTGTTTGATAAATCTTTTAGAGATTTAATGGTCATATTATTTTTAATTTTGATTTTTAAATATTTTAATCTCAACCACCTATGTGTGTGTGTGGCTTTCAAGTTTTTATTTTATTTTCAAGAGAAATTAATTTGTGGCAACTATTAGTCGTCAAAACCTATTTAATTCTTTTAATAATTACCAGCCACAAAATAATAATAAAATTATTGCCACATCATCATTTAATGGCTCAGATAGACAATACGGACTAAAACCTTAATGGAAAAAAATGTTCAAAAACCTTGACTGGTCAAAATTTTGTTTAAGGACTAAAACCCGAAATTTGAATAAGTTTGCCTATCACATAAGTTATGCCTATCAGATTGAGTAAGTTTGTCAAAATTCTGATTGAGTAAGTTTGCCTATCAAATAAGTTATGCAGTTACCCTAGTTTGACCATATGTGTCTCAACAATCAATGGTTGAGAACAATTGAGGAGTCGTGGGTTTTTTATAATTCATAGTGAGCTGATTTGGTTAATCTGATTGAACCAAAATTAATTGTATTAAAAAATGCAAAATTTAATGAAAATACAAAAAGAAAATATGATGCTTTCAAAAGTTCAACAAAAAACCTAAAATTTGTTAGTGGTTCAACTTACAACCAAACAATCATAATGAATTACTAAACTTATGACATAATTAATATATTTTTTATATCTTATGTTACTTATAATGATTTAGCAGTTCAACTACTAATTCATTATTTCGACTAGTGACCCATAAATCTAGGACCTCAACCCTATCATCGATCGATCTGATTTTTATTATTTATTTAATAGAGAGAAAAGAGTGTTTTTATAATTAATAAAATAAACTAGAAAAATTGGACTAAGAATTAAGTCATCAGATTTGTAGCTATATAAAGGAGATTTTATCCATCAGAGCAGTTTTACAAAATATTTTCTACGTTCTCTGCTTATTTTCTCTTACGCTTCAAACAAAACCCTAATAGAGCAATCGGAGGAGGAACCCTAGAGGGCATTGGAAACACCACCATTGCTAATGGAGAACACTTGAATGACTACCTTGAGATAAAGGATGAGTTACTCAAACTTGGGGATTAGAATGAACATGTGTAGGGATCCCTAGAGGATCAATTTTGGGTTGTTTTATGAAATTCAATTATGTTCTTATGCTTTTAATCACGAATTAACTATGTTTGACAGACCAATTAATGTCCCAATGCAAAATTTTAATGAAATTGATGTGCTCTTGTGTTGAGTTGAACTCTAAAAAATGGAGTTTTATCTAATTGGCATGAATTGATGAAATTAAGTAAGGAGAGGTTTAATGTAAGAGGGAGTGAGACATTCTTTTTCTTGCATGATAATTTTTGTTTTCCATTGTTAATTTAGATGTTTGCTTGTGAGTTTGTATTGGTCCCCTTTTAATGGTATTTAGGGATTTTAATAAATTGTTTCAACTACACATTTGAATTACTATGACAATCCGTGCTTCTGAGAATTTTACAAAGTGCAATGACGTTGAGTTATAAAATTTCGTGTGTAATGTATATTTTTGTGGGGTGTGTGTATGTGTGTTTACATGTGTGTAACGAATTGAATTTGGTGTTCTAGACGTTATACAATTGTTTTTCCTTTGACTTATGAACTCCTTTTGCCTTGCCTTTCATCCCATTGACTTTTACTTATTTAGTTGATTTGTTACGAAACTCTATACCTTGGCCCCTTCACGTTAATCATATAGACAGATAGAGGAATACAACCATGGCCCTAATTATATGATAAGAAATAAAAATTCCAAGGGTTTAGTTTTTTTTAAGTATCTAGCTTGTTTTGTTTATAGAATGTTCATGTCACAGAGAATAGTTTCAAAAATTAATCACTGTGAGGCACGACGAGTTAAAAATATTTTGAGAACAATTGAGGAGTCGTGGGTTTTTTATAATTCATAGATAGAGTGTGTGCATTAAAATGTTTTCTAGGTTGGACTTAATCAGGAGGGAGGCCTTCATGTACTCTCCGGAGTCTAGGCCTTGGGGATAAATATATTCGGTTTGAGTGTTCCTCTAAGCCTATGTTAATCCCATATGGTTGGAGCATTATCGCAAAAATGTGTGACCATAACTGGTATGCCTATGATTTCACTTAGTAAGGAGTGACTTGACTTACCCATTGTGTGACATGTCTTATCATGTACTCTTAAGTGTCCGACGAGGTTTTTCATTGAAAATGGTACCATATTGCATGTAGACTTGAGTCTAATATATCAGTTGCATAATGCTTGTGTTTGGTTTTTCATTGAGTTGCAAATTGAGACTTGGTGTTGTTTCTGAAGTGTGTGGTCTTGAATGAGTGTGAACACTTGTGTATGATTTTTGTGAAGTGATGATGATGTATGTATTGAGTTGAATGCTCTTAGTTCTTAATTCATAGGAATGTGATAACTCATTCCCGGTGTGTATTTTTGTTTGGCATTTTATATGGATATTTATTGTATTTTATTCGAACCCAGAGACGATTGGACTTAGTTTTTCAAGTAAATACTTACTACTAGAGGTGTGTATTCCTCAATAAAGTTAAATTTTCCTTTCCAAAACAACTTTATGTTACTGTGTTATCTTTTTTTATAATCAGTGCAATTGACTTAGGAAAAATGTTCTCTAGTAAGATGACTTCAGCATCAGCTGGATTCACCTTTTGGTTATATGGATCTCTTTGTTGTAAGGTTTCTTTACTTTTCTTTTGAATTAAGTATATTTTTAATACTTGAAAATATAATTGAATTTGAGAATAAATACCTATTTTGATCCCTGAAAGTGTAAAATACTGACAAATTGATCCTTAAAAGTTGAAAATTTTGAATTTAGTCTCTACATGTACAAAAAGTGTGACTAATTGGTTCCATCGTTAACTCTCCTCCATATCTGGTTAGTAAGGATCCGTTAAGTGAGAACAAGATAGACTAGTAGAGTATCACATCATTGATGAAGTGATTGTATAGTTGAACACATTAATAGATCATCGCTAACGGCGGGTAGTAAAGTCGAGCAAAAATGTGACAGCGGGTAGTAAAATAAAGATGTGGCTTATTTTACCGGTAGTAAAAGTTATTCAAGCCATTTTATTTAGTTTGTTGCTAAATTTCATGTTTTGTTGCTCTATCTTTTCAAACCACAAGTTTAGCCTCACTATTTTTTTAATTCAGTCATCCATCTCCCACTTTAAAAAAAATCATGATTTTAGCTTCCTGATTTTTTAATTGAGAAATTTCGTCTTTCACTTTAAAAAAATTCATAACTTTAATTCTTATGACCAAATTCAATCGCTGAATGACACACGAACTAAATAATTACAAAAAATCTACGACATGTGTCAACAAAATGTACATAGTTAACTTTAGATATTGGTTACGTGAATTAAAATCGCAGATTGTTTAAAAGTGAAACGAAATGTCTCAATTTAAAAATTAGAGGAGTAAAATCATGATAAAGAGATAAAATTTACATTTTAGCCTACATTTTAGGTTTCCAACATAATATTTTCCCTAAAAAATAAGATTCTACTGCAAGAGAAAATTATGAGGATTTAAAGGAGATGAGAACAAAGTATGAGCCAGGAAAAGATAATGCAGCCAAAACCAAAGCATACACACAATTAGCAATAGCCAATAGAACCATCCAGCAAAGTAAGGAACAACCCAAAATATCCACACAATCTGTCATGTGCATACAATAAATGGTAAGATTCTGAAAACACTTACATAATTTAGCATAAACTCATATAAGCAAACGTACAGTACCTTAATTTCCATATGGCAACACCAAGCTTTGAATATAATCATGGGAGGACATTGGCACTTGGTTGTTGAAATCTTGAGTATAGACTATTCTATTATCTTTCTTATTATAGAGAATAAATTTTAAAGATATATAATTTGCCAGCAACAGGACATCACCTTTTTCAGAGATGCACAGAGGCTTCAGTATTACACAGGGCAGAGGGGCTTGAAGAAGCTCAAGAGTTACATTCAACAATTGAGTCCAAGAATTTTCAACTCCAAATTCCCTCATTAGCCAAACAACAAAATGGGTTCTCCGGTGAACATGAGAAAGACACAAGCAGCCCTTCAATACCCCAAGTTCAGGGCCACAGGGAACTTGAGAAAGACCATTCGGCATCAGCAAATATTTGAATGTCTCCTTGTTTAGATCATATGAAAAAATTACTAATTGATCGACGGTGACAGTTTCCCATTCGTAATCAAAACCCAACTTGCGAATTGCGAACCAGTTAACAGTGCCACTCACAGGTTGTCCACATTTTTCTCCCAAAATGGGGAATGCTGGACAAGTTAAAACCTTTCTCCAATGAGTGTCACCTAAGCGGTGAACTCTCACCTCCCAATTTTGTGACTTAATATTCGAAAGGACTAACACCACCTTGTAAGTGTCACTCCGATCATCATAAGCAAACCCACACTTCACTTGATACCACCAAAGTTTATAATTGCATGAGCGAAGACATAAGTGTGGTGAATCTTCAGACATGATCCTTGTGGCCAGGTTACAAAACCAGACCCGGTATTCACTGAATTCACCTCTAGCAACCAAATTAATCAAGCAAACCAACCCATTGCAGGAACCTATAAATAAGTATCTGTTGTCTAGCTGGTGGCAACCATTGTCAACAGTGGATGATGGGTTCTCAAGTAAACTACATATAGAGCATGGGGCGATGCCTGGGAGATCCCTCATATCTTCAAACACAGTATTAATTTGACACCTTAATAGGACATGGGTGTTTCTAGATGACCTTTGAAGGTTCAATTTGACAAAGTGTGCTTGGAAGATGAGGGAATTCCAAGTCCTAGAAACACACCTGAAACGCATAAGAGATTTGACGGGAAGCCATGACAAAATTTCTTCTATGAGGTCCTGAGGGAGCTGGGCCATTGCCATCTTAGTTGGGTCACCCAATGTTGTTATTTCAAAACCCTAGCCAGCAAGAAGAACAATACACATACTTTTCAACAAGGACATGTGCGGATTTTGGACAAGCATGGATAACAAAAAAATTAAACCCAAACCTAGAACACTAGAATGCAAAAAGGAAAATTAACAATAAGAAGCAAAAACACATAAATGAACTCACGGGATCAAGATTGACGGAATGAAACCTGATGTTAGTAATGGTGTGATTTCAAGAGTTTGGAGTTCAATCAAGGTTTGACTTTTCTCAAACAAAAATTCTAAGGAAAAAGCACTTTGATCGCTTTATCTAGAGAAGCCAAACACTGCTTTGACGATGTCGATGACGGAAGGAAATCTGGTTCAGAGAGATTTGGGATTTGGGAAATAAAAAGAATAATAGAGGAGCGTAGTATTTTAATTACTAACATTAGCATTCACTTGACTGCACTAAGCATTCTAACGTTAGCATTGTCGTGGCAAAGGCTACGGTGGGAAACCATAACAAGTCTTCCATCGTGGAAAATTTAATATGAACCCTAGATTTTCTCAATTTTAATTTGATGGTTCAGAATTTTTTACTTTTTTCTAATTTATTTCATTCCTTTCTCGATATACCATTCCTTCTTTTTTCTCCTCTAAAGAAGCAACAAGAAGAGCTAGCAATGAATCCAAAAACAAAATTGATCAAACCTCTAAAAAATATGGTCTAATCAAAATTACTTGCAAGCTAAAATAAACAAAAAAATCATCATATTTATAACTCCAAAATGCAAATAGAACAAAAAAAGTTGATTAATTAAACAAAAGCATTATAGATTCGAGAACTAATACAATTTGTGAAATAGGGGGAAAATGAAAAAGAAAGAAGGTAAAAATGAAGAAAAAATCATTGGCGTTCATTTAAAAGCGACTGTATCTAAAGGTGAAAAATTGGTTTCCAACAATGGTAGACTTGCCATGGTCTCTCATCATTGCCTTCACCTTTACATTACTAGCATTAGCATTCACTGCAAGGACAGGAAAAAAAATACAACTATATTCTTTCAAACAAGAAGTACATACAATCAAATTCATATATTACCTCTGATGTTGGTGGAACTTATCATTGGAAAGAAACATGGGTAGGTGCATTGACTATAATAAATTGAATTTCAGTCACATTATCTACAATAGGCCGTCAAGGTAACTTGCATGAAAAAGAATATAACGAAGTTAAATAAAGGATTTAATAGAAGAATTTTGAAAATTTTAGGGACCAAATGCAGTGAATTATTTTTGAAGGACTAAATCCAATATACAAAAGACAATGTTTGGAGGACTAAAATCATATTTAACCTTGTAATTATTATGATTAAAAATAATAAACGTGTGAGATTAAAATATTAAAAATTCAAATTAAAATTTACTATATCATCAAATTGTCACTACCATTGCTGCCATTGTCATCAATTGTCATCAATTGTCACTACCATTGCTGCCATGATCGTTGTCGTCTTCACTAGCGCCATCTTTGATGATGACGATGATCATGGCGGTGGAGGTGGTGAATATAGCAACGATCATACCAGCAAAGGTGGTGACAATCATGGTGATGGTGATGGGTTAACGCTAATTTAAATATTTTAGGACATGATTTGTTTGACGAATGGTTTAGAGATTTAATGGTTGTATTATTTTTAATTTTGATTTTTAAATATTTTAATCTCAACCACCTATATATATATATGTTACTACCATACAAAATAATTAACTTGGTTTAGTTGTTCTATGTGTTACAAATAGCTATAGGGACCAGGGTTAGAATCAACCCTTGCAAGAAGTAAGGAAAGGGAGATAAGTCATGCAGTTAACCAAGTCTGATCATATGTGTCCCAATTTGGTCCGATCAATCAATGGTTAAACCAGTAACCTAGTTCGGTTGAACTAGTAAGCTAATTTAGTGAACCTAATTAAACCGAAATTAATTAGTTTAAAAAATGAAAAATTTAATAAAAATACAAAACGAAAATATGATGCTCTCAAAAGTTCAATAAAAAACCTAAAATTTGTTTAGTGGTTCAACTTACAACCAAATTATCATAATTAATTACTAAACTTATGACAAATAATATATTTTTTATATCTTATGTTACTTATACTGATTTGTGTGGTTCAACTACTAATTCATTATGTCGACTAGTGACCCATAAATCCAGGACCTCAACCCTATCAACGATTGATCTGTTTTTAAAACTTGGTTTGTACACTAATGTTGTATTTGGACTTTGGATGGAGAATTTTAACATTCAAAGCAATTAAAATGCATGATATTTGAATTACTTACAATTGAATTTCTTTCATTTTTAAATATTTTGTTCCAACAAAGTAATTTAAATTTCATGTATTTCAATTTCCTTGTTTAAATAGAGTAGTTCAATTTCCATCAAATGAAAATTTTCACTTTCAAATATTTATTTAATTAAATTTTAAAATCTAATTTTAACTTCACCAAAAATAAAAACAACGACAAAATGTCCGCTATGAGGTCTTGAGGGAGTTGGGTAATTGTCATCTTAGTTAGCTCACTCAATGTTGTTATTGCCACACCTCATTTTTTGTAAAATTAATCAAAAGGGTTTTTTTTTTTAATTACAATTGTGTTTTTATTTAAATAAAAATAGAGGTTCGAATGAATAATAAATATGAGTTTTTAGAATAGTGAGTTTCAGAAAATAAGAGAGGGGTGTCTTTATCTATTTATTATTTATTTAAAAGAGAGAAAATAGTGTTTTTACAATTAATAAAATAAACAAGAAAAAAAGGAATAAGAATTAAGTCATTAGATTTCTCACTATATAAAGATGCTTTTATCCTTGAGAGCAGTTTTGCAAAACATTTTCTATGTTCTCTGCTTATTTTCTCTTATGCTTCAAACAAAACCCTAACAAAGCAACCAGAGGGGGAATCCTAGAGGGCACTGAAAACACCACCATTGCTAATGGAATACACTTGAATGACTACCTTGAGGTAAGGGATGAGTTACTCAAACTTGGAGATTAGAATGAACATGTGTAGGGATCCCTAGAGGATCAATTTTGGGTTGTTTAATGAAATTCAATCATGTTCTTATGCTTCTAATCGCGAATTAACTATGTTTGACAGACCAATTAATGTCCTAATGCAAAATTGTTGTGAAATTGATGTGTTCTTGTGTTGAGTTTAAACCCTAGAAATTAAGATTTTTTTCTAATTAGCGTGAATTGATGAAATTAAATAAGGATGGATGTACGCTAAGAGGGGGTGAGACATTCTTTTTCTTGCATGACAATTTCTGTTTTTCATTGTTAATTTAGACGTTTGATTGTTAGTTTGTATTGGTCCCCTTTTGATGGTATTTAGGGATTTAAACAAATTTTTTTAACTACACATTTTAATTACTGTGACAATCCATGCTTTTAAGAATTTTACAAAGTGCAATGACGCTGAGTTATGAATTTGGTGTTGTAGACATTATACAATTATGTTCCCTTTGACTTATGAACTCCTTGTGCCTTGCCTTTCATCCCATTGGCTTTTACTTATTTAGTTGATTTGTTACCAAACTCTATATCTTGACCCTTTCACGTTAATCATATAGATAGATAAAGGAATATAACCATTGCCTTAATTATATAATAGGAAATCAAAATTCCACAAGTTTTGTTTTTTTTTAACTATCTAGCTTGTTTTGTTTATTGAATGTTCATGTCATAGAGAATAACTAGTTTCAAAACTTTAATCATTGTGAGGGAAGACGAGTTAAAATTATTTTGAGAATAATCGAGGAGTCGTGTGTTTTGTATAGTTCATAGATAGAGTCTACGTTTTAAAATATTTTTTTGGTTGGACTTAAATCAGGAGGAAGGCCCTTATGTACTTTTTAGAGTCACTATTAGAAAATACATTTTCAACATCGGTTATTTAGAACATTCTACATCGGTTCTAAAACCGATGTTGAAAGTGCCGATGTTGAATGTATCAATGTTAACATCGGTTTTGGAGAACCGATGTTAACATGTATATGACAACATCGGTTCTCTAAATACCCGATGTTAAACACATTGAACAACAACAAAAAAACTGTACGCTTGATGAACATTGACATCGGTTTTCCAGTAAAACCGATGTTAATATATTTCATTAACATCGGTTTTGAAAATCAATGTTAACGTTGATGATGCATACACTTATTTGATGTAGTTCTTTGTGTATAACATCGGTTATGTGTACATAACCGATGTTAATATTCAAATGTTCACATCGGTTATTTATAACTAACCGATCTTAATGTACAAGAGTTGGCATTGGTTATCTACAGATAACCGATGTTAAAATACAAACGCTGACATCGGTTATACATAAATAACCGATGTTAATATACATACGTTAACATCGGTTTTCTATTACAACCGATGTTAAGGTTCATATCTACATCGGTTTTGTAAATAACCGATGTTGTTTATGATATTAACATCGATTTTTGTTAATAACCGATATTGTTTTCAAGTATATTTTTTTATATATACTTTCTGTTTTTACAATAAACCCAAAATTGTACCTGTAAAATGCAATTTTAGGCCCAATTCACAGGAAATAAACATTTTATTCTGCTTTCAAGCAGTTTTAATGATAATAAACATCAAATAATTGATTTATCATAAAGAACAATCATCAAATGAATTCAATGTTCATGTTACATAGAAAATGTAAAAAATGTTAAACCAAAGTAAATTAAAGCAAAAGATAATGTCCCTAAATCCTAGGCCTGATCTCTCTGGCTCCAATGGTCTAGGATCGTTAAAATACTGCATGATAAAATAAATCATAATAAATTAATAATGTAATACAAATTATAAATAAATCGATTTTGTTTGAAATAAACTTACCGCTTCCCAATTATTCCTAAAAGTTCCTATAATGATGGTGGACATCCAGTGCATCACATAGTAGCCGCACTCAGTACTTCCTTTTTGTCTATTACACTAAATACATAATGAAATTTGGATATTAATTAAACAACTAGTGTACAGACACATAAAGAAATATATATAAGTGGAAGTTTTATGTAAATGACGTACCTTGACGACAATCCACCTAGCAGAAGCCTTTGATTTAGGTTGTGGTGCATCATCAAGACCCTTGATAGCACTGTTCCATATGAGTAACAATTAAAAACTGGTGTTGTACGTTGAGGTATTACAATGCAAATGTATTGAAAAGAACACTAACCTATTAATTAATAATCCCCTTAAGGTAGTTGTCTGGCCTGTTATGCAATGAACAAAACCAGACAACTAGGTGTTCCTTGGGTAGGATGACCACCACCTACCAGTGTCCGCTACAGTGGAACCTATAATGGGTTAGTACATTAGTAAACATTAATTAAATTTAGTTATTTTGTGACTTACCCATTTAGGTAGGCTCCAAGATAGACATCGCGTTGTGAACTCTGCATCCAACTCTTTATGAAACTTTCAGACTCAAACTGCGATTGCCCAGACCTCTAAATGGACTGTGGCTCGAGGAATCCATAGATATCAGAATTCCCCACTCGCATACATGTTTCAGTGAGATGCCTGTTTATGTTAAGTCAAAGTTAAATATTTATGAATTGAAAGCCATAACTTAGGTAATTAAAAGCCTTTTATATAAAGACTTACAAAATCCATAACTGTAACACTGATATGCTGAGACATTGACCACCGTGTGCGATTTCAGAGAGGTATTCGTGCTTTATGTAGAGGGGGAAATCTGGATTAAAGACCCCGAACACGGTGGCATCCCATCTAACCTGATAAGGCCTCAAGAAAAGCTCTGGGATGATCAATGTCATCAGATAAAGCGGATCATCGACCTCCGGATCGGGCTTCGGAGGTGGTTTTGCCGGAGACACAGCTACCTGTTCATGAAACAAATTTAAATAGCCTAATTTGAGGCAAGCTTAATGAATTAATTTAAAAAGAATAAACATATAGTAAGGACAATAAGTACCTGCTGTGATAAAGACTTGACCAGATGTGTCGGCCAAGCAAGGAACGTGTGAAGTGCCTGCCCCACTAAGGAAACCTCATCAGTGGGTACAGGAACTGGAGCATCTGCATCTGTAACCTCCTCCACACTCACCTTTACTTGGCCAGGCAACAAAGGAGTGTTATGAACAACAGTGGATCCCTCATAAACTCTCCCCATGGCAACCAGGCGGGCAGGATCTGCTTCTATGTACAAGCCGCACCTGTCAAAGTCACCCGTCTCAGGATCGTTTCCTGAGGGATCAACACAATTCCCCTTTGTGCTCACTCGAGGACCTGAGGGACCAACCAGAGGCTCAGGAGGCACTGCAAGTCCCTGAGATTGCATCTGCGACTAAAGCTGGCTGAAGGATGCCATGACCTGCCTTGGCACTTTCTCTATGATGGACTTCTCTAGCTGGTCCCTGATCTACTGGGTCAGCTGCTGTAATTCGTCAGGAGGCAGGGAGGAAGCACTATGAGACGTCCGTGGAGCCGATCCAAAGTATTGTTTGATGGTGACACCGGCTCCAGCAGCACGGACACGTCCAGGGTGCTCTGGACGTCCAATAGCAGCGGCGAGAACATCCTGACGTCCATGGGGGACGAACGATCCCTGTGTGGCCTGCTCCTCAAACGAATCCTGTACAGAAAACACACAGTGGTACATGGCATTCTCAAAATATTGAAACATAATTGTAATGTTTAGTTGAAAATGACTTACAATCTTCTCAGCGATTTCCTTTGCGGCCTCAGTCGTCATCTCCCATGTCTTCTTCGTGCGGGCCATCTTCCACTTCACGTGGCGTCTGACCGGGGATGGAGGGTCGATGACGCCATCAACGCTTCCTGACTATGCAACTTCCTCCAGCTTCTTCTTCGTCTTCTCAGCCAAGAGTTTCTGCTCCAAATAATCATAACCCCCACGAGACAAAACGTGGGGGGCAGTATTCTGCTTCTGGATGGCATGTGCCTTCATGCGGACATCCAGAAAAAATTAAACAATAATGTTTGAAATGGGTAGAATGAAGTATAACAACATCTTGTTTAATATGAAAAACAACTTAAATGGCAAGGAACATACCTCCCAAGAAGGGTCTCTGCGAGTCTGGCAAAACTGGGCCTAGTTTTCCTTGCTGATGCCGTATTTCTCACAGACAGTGTCCTCGACACCGTCCTGATCGGCTGCAGGGGCCCATTTCCTCGTGAGGTCTGATTTAAACTGCCTTCATCTCTCCCCCACGATCTGTAGTAACTTCCTTTTCGTCCTACTATCAGAAGCCTTTGGGATATCAAATTCCGCCTGACAACATCAAATAAAGTTTATTTGTTACAATAATGTTTTTTTTGGCTATTAATTAAACAAAATCAAATAAGAAAAGAGAAATACCTAAATATCCTCCCAAATCAGGTCCTTCTGAGCAGTAGGGACCTCCTTCCAGTTCCCGTAGGTGATGTCCACCTTATCATGTGCCACAATCCCCAAATATGTTTTTAATTTCTTCCTGTGGGGACCGTCGGCCTTCCTGGTAGCAGGATCAACATGCACCACTGGTCTCTCAGCACTAGGTGGTCTAGTGGACAACAATCGTAGACGTGAGACTTTGCGTGTCCGCTTCACGGCAGAGGGCGAAGCCGATGCGTCCGAAGTAGGAGGAGGAGGAGGAGGAGAAGGAGGAGGAGAAGTGGAGGCAGGTGGAGAACCCATGATCTTTTATACAATAACATACAAAATAGGATTAATGAAAAAAGGATCAATCATAAGTTTTTTTTGGAAGGCAAAAGTATAATATTATTAAACAAAACCCCACCACAGAAGGAGAGAAGATAAATTAACCAAAGGACTCTGAAAGATTGGTAGTTGTGCTTTTTAATTGTGATTTGGGGCAACCATGTTATAAAAAGTCTATTACATGTAATCAACAGTCAATGTATGCTTGATGGAATATAAATACTATATCTTCATAAATACACATGTACATGGCATCTTTAGGACTTCATCCATGTTTTCTTTGATATTGATTTTCTTTATTGCAGAAAACAAAGAGGGGAACGAGCAACAATTTGAAGGTTGTACATTCAGGAACTAAAGAATTCAAAATAGCTAGAAATAAGAGGGATTTGTTTTTGGGATTTTCTGAGCACCAAGAGTGGCTACGCAAGAAGCTTGCACTTGAGGAGGGAAGGATATTTGCAGCTAATGAACAACTTTCTTAACTATTTGTCCTTCAGATTTTACTGTTTCTTTTTACTAATATGTAAATATAAATAGTATAAGACTATGGCTTATGGATATGGTCTTTTTTACCCCTAACAATCTTAGAAGTAAATATAGACCATGTTTTTACGCCATAGCCTTATACTATTTATATTTACATATTAGCAAAAAGAAACAGTAAAATCTGAAGGACAAATAGTTAAGAAAGTTGTTCATTAGCTGCAAATATGCTTCCCTCCTCAAGTGCAAGCTTCTTGCGTAGCCGCTCTTGGTGCTCAGAAAATCCCAAAAACAAATCCCTCTTATTACTAGCTATTTTGAATTCTTTAGTTCCTGAATATACAACCTTCAAATTGTTGCTCGTTCCCCTCTTCAAAAATGAGGAGGATCTTCATAGGACTTCATCCAGTTGATGTTTATCGCCAGTTTCATCATCCACCACCCTTTTCTTCTCTACCTTCTCACGTTTGTTGTTGTTAAACCCATATTTATGCCTTCTTCCCTTCATGTCTTGTTTTATCACAACTTTAGCCGAATTTCCTATCTTCAGCACAGTTGAATCTCCTGTCTTATTCTCCAATGACACACTTTGATGGCCTGTATCTCTTTTTTTTGTATGTTCTAGTGGTTCAGCTTCAGAATGCATAGAGCAATCAGAATTTTCCAGTGATCACCAAAGGCTTCTGCATCAGCGTTGACACTCTCTACCTTCTTTAGTTTATGCTTCTGTGTTGCATTCCGTGCTTCCTCCTTATAATTCTCAGATTTATTGGAGGTCTCACTAGAAGGATCAGCACCAATCCGTGCCTGTTCCTCCTCTACCAGCTCAATATCTTTCGTTTCACCTTTGCTTTTGTAAACTACACTGTAATTTACAAAACAAAAGTTGAAAGGAAAGATATTGAGGTGGTAGACGAGAAAGAAGCACTGATTGGTGCTGATCATTCTAGTGTAACCTCCAATAAATCTGAGATTTATAACGATGAAGTACGGAATGCAGCACAGAAGCATAAACCAAAGAGGGTGGAGAGTGTCAATGCTGATGCAGAAGCCTTTGGTGATCACTGGAAAATTCTGATTGCTTTATGCATTCTAAAGTTGAAGCACTAGAACATACGAAGACAAGAGATACAGGCCATCAAAGTGTGTCATTGGAGAATAAGACAGGAGATTCAACTGTGCTGAAGATAGGAGATTCGGCTAAAGTTGTGATAAAACAAGACATGAAGGGAAGAAAGCATAAATATGGGTTTAACAACAATAAACGTGAGAAGACAGAGAAGAAAAGGGTGGTGGATGATGAAACTGGCGACAAACATAAGCTGTATGAAGTCCTAAGGATACCATGTAAAACAAAAAACCGATGCCTCACTCAGAGAAAAATGTAGTTGTCACTTACTTGCTTTGGTGACCTCTGTCTCTGCAGAAAATTACATTAGACGATGTTAATCAATTCTCCTTCATCATGATCATTTCGATTAGCATGAACGTCGTCAGCTTCTTCTTCTCCGACAACGTTACGAGTGATTTGAGCGGTCAAAGGACTAACATAGGTGTCCATGTATGAATCATCATCTTCTACATTAACACCAATTGTTTTGCCCTGCAGAACCACGCACCACCTTTCATCACAAGGGTCTTGCACGTAAAATACTTGTCTAGCTTGTTCTGCCATGATGAAAGGGTCATTGTGGTAACCAAGTTTCTTTAGGTCTACCAGCGTAAATCATATATCATCGGTGCGCACACTGGTGTTGTTGTCAACCCATTTAAATTTGAAAACACATACCGTAAATTTCACATAGTTAAGCTCCCAAATTTCATCAATGAACCCAAAGTAAGGGATGGAAGCTACACAGGGATTGGCGTCATTGATACTTGCAAAGTGTTGAGATTCATCCCTTAGGGTGACCCCGCTGTTCTGCATTGTACTTTTGTCATCTTATGCTTTTGTGTAAAATGAATACCTGTTTATGTCGTATCCTTGCCAGGTTATAACATTTCTTTTAGGCCCATCTGCTAGCTTTCTTAATGTTTATGAAGCATTCTCATCTGCAAAGATTGTATCTTTAAACCAATCACAGAAAATCTTGTTATGCTTTCTCAACACCCAATTCTTTGACATTTTCGGATTATTCTGTTTGACTAAAGCTTCATGCTAAACTATGTATGGCAAAACTTCATTACTGTTGTTCAAGATATCCAAGTGAGCTTGTAACAAATCTTCTACACTTGGAGTGATCACATGCAGTCCTCTTGAACCCTTACCACCCACTCTGTCATCATGCCGAGACTCAGGAAGCCCAACAGGTTTAGCCTTCTCTAAGTATTCTGAACAAAATTCAATGGCTTCTTCTGCAATGTACCTCTCAACAATAGATGCTTATGGACGATATAGATTCTTTGTATACCCTTTTAAGATCTTCATGTATCGCTTAACCGGGTACATCCACTGTAGATAAACAGGACCACAGCATTTGATTTCTCTGACCAGATGCACAATCAAGTGAATCATGATGTCAAAGAAAGCAGGGGGAAAATACATCTCCAACTGGCACAGTATAATTGTGGCCTCATTTTCCAACTCAACAAACATGACTGGATCAATGACTTTGCTAAATATAGCATGGAAGAAAAAGCACAGGCGAGTTATCGCTAACCTGACTTTGTTTGGAAAGATGTCTCGTATAGCCATGGCTAACAATTGTTGCATGAGCACGTGACAATCGTGAGACTTTAACCCTACAAGCTTAAGCTCCTTCAACTGCACAAGGCTCTTAATATTTGAAGAGTATCCTTGTGGAACCTTTACTCGACGAAGACACTGACAAAAACTTATCTTCTCCTTCTTGGACAAAGTATGGCAGGTTGGGGGCAAGTAAATTTTCTTCCTATCAGACCTTGGATGCAACTGTGATCGTATACCCATATCAGCTAGATCTTGACGGGTATTCAAGCCATCCTTCGTCTTGCCTTGAATGTTAAGGAGCGTCCTAATCACACTGTCACAAACATTTTTCTCCACATGCATAACATCAATACAATGTCTAATGTCAAGATCACACCAGTATGGAAGATCAAAGAAAATGGACCTCTTCTTCCATATGCAACTCTGACTTTTATCCTTCTTTTGGGTCTTCCTAAATACAGTATTCAGGTGCTGAACCTGCTGATATACCTACTCACTAGTCAACGGTATCGGTGCAATATCATGCTTTTGACTTCCATTAAAAGCTTTTTTCAGTCTTCTGTAAGGATGATTGGGTGTTAGAAAGCGGCGATGCCTACTATAGACTGTTTTTCTCCCATGTTTAAGTTGTATGTGAATTGTATTTTCTTCACAGATGGGGCATGCATGATGACCCTTAACACTGTAACCGCTGAGATTCCCATATGCCGAAAAGTCATTAATGGTACAAAAAAGCATTACACGCATTTCAAAGGTCTCCTTACGAAATGCATCAAAGACTGCAACCCCCTCGTCCCACAACTTTCTCAGATCTTCTACCAACGGATTTAGATAAACATCAATGTCATTTCCTGGTTGTCTTGGGCCCGATATCATCATAGACAACATCATGTATTTTCCCTTCATGCACAACCAAGGAGGCAAATTGTAAATTACTAGCAGAACTGGCCATGAACTGTGTTGGGTGCTTAAGGTGCCATATGGATTCATTCCATCACTGGCTAGTCCAAGTCTAAGATTTCTTGGCTTATTCCTGAAATCCCGATACAAACCATCAATCTTCTTCCACTGGGAGCAATCAGTCGGATGACGGACCATTCCATCAGAAATCCTTCCATTTGCATGCCATGTAAGGTCTTTTGCATCGTCCTCGTTAGCAAAAAGACACTTAAACCTTGGAATGATTTGAAGATACCTCAAAACCTTTGCTGGGGGGCCCTAGTTGGAGTTTTCATTAGAACTACTTTCTTCTTCATCCTTCACTTTTTACCGTGAAGTCCCACAGATAGGGCATTTGGACATTTCTTGGAATTCATGCCTGTACAATATGCAATCATTGGGGCAAGCATGAATCTTCTGATACTCCATACCCATCGGACACAATATCTTTTTCGCCTTATAGTAACTTTTAGGCAATGTGTTTTCCTCTGGAAGCAGATTGTGCACTACCTCAAGCAGTGAGGTGAAACTTTTGTCACTCCACCCATACCTAGCCTTCACATTAACCAGACTTAACACAACAGACAACAGGGTTAAGGAATTCTTGCACCCTGCATACAAAGGCTTCTTAGAATCACTCTGCAATCCTTCATACACAGGGGCGTGTGCTTGCTGGAAAGACTCTTGTCCAAGGTCACAAATCATGTCCTTTAACCGATCTCCCATTTCTACATCAAACAATTCAGATTGGGACCCACTCTGCATGTCTGTGACTTCACCATGCCATATCCACGTCGTGTAATTCTTCTTAATCCCATCACACAATAGATGGTCCCGTATGTCATCGAGTAATTGTCGTCTTCCATTCAAACAGTTGATGCAAGGACAATAATATTTTCCTTCTTCATTCGATCGACCTCTTTCTGAAGCAAACTGTAAGAACTGCTCGACGCCATCCTCATATTCTGGGCTCATGCGACTTTCATTCATCCAACTTCGATCCATCTAAGCAATTCCATGCATGAAAATCTCACTTTTTTATTTATAGGTGTGTCCCTATCCCATTTAGGAAAACTGTCTTTTATGTTAGCTTCAAACATCAGGGTTACCATTATTTACAAAAATTTGACTAAATTTCGGCAGCATTTCGCATTGGTCTCCAAGTACACGACATGACATCGGTGAAATGAATTTCCCGATAATCAAGTATGCACTCGGAGAACAACTTGAAATGCATTGAACCGAAATTTAATCAAATTAATGAAAATAATAATAACCTTCACGAATGAATCTAACATAAAAATACCAGTCTCCCCAAACTGTCCAAACGGAAAATTCAAGACTAAATACAATGATTAATGCAAACTGTCCGCAAGAGTCATTGCATTCAGTCTCAAACGGGAATCTAAGGTTCACTCACCATGAACAACAATTGTTTATATAGAAAATTACACTGATCACATACAACAACATACAAAAGGTCAAATTCAATTACAGATAAATATAGACATCAGCAGTTGTTTATGTAACTAATTTCAAATGCTGGGTTTCAAGGGTGCTTATGCTTTATTATTGTAGTTGGGTATATGTGTGTGAGTGTGGATCATGAGGGTCTGTGGGTATGAAATCCTCACCTTATGACTGCCCTTGAGCTTCCTCTGAGGGTTATGTGTGTGTGTATCATGAGGGTTTGTGTACTTCGACATAAGTTCAAAGTTGCTAGGCATTTGCAATGCATTTAGCTCTGAGCTCTGACAAAGTTTGTCTCTGTTGACAATGGTACTTATGATGTCATCAACGCATATCTCCACTGAGCTTCTGCATCTTTCAACGAGCTCAAATGGAGGGTTGGGGGCGGAGAAAGGGTTAAATTTTAGGAGGATAAGTGGATACATGATGAGGTTTCATTGGAAGTTAAATATCCTAGATTGTTCCTAATCTTGGAACAACAAAATCAATTAATATAGCAGATGGGAGGGTACAAAGATGGGGAGTGGGAGTGGAATCTATCTTGGAGAAGGCCATTGTTCGACAATGAGATAACAATGGCTGTCAATTTCCTAAAAGATGTTGAAAGGTCAGTTATTCAGCAAAATGGAAGAGACGCTTGGGTGTGGATGGCAGATCCAAGTGGGAGCTACTTGGTGCAATTTGCATAAAAGGTAATGAGGGGGCCTATAGTTGATGGGATCAAGGACAGGGCTTTTGAGGAGCTGTCGCAGCTGAAGATTCCAACCAAATATGTAGTATTTGCATGGAGGCTTCTTAGAGATAGACTACCCATTAGAATAAACTTACACAGGAGACAAATAGATATATTGGATAGGCACTGCCCATTTTGCAGCAGAGAGGAAGAGGAAGAAGGACATTTGTTTTTCCACTGCAATAGAATCATCCGTATTTGGTGGGAATCATTATCCTGGGTGAACAAATCTGCAGCTTTTCCAAAAGATCCAAGACAACATTTTCTACAGCATGGAGATATATTGAATGAGGGGAGAAGGGCTACTAGGTGGATGGCAGTGACCTGGACCATTTGGCAGCAACGGAATATGATAGTATTCTCCAATGAAACATTAGACAACAACAAATTGATTGGCAAAGCAGCTTTCTTGTTGTGGACTAGGCTGAGGCATTTGGAGAAGGATTTTTTGTCATTTTAACCAATGGTCTATTAATCTTAGAGAAGGGATAGTGTAATAGCTCAGAATAGAACTTTTGATTAGAAGCTTTTCATTAATATGGTCTATGGGCTAGCTGTGGTTCCTTTTTAGACTCCATTCAGTCTAATCTTGAACCACTAGCTTGGGCAACAAAAATTGTATTTCAGTACCTCTGGTACTCAATTATCTATATATATACTTATCTTTGCTGATAAAAAAAAAAACATGTATAACATATACCACTTAAGGGCACTGATTAACAAATTGAAAGATGGAAATTTATTGAAAATTATAGGAAAATGCTGATGGTGTCTATGTGTGTGTGTCTGTGTGTGGGTGTGGGTGTGTGTGTGGTTGTGTGTGTGTGTGTGTGTGTGTATGGGTATGGGTGTGGGTGTGTGTGTGTGTGTGTGTTTCTGTGTGTGTGGCTGTGTGTGTATGTGGATGTGGGTGTGTTTCTCTGTGTGTGGTTGTGTGTGTTTCTGTGTGTGTGTGTGTATGTGGGTGTGGGTGTGTGTGTCTTTCTGTGTGTGTGGCTGTGTGTGTATGTGGATGTGGGTGTGTTTCTCTGTGTGTGTTTTTGTGTGTGTGGTTGTGTGTGTCTATGTCGGTGTGTGTGTGTGGCTGTGTGTGTGTGTGGGTGGCTATCTGTGTGTGTGTGTGTGTGTGTCTGTGGCTGTGTGTGTGTGTGTCTGTGGCTGTGTGTGTGTCTTTGTGTGTCTGGCTCTGTGTGTGTGGGTCTGTGGTTATGTGTGTGTGTGTGTGCCTGTGTGTGTGTGTCAACAGCACAAGCTGGATTTCAAAGATAGCTTTAGGGGAGGATTACTATTGACAAATACTGAATTGATCTTAGATAAGTTAGTCAAACAAATGCAGCAATTTATCTACCAAACAAATACAACAGTATATGTGTATATAAATGCTACGACAAATGTCAAAATAGTAGTCTATCATAATACATATAAAGATAGTAGACCGTACAAACGTACCTGGAGTTGCTATAATCAAAGAGCTTCCAGAGCAATGCCAATTAGCAATAGTAAATGATAAGCCTAAAAAAAAGCATACAGAAATTATCCACAGTGTATTTAAACCCTTTTAAAGCCTATTATCTACATTTCAATTAAAATACAACATCCATAATCAACTTAAACCAGCAGAAAAAGAAAATTTCACTGCAACAATAAACAAATTCTGGCCAATAAGGCAATTTTTCCTATCATAGTCAAAATTTTACCATGTATACGGCATAAACTGATAGTTCTAATTGAATCATACTATATGGCAAAAACACTCCTTCCTTAAAGCTCGACCCCTGCAGAATGAGGGAAATCACCCTCAGCTTCAACAAGGAGATGATGTTTCAGCAATTCAAACTGCCAACTAGGATAAGGCTAGCAATCAGAGTAATGTGGAAGCAGAAAGGAGGCTAAAAAGCATTATTGAATGCAGTGCAGAGGTGTTGGAAGAGGCTCATCACTTATGGCATCTTGGAGAAAATATAGGCATGGAGGCAGCTACAACTAATTCAGATATTCTTCACAACTATTCCTCTATGGAGTGCAGAGATAGAAAAGAAGCAATGGAGGTAGATGATATTCCCTGTGTGGGGAAGCCTCTGATGATTGGTTATGTAAATGACCTGATAGTTCCCAATTTATCCTTGAAAGGAATTATTCAGATCATTGCCCCATTCTCATGAATTCTAAACATACTGATTGGGTCCCTAAGCCTTTTAGGCTCTTTGATGCTTGGCTGTCTAATAAGGATTACACTAAGGTGGTCAGGGACTGCTGGTCTGCAAATCAGCCTATGGGATGGGGGGGTTATGCATTAAAATGCAAACTTCAGAACCTCAAGCATAGGCTAAAAACTTGGAGCAGAGATAACTGTGGAGATTTGGGCAGCAAGGTGAAGCAAACACAGAAAAAGTTGAATGATCTGGAGAACTCTCTAACACCTCACCCCTCTGATCAGCAAGTCCAAGAGCTCAAGAGGACACAGGCTGACCTATGGGAGCAGTCTTTTCTTCATGAATCAATAGTGAGACAGAAGTCTAGAAGCAATTATCACCCTAGTGGGTGGGGAGGTTATGCATTCAAGCAAAAGTTGAAGTTCATTAAAGCTTGCATACGACAGTGGAGCTTATCCAACAAACTTATGAATGCTAAGAAAATTCAGGATCTAAAGAGAGAGATGAATGCTTTGGAGGCTGGTATTTCTGGCAGAATCTTGACTCAACCTGAAGTGGAGCTCAAGAAGTCTCTTCATGATCAACTTTGGCATGCAGCTAATGCCTATGAATCCATGTTGAGGCAAAAGGCTAGAGTGAAATGGTTAAAGGAAGGGGACAGAAATTCAGCTTACTTCCATAAACTGATAAATCACAGAAGAAGACAAAATGCTATACAAGGTTTGATCATTGAAGGGGTGTGGGTTCAGGACCCTAGTAGGGTTAAAAATGAGGCTCTTAATCATTTTAAAGATAGATTCTCTGAGCAGAATGTTAACAGACCAACAATAGATGGTGTGCAACTACCTTCCCTTGGCCAAAGTGAGAAAGAAGCCCCTGTGGCCAGATTTACTGAAGCAGAAGTTACCTCAGCTGTGTGGGACTGTGGTGGTGATAAAAGTCCTGGCCCGGATGGCCTTAATTTCAACTTTATCAAGCAGCTTTGGAAGATTTTGAAGCCTGACTTTATGCGGTTCTTGGATGAGTTTTATACTAATGCTTCTTTCCCAAAAGGAAGCAATGCTTCCTTCATAGCCCTTATCCCCAAGCTCAAGGATCCCCAAGCTCTTAATGACTATAGGCCAATCTCTCTTATAGGTTGTGTCTATAAAGTTGTATCCAAGCTCTTGGCTAATAGATTAGCCCTTGTGTTACCTCACCTCATTGATGAAAGGCAAACAACCTTTATGAAAGGAAGGCATATTATGCATGGAGTGATGATTACTAATGAGGTTATAGCTGAAGCTAAATCAAAAAATAAACCTTGCATGTTTTTCAAGGTTGACTTCGAAAAAGCTTATGACTCGGTCTCTTGGGGATTTCTCAATTATATGATGGTGAGGATGGGATTCTGTGAAAGGTGGAGAAACTGGATCCATGGATGTCTTGCTACTGCATCAGTATCCATTTTAATCAATGGCAGTCCCACTTCGGAGTTTGTTCCCGAGAGAGGATTAAGGCAGGGAGATCCCCTTGCTCCCCTCCTATTTAACTTAGTAGCAAAAGGTCTTACAGGACTAATGAGGACAGCCATATCCAAGAACTTGTTCAGCAGCTATCAAGTGGGAAGTTTGAAGGAAGATATCAATATTCTGCAATATGCAGATAACACTCTGGTTTTTGGAACTGCACATTCGGCCAATGTTAGAGTTTTAAAGTCCATCTTGTCATGTTATGAGATGGTTTCAGGTCTCAAAATCAATTATGCTTAAAGTCAGTTTGGATGTTTGGGCAAATCTGAGGGATGGTGTAGAGATGCAACCCATTTTCTTAATTGCAGACAGATGGATATTCCTTTCTTGTATCTTGGAATTCCAGTGGGGTCTAGTCCAAAATGTTGGAGTGTTTGGCAGCCTATCATCAACAAGTTTGAGACCAAGCCAGCATCTTGGAAGCATAGATGTCTCTCCATGGGGGGCAGAATTACCATTATCAATTCTGTTTTGACAGCATTGCCTATTTACTTGCTGTCTTTCTACAGAATTCCCAAAAAAGTAGTTCAGAAAATAGTATCTATTCAAAGAAACTTCGTTTGGGGTGGTGACAATGACATATCTAAGATCCCTTGGGTCAAATGGGATACGGTTTGTCTTCCAAAAGTCAGAGGTGGATTGGGAATCAAAGATTTGAACAAGTTTAATGAGGCACTGTTAGGCAAATGGGGTTGGCAGCTGGCAAATAATCCGCACCAGCTTTGGGCAAGAACCTTAGTGTCTAAATATGGAGGATGGCATGCCTTATTATATGGTAGAGGCAGTGCAGACATCTCTCCTTGGTGGAAGGACTTAAAATCTATTTTCCAGCAGTAGCATCACAGTAGTTTGATCAATAACTTGAGGTGGAAGGTGGGTAATGGGACCAAAATAAAGTTTTGGAAAGATAAATGGAGGGCAGATGACTTAACCCTCAAAGAGAAATACCTTGTTTTATATCAGGTGAGTCAGCAACAGGACCTTACTGTCAGCTTAATGGGTCATCATGTTGATAATAGGTGGGACTGGCAGATACAATGGAGGAGAAATTTCTTCGATCATGAAATTGATATGGTGGCAGCTTTCATGGACGAGATTGATGGGGTTCAGATTCACCTTTCTAGACTGGATCATCTCACTTGGAGGGCTGATCCTAGTGGGTCCTATTCTACAAAGTCAGCATACAACCTACTCATGGAAGATGGCAGTTCTGATTATGAAGACAATGCCTCCAGGATTTTGTGGAACCTGAAAATTCCTCCAAGAGCAGCTGCCTTCTCTTGGAGAATTTTTAAAAACAGATTGCCTACTAAGGCAAACCTAAGAAGGAGGCAGGTGTTTCTACCATCGTACTCATGTCCTTTATGCGATGTAGAGTGTAACATCCTGGAAATTTCTACCCGAAATTTTTGGAAACGATGTATTTTGAATGATTATATATATAAGTATTATTCAGTGTATATGCATATATGTTCTTGGTAAGGGTAGGAATAGTGGGGGCAAGATACGCGGGTTAGACTAATTAAGGAAGAGAAATCCATAACTGGGAGGTTATGGGTTAATTCTTAATTAATTAGTTTAAAAATCATCGTTTTGCGTGCAACTTAAAATTTAACGAAACCAACCTCTGAACCACGCTCGGGGTTCTATTCTGAGCATTTTGATATATATATTGCTTGCTTTCGAAAACTGGCCCCGACGGACATAGAGAAACGCGAGGAATTGGAACCAGAGAAACAACATGCAAACCGAGGCAGGATTTTAGCGTTTCAAAGGTCAGGTTTTTCTCACTTTTTGTGGCTGAGTATGGGTCATAATCAAAAGAGAAAGTGGGCCCTTCTTGCTCCACTCAAATGGAGACATGTGGCATAGTTTATAATAAAATAATAGAAAAAGAGAAAACCCTTTTTTATTTAAAACCAAAAAGCTTTTCTCTCTCCTCACTCAACCAAAGCAGAAAAAATTCAGAAGCTCTCCCTCTTCCTCACGTTGCTTTTTCCTTCTCCTCCATTCTCCATTGAAACCCCAACAAAGCTCCAACCTTTGGTGCTCATTTCTGCTCCAAATCGCGAAAGGAGGGCATTTTTGGAGTCGTGAAGTGCGTGGCTACGAGTGGGACTTCGAAATTTCAGGTTTGGGTGGACTTCTTTCTCCTTTGATTTTCGTGGGTATGGGGTTTTGGGAGATATGATGGGTAGTTTTGTTAGTTTTCTGCTTCATGATGGTTATTTGTGAAGACTCTTGTTGAAAGTTTGTTGAAATTGCCATGTTTGGATGAGTTAAACATACCCATTCTGTTTTAGGGTTTTTGTGATGATGTTTGTGATGTTTATATGCTGAAATTGCTCATGGAAAACTGTTAGAGATGAAAGGTAGAGTTAACCTAGGGTTGGAAAGTGAGAATGTGGTGTTATGAGTGGAAAAAGAGTGAGGCTTTGAGGGTTGGAAGGCTAAGTCTAAATTCTCTGGTAAATGGAGGTTAAAGTGAGTTAATACTAGCTTGAAATGTCATTTAGGACTTGGGAGAAAGCTTGGACTGTGCTAGGGAGAAAAACAAATGACCAAGTGAACAAAGAGCCATTTCTAGGGCAAATTTGGGTGTTGAGGAGTCAAATTTTGATTCGGTGGAATTTTAGGTGTAAATCCAGTTTGAGCAAGTTTAGATTGATGTTATGGACTGGTGTGAGATGAGAGTTTGCTTCAAATTTACCTCATTCTAAATTTCACTTTTCAAACCTAGAAAATCCATTAAAAATGAGGGGTTTTGGACACCTAGATTTTGTGTTGCTGTGGTTTGAAGCTTGACTTTGGTTTAGACATGATTGATACATGATTTGGGACTTGTAGGATTTGATTTGGGAAAAATTGGATGAGGGGAAGTGTGGTTTTCGAAATATGCTCTTTGTGCAGATTTTGCTGTAAAATTGTGCAGCAGAATTTTGCACAAGTGCAGAAAAATCCATGTATTTGCTGGTTGTGGAAAGAGTAATGTAAAATGAGTTCTGGATGTTTGCTAGTAGATCCCAACGGTCACAATGTAGGCTTATGTACTAGAGACTTCCAGTAAAATTTTCGAGTCGATCCAACGGTTAACGAATTGGAACGAAGGAATTGTTACTGGGGTCTTTAAGTGAGAAAAAGCTGTGATTTTGGTTGGTGTGTTGAGCAGAGTTTTCTGCCTTTGCCCTGTTTTGCTTGGCTGTGATAGCTTGTGCTGTTTGAATGTTGCTTTGCTTGGATGTTGTGGAAGCTTGGGAGGATTGATGGGGACCCGGTGTTGAGAGAAACGAGGATATGGGCTACGTGGGAGTACGTGAGCTCAGATGGAGGTGGGCAACAGGGGATGGTGGGTTTATGCGCGCATTGTGGATGTGGAAAACTTGTTGTGCACCATCGCCCGACTGCCACCAAGTACCACATGTGATGGGTACCCCATAATCCTACAAGCTTGAGATGAGGAAGTGTTGAAGGGTGAAACTTCCTGCTTTTATTGTTGACCACAGAGTGGTACCTGGAGATATGTCGCGGGGGTCAGGAGACCTTGGGGACGTCAGGTGGGGTGCTATTGCCCAAAACCAAGCTTGACCAATCCCGACCCAACCCGGGCATAGTCGGTCAGTGAGAACCTGTGATGTACCTAAACAGGCGAGCTCCTGGCAGTCAACAGATAAAAGGAACAAAGACCACAAAGCAAGGGGGCTTGTGGTGGCTGGCCAACTGTGAATTTTGTGTGATATGTGGATTATGGCCTCTGGTAATCGATTACCAAGGGTGGGTAATCGATTACAAGGCTTAAAATTGAAGACAGGAGGCTAAGATGGTCTCTGGTAATCGATTACCAAGGGGTGTAATCGATTACCAGGCTTGAAAACGAAGTCAGGAAACTAAGGGAGCCTCTAGTAATCGATTACCAGCCTGTGTAATCGATTACACAGAGGGAGGGGTCACTAGTAATCGATTACCAGGTATGTGTAATCGATTACACAGTGCATTTTTGCATATTTTATGTCCTGAGGCTGTGTTATTCAAGTTTAGCCTCTGGTAATCGATTACCAAGGCTGTGTAATCGATTACCAGAGATGGAAAGCCTTAAATACCCCTTTTAATTGCATGTAGTGGTTATGAGAAGCATTGTGTGGCGGCATAGTAGATTCTTGTGAAAGAGTATACCCCTTTCTCTTCTTTCTTGTAGATCGTGATGGCGGCGCAGCTAATCCGTGATCGAGTAGAGATGGAGTGCCTAGAGGGAGCTTGGGAGACCCTCGAAGGCAACACGAGGTGCCGATTTCGGGGCACCATTCGATTCACGGCTACTTCTTTGGTGCATCCAGATGAACCTGCACGGACGCTTCAGCGCACGGTGGAGTGGATACTACCCACGCCTACACCATATCGTCTAGTGGAGCCCGTCCAAGTGATCGAGGTAACGTCATCCGAGGAAGACCTTGAGGAGGATCTTGCGGAGCTACCTCCTGAGCCTGCTGTGGATGCTCTTGACTTTCTAGAGGGTGATGAGGATCCACTTCTTGAGGTGGATTCTCCCGAGGAAGTCATGTCGGCATCTGAGGCAGACTCTACGGAGGATGGTGGCCCGGGGGAGATGGCAATCAGCGGAGGCTCTTCATCCTAGTGGACAGCTCTTTGGATTCGTTTTGTATATTTTTGAGGGTGGGTGTATCTAGGACTGACTGTTAGGTTTACTCTTTTGTTTTTGTATGGGTAGACCTGATGTATAGGAATTTGATGATTGTATACATGTGGCTGAAGCCACCACTATGGACACCTTTGCTCTGGATGACACTATGTATTTTGTAAAACTCTCATATTTTGGACAGCTTTAAAATGATGAATGCATTTATGATCGATCTTGTTATTTGAAAAGAAAGCATTAGCAACTTTATTTGTAAAAGAGTTTATCGACCGTATTTTATTTCTTTATTTTCATGTGACGACCTAAAGTAATGGCTGGTACATTCTTCCTTTTGAAACAGCAAAATAGTTTAGAGATTTTGAGCGGTAAGAAAGAAATGACTCCGAATAGAGTTGTGAACTGGCCATTCAGGACTCTGTAGTGAGGATTTTCCTTCTAAACCTAGTTATGGTGAAAAGAGAAAGAAATGAAAAAGAAAAAGAAAAAAAAAATTTACCATGGTTTTTGTTATTTAAATTATTACTATTAAACCAGTCATTAATTTAGGGACGCCACATAGAGGAGGAAACTGTTGGTCATGTCATGTTCTCTTGCACAAGAACTAGGAGTCTTTGGTGGGAGGCTTTGAGATGGGTTGATAGAGTGGGCCCTTTCCCCACTGATCCTAAAGATCACTTCATACAATTCTCAAGCTGGAGTAGCAAAAGATATATAGACAATAGATGGGCAGTGCTTTGGATAGCTTTATCCATGACTATTTGGAAGCATAGAAATTCAATGGTTTTTAATAACCAGATTTTCAACTCCGAAAAAGTCATGGATGAAGCTTTATTCC
The DNA here is from genome assembly GCF_004193775.1 of Glycine soja. NCBI lineage: Eukaryota > Viridiplantae > Streptophyta > Magnoliopsida > Fabales > Fabaceae > Glycine > Glycine soja. The sequence continues at coordinate 7,752,323 of NC_041020.1, forward strand.
ATACATGGGCATGGTTAAAATGTATGGACAAAGACTTCCATATTCATTTTAATCAATGGTCCACTAGCTTGAGGGAGGAGTTGTCTTAGGGGGAGTTTCCTTTTGGCTTCAGCTAATGCCATAATGTAACTTTCAGATGGGTTAGGCAATTTTGCCTTGTACATTTTATCCTATCTGCAGCACAACTAGTACTGTATTACTCATAATATATAATATTGATTTTTGCTGTGCAAAAAAAAAGAAGTCTAGAAGCAAGTGGATCATAGAGGGTGATGGCAACACCTCTTATTTTCACAAAATTATAAACTTTAGCAGAAGAAGAAATGCCTTGAGAGGGTTGCACATTGAGGGTAGATGAGTAGACAACCCTATTGTGGTTAAGGCTGCAATTCTCCAGCACTTCCAAGGCAGATTTGCAGAACCTTCCTTGAATAGACCCAATCTGGATGGCTTTTAATAGAGCTCTTTTTATGAAGTGGAAATGGTTGATGTTCCAGCAACAAGATCATCTATGGAGCAGAATACTCACCTCAAAGTACAGGGGTTGGAGAGGCTTGGAAGAGGGCCCTCCTAAGCAGATTTTTTCCTCTTGGTGGTCTGACTTAAGATCTATTATTATTCATCACAGCAGCATGGTTGCTGTCAATAAGCAATTTCGCTGGAAACTGGGCAGTGGTGATCAAATCCTATTTTGGGAAGACTTTTGGGTGGGAGATGGAATTACTCTTAAAGACAAATACCCAGAATTATATTAAATATCATCCCAAAAATTAAAGACAGTGGCAAGCATGGGGATCTTTGGAGAATCTGGTTGGGAGTGGAAATTCTCCTAGAGAAGATATCTATTTGACAATGAACTGGGGGGAGAAGATATCAATTCTAATGTACCATATATCTGCCCTATTCTCATGTACACAAGAAATTAAACTTAAAAACACCACCAGAACCATGAAGATGAGCTCCCTTCAATGGAAGTTCAAACCCCAACCTAACAAAAAACCATGATTCAATAATTCTAGCCCACAATAGAAGACAAATTTAAAAAAAAAAAGAAAATTTTCTATGTACACTTGTTGACTCCAAGAAAAAGATCATGCCCAACAAGAAGGATCTCATACAAAGTGAAGAAAGAGGGACTTAAAAAAAAAGAGAACTTTTTTTGAACTTGGTAGATCTTTTTTGTTGTGTTTCGTGAATCATTGTACTCATGCCAGCATATGAGCATAATGACACAACGCCTCATGATGTAGAAACGAGCCCTTTGCTCTTTGACCAGTCTAGCACACTTTCTAGCAAAAGCACACTTCCTCTGAGTGGAAGAAGAAGAAGAATTCTTCATGAGAGAGGAAGAAGAAGTTTGTTGAGATACATTCAAAAAGGTCACAAAGCTGGAATCAGATTTAAATAAACTGGAGGAGAAGTCAATGCATAGACAGTTAACGAAGCAAGAAAAATTGGAGAGGAAGCAGTTACAGGAATCTCTTTGGGTTGCTGCCCAAGCCCATAAATCCTTACTTAGGCAGAAATCCAGATGAAGATGGTTAAAAGAAGGCGATTGTAACACAGGTTTTTTCCACCTATTGATGAATGCTAACCGAAATAGAAATTCTATCAGGGGGGTATTCATTGATGGTTCATGGAATGACGACCCACACAAAGTGAAGGAAGAGGTGAAATCCTTTTTCTTCCATAGGTTCCAAGAACCAATTGGTCAGCGACCCAAGATTGATGGAATCAAGTTTCAAACTGTTAATCAACAGCAGAATAACGAGCTTCTGGCACCTTTCATGGACGAAGAAATTCAGAAGGCAATTTTTAAAGCTGCAGCGAAGTTTTTTATGAAGGAAGGCAATTCACAAAAGGATTGCATGGATTTAATGGAAATCGATATGCTTACCAAAAGAAAAGGCTTGCTTGGCATCAAGGATATTGAAACATTCAACCTCGCACTACTTGGAAAATGGAAGTGGCAATTAATGCAAGAAAATGGTGAGTTGTGGACCAGAGTTCTGAAATCAAAATATGGTGGATGGAGGAACCTTGAAGAAACAGGAAACTCAGCAAAGCAATCTGTTTAGTGGAGGGATCTAAAACATGCTTTTAATCAATCACAATAGGGAATGGTTATTCAAAATAACATGAGGTGGAAGGTGGGAGGTGGAGAGAAAATTAGATTCTGGAAACACAAGTGGATTAATCAACAGGAATCACTAGCAGAAAGGTACCCCAGGCTGTTTATCATATCCTCACAGCAGAATCAAACCATTAGGTTTTAGGTTTTAAGATGGCATATAGAGTTTTAGGTTTATCATAGAATTTCCCCTAACAAATCCAGCACTATATCCCCACAATGCAAATAGTACAAGAGCAAGCAATCAATATACTTTAGCATCTCACACCCATACTCCATTTCAAGCATTATATTTTTTTCATATTTAGACATAACTTGACAACAGAGACATACCTTCGATGGCTTCCCTGGGAGGCTTAAAGCCAACCACAATGGAGGTAGGGGAGGAGTAAAAAAAGAGTATCCATTAATTTGTGTCGTTCACTCCCCCTTAATTTTTCAGTGATTGCTTATTTGAAAAAGTTAAAGATTGGATATATAAAAAATATGTTCATAATGTATTTCCAAATAATTCCAACAAAAAATCCCCTTACCTCTTATCCATCTCTCCCTCTTTAGCATCATCAAAAACAGAGTATAAGCAGAACAATACCATACTAAATAATACCGTGCATAACAAATACTATAGTAGTACCATACCATTTAGAGAATCGTTCAAACCGAATAATAGTAATTTGAAGGCAACGTAACATAAATTGAAAAGTACCAAGGTCTAAACAAATAACCAAAGCCAAGAAGTCTGAAATGCTAAGGAACATGGTAACCTAATTAAAGAGAAACAAGTCATAGGGTTGTCGTTTCTATAAAGATATATTGATGAGTAATTAAAGTTATGAAATACTGCTATAAAACATATTCTTATTGATTCTCGTATATATTAGATATAAAAAAGTATCGAACCCATCATTGCCATCCTCAACCGTCACCACCACCATTGTCAACCGCCATCACCTTCGTCAACGTCGCTACCACCACCATGACTACCATTGCAACCCCCACCATGATTGTCGTTGCCACCACCATTGTCATCAGTTGTCACTACCACTGCTGCCATGATCGTTGTCGTCGTCACTACCACAACCGCCAATGACGATGGTGGTCATGGCTGACAATAGCAATGATCATACCGACAAAGGCGGTGAAAATCATGGTGATGGTGATGGGTTAACGCTAATTTAGATATTTTAGAACGTGTTTTTTAAATATTTTAATCTCAACCACCTGTGTGTGTGTGTGTGTGTGGCTTTCAAGTTTTTATTTTATTTTCAAGAGAAATTAATTTGTGGCGGCTTTTAGTCATCAAAACCTATTTAATTCTTTTAAAAATTACCAGCCACAAAATGAAACAAAATAATAATAAAATTATTGCCACATTATCATTTAATGGCTCAGATAGACAATACGGACTAAAACCTTAATGGAAAAAAATGTTCAAAAACCTTGACTGGTCAAAATTTTGTTTAAGGACTAAAACCCGAAATTTGAAAAAATTTATGGACTAAAAATTAGTTAACCCTAGTTATAAAACTCAAACCTACCCGACCAATTCGACTCTGAATCAGAGGTCTGATTGAGTAAGTTTGCCTATCAGATAACTCATGCAGTTACCCTAGTTTGACCATATGTGTCCCTATTTGACCCGAACAATCAATGGTTAAACCAGTGACCCAGTTCAATTGAACTAGAGAGCTGATTTGGTTAATCTGATTGAACCAAAATTAATTGTATTAAAAAATACAAAATTTAATGAAAATAAAAAAAGAAAATATGATGCTTTCAAAAGTTCAACAAAAAACCAAAAATTTGTTAGTGGTTCAACTTACAACCAAACAATCATAATGAATTACTAAATTTATGACATAATTAATATATTTTTTATATCTTATGTTACTTATAATGATTTAGCAGTTCAACTACTAATTCATTATTTCGATTAGTGACCCATAAATCTAGGACCTCAACCCTATCATCGATCGATCTGATTTTTATTATTTATTTAATAGAGAGAAAAAAGTGTTTTTATAATTAGTAAAATAAACTAAAAAATAGGAATAAGAATTAAGTCATCAGATTTCTAGCTATATAAAGGAGATTTTATCCATCAGAGTAGTTTTACAAAATATTTTCTACGTTCCCTGCTTATTTTCTCTTACGCTTCAAACAAAACCCTAATAGAGCAATCGGAGGAGGAACCCTAGAGGGCATTGGAAACACCACCATTGCTAATGGAGAACACTTGAATGACTACCTTGAGATAAAGGATGAGTTACTCAAACTTGGGGATTAGAATGAACATGTGTAGGGATCCCTAGAGAATCAATTTAGGGTTGTTTTATGAAATTCAATTATGTTCTTATGCTTTTAATCATGAATTAACTATGTTTGACAGACCAATTAATGTCCCAATGCAAAATTTTAATGAAATTGATGTGCTCTTGTGTTGAGTTGAACTCTAAAAAATGGAGTTTTATCTAATTGGCGTGAATTGATGAAATTAAGTAAGGAGGGGTTTAATGTAAGAGGGAGTGAGACATTCTTTTTCTTGCATGAAAAGTTTTGTTTTCCATTGCTAAAATAGATGTTTGATTGTGAGTTTGTATTGGTTCCCTTTTGATGGTATTTAGGGATTTTAATAAATTGTTTCAACTACACATTTGAATTACTGACAATCCGTGCTTCTGAGAATTTTACAAAGTGCAATGACGTTGAGTTACAAAATTTCGTGTGTAATATATATTTTTGTGGGGTGTGTGTGTGTATGTTTACGTGTGTGTAACGAATTGAATTTGGTGTTCTAGACGTTATACAATTATTTTTCCTTTGACTTATGAACTCCTTCTGCCTTGCCTTTCATCCCATTGACTTTTACTTATTTAGTTGATTTGTTACGAAACTCTATACCTTGGCCCCTTCACGTTAATCATATAGACAGATAGAGGAATATAACCTTTGCCCTACTTATATGATAAGAAATAAAAATTCCAAGGGTTTAGTTTTTTTAAGTATCTAGCTTGTTTTGTTTATAGAATGTTCATGTCACAGAGAATAGTTTCAAAAATTAATCACTATGAGGCGCGACGAGTGAAAAATATTTTGAGAACAATTGAGGAGTCATGGGTTTTTTATAATTGATAGATAGTGTGTGTGTTAAAATGTTTTCTAGGTTGGACTTAATCAGGAGGGAGGCCTTCATGTACTCTCCGGAGTCTAGGCCTTTGGGATAAATATACTCGGTTTGAGTGTTCCTCTAAGCCTATGTTAATCCCATATGGTTGGAGCACTATCGCAAAAATGTGTGACCATAACTGGTATGCCTATGATTTCACTTAGTAAGGAGTGACTTGACTTACCCATTGTGTGACATGTCTTATCATGTACTCCTAAGTGTCCAATAAGGTTTTTCACTTAAAATGGTACCATATTGCATGTAGACTTGAGTCTAATATATCAGTTGCATAATGCTTGTGTTTGGTTTTTCATTGAGTTGCAAATTGAGACTTGGTGTTGTTTCTGAAGTGTGTGGTCTGGAATGAGTGTGAATGTTTGTTTATGATTTTTGTGAAGTGATGATGATGTATGTATTGAGTTGAATGCTCTTAGTTCTTAATTCATAGGAATGTGATAACTCATTCCCGGTGTGTGTTTCTGTTTGGCGTTTTATATGGATATTTATTGTATTTTGTTCGAACCCAGAGACGATTGGACTTAGTTTTTCAAGTAAATACTTACTACTAGAGGTGTGTATTCCTCAATAAAGTTAAATTTTCCTTTCCAAAACAACTTTATGTTACTGTGTTATCTTTTTTTATAATCAGTGCAATTGACTTAGGAAAAATGTTCTCTAGTAAGATGACTTCAGCATCAGCTGGATTCACCTTTTGGTTATATGGATCTCTTTCTTGTAAGGTTTCTTTACTTTTCTTTTGAATTAAGTATATTTTTAATACTTGAAAATATAATTGAATTTGAGAATAAATACCTATTTTGATCCCTGAAAGTGTAAAATACTGACAAATTGATCCTTAAAAGTTGAAAATTTTGAATTTAGTCTCTACATGTACAAAAAGTGTGACTAATTGGTTCCATCGTTAACTCTCCTCCAAATCTGGTTAGTAAGGATCCGTTAAGTGAGAACGAGATAGGCTAGTAGAGTATCACATCATTGATGAAGTGATAGTATAGTCGAACACATTAATAGATCATCGCTAACGGCGGCTAGTAAAGTCGACCAAAAATGTGTCAGCGGGTAGTAAAATAAAGATGTGACTTATTTTACCGATAGTAAAAGTTATTCAAGCCATTTTATTTAGTTTGTTGCTAAATTTCATGTTTTGTTGCTCTATCTTTTCAAACCACAAGTTTAGCCTCACTATTTTTTTAATTCAGTCATCCATCTCCCACTTTAAAAAAAATTATGATTTTAGCTTCCTGATTTTTTAATTGAGAAATTTCGTCTTCACTTTTAAAAAATTCATAACTTTAATTCTTATGACCAAATTCAATCGTACAAAAAATCTACTACATGTGTCAACAAAATGTACATAGTTAACTTTAGATATTGGTTATGTGAATTAAAATCGCAGATTGTTTAAAAGTGAAACGAAATGTCTTAATTTAAAAATTAGAGGACTAAAATCATGATAAAGAGATAAAAATCACATTTTAGCCTACATTTTATGTTTCCCACATAATATTTCCCATAAAAAATAAGATTCTACGGCAAGAGAAAATTATGAGGATTTAAAGGAGATGTGAACAAAGTATGAGCCACGAAAAGATAATGCAGCCAAAACCAAAGCAAACACACAATTAGCAATAGCCAATAGAACCATCCAGCAAAGTAAGGAACAACCCAAAATATCCACACAATCTGTCATGTGCATACAATAAATGGTAAGATTCTGAAAAGACTTACATAATTTAACATAAACTCATATAAGCAAACGTACGGTACCTTAATTTCCATATGGCTACACCAAGCTTTGAATATAATCATGGGAGGACATTGGCACTTGGTTGTTGAAATGTTGAGTATAGACTATTCTATTATCTTTCTTATTATAGAGAATAAATTTTGAAGAAATATAATTTGCCAGCAACAGGACATCACCATTTTCAGAGATGCACAGAGGCTTCAGTATTACACAGAGCAGAGGGGCTTGAAGAAGCTCAAGAGTTACATTCAACAATTGAGTCCAAGAATTTTCAACTCCAAATTCCCTCATTAGCCAAACAACAAAATGGGTTCTCCGGTGAACATGAGAAAGACACAAGCAGCCTTTCAATACCCCAAGTTCAGGGCCACGGGGAACTTCAGAAAGACCATTCGGCATCAGCAAATATTTGAATGTCTCCTTGTTTAGATCATATGAAAAAATTACTAATTGATCGACGGTGACAGTTTCCCATTCATAATCAAAACCCAACTTGCGAATTGCGAACCAGTTAACAGTGCCACTCACAGGTTGTCCACATTTTTCTCCCAAAATGGGGAATGCCGGACAAGTTAAAACCTTTCTCCAATGAGTGTCACCTAAGCGGTGAACTCTCACCTCCCAATTTTGTGACTTAATATTCGAAAGGACTAACACCACCTTGTAAGTGGCACTCCGATCATCATAACCAAACCCACACTTCACTTGATACCACCAAAGTTTATAATTGCATGAGCGAAGACATAAGTGTGGTGAATCTTCAGACATGATCCTTGTGGCCAGGTTACAAAACCAGACCCGGTATTCACTGAATTCACCTCTAGCAACCATATTAATCAAGCAAACCAACCCATTGCAGGAACCTATAAATAAGTATCTGTTGTCTAGCTGGTGGCAACCATTGTCAACAGTTGATGATGGGTTCTCAAGTAAAATACATATAGAGCATGGGGCGATGCCTGGGAGATCCCTCATATCTTCAAACACAGTATTAATTTGACACCTTAATAGGATGTGGGTGTTTCTAGATGATCTTTGAAGGTTCAATTTGACAAAGTGTGCTTGGAAGATGAGGGAATTCCAAGTCCTCGAAACGCACCTGAAACGCATAAAAGATTTGACGGGAAGCCATGACAAAATTTCTTCTATGAGGTCCTGAGGGAGCTGGGCCATTGCCATCTTAGTTGGGTCACCCAATGTTGTTATTTCAAAACCCTAGCCAGCAAGAAGAACAATACACATACTTTTCAACAAGGACAAGTGAGGATTTTGGACAAGCATGGATAACAAAAAAATTAAACCCAAACCTAGAACACTAGAATGCAAAAAGGAAAATTAACAATAAGAAGCAAAAAAACATAAATGAACTCACGGGATCAAGATTGATGGAATGAAACCTGATGTTAATAATGGTGTGATTTCGAGAGTTTGGAGTTCAATCAAGGTTAGACTTTTCTCAAACAAAAATTCTAAGGAAAAAGCACTTTGATCACTTTATCTAGAGAAGCCAAACACTGCTTTGACGATGTCGATGACGGAAGGAAATCTGGTTCAGAGAGATTTGGGATTTGGGAAAGTAAAAGAATAAAAGAGGTACGTAGTATTTTAATTACTAACATTAGCATTCATTTGACTGCACTAAGCATTCTAACATTAGGATTGTCGTGGCAAAGGCTACGGTGGGAAACCATAACAAGTCTCCCATCGTGGAAAATTTAATATGAACCCTAGATTTTCTCAATTTTAAATTGATGGTTCAGAATTTTTTACTTTTTTTCTAATTTATTTCATTCCTTTCTCGATATACCATTCCTTCTTTTTTCTCCTCTAAAGAAGCAACAAGAAGAGCTAGCAATGAATCCAAAAACAAAATTGATCAAACCTCTAAAAAATATGGTCTAATCAAAATTACTTGCAAGCTAAAATAAACAAAAAAATCATCATATTTCAAACTCCAAAATGAAAATAGAACAAAAAACGTTAATTAATTAAACAAAATCATTATCGAATCGAGAACTAATACAATTTGTGAAATAGGCGGAAAATGAAAAAGAAAGAAGGTAAAAATGAAGAAAAAATCCTTGGCGTTCATTTAAAAGCGACTGTATCTAAAGGTGAAAAATTGGTTTCCAACAATGGTAGACTTGCCATGGTCTCTCATCATTGCCTTCACCTTTACATTACTAGCATTAGCATTCATTGCAAGGACAGGAAAAAAAATACAACTATATTCTTTCAAACAAGAAGTACATACAATGAAATTCATATATTACCTCTGATGTTGGTGGAACTTATAATTGGAAAGAAACATGGGTAGGTGCATTGACTATAATAAATTGAATTTCAGCCACATTATCTACAATAAGCCGTCAAGGTAACTTACATGAAAAAGAATATAACGAAGTTAAATAAAGGATTTAATAGAAGAATTTTGAAAATTTTAGGGACCAAATGCAATGAAGTCATTTTTGAAGGACTAAATCCAATAGACAAAAGACAATGTTTGGAGGACTAAAATCATATTTAACCTTGTAATTAGTAAGATTAAAAATAATAAACCTTTGAGATTAAAATATTAAAAATTCAAATTAAAATTTAATATATCATCAAATTGTCAGTACCATTGCTGCCATTGTAATCAATTGTCATTACCATTGCTGCCATGATCATTGTTGTCGTCACTACCGCCGTCGTTGATGATGACGATGATCATGGCGGTGGAGGTGGTGAATATAGCAACGATCATCCCAGCAAAGGTTGTGACAATCATGGTGATGGTGATGGGTTAACGCTAATTTAAATATTTTAGGACATGATTTGTTTCACAAATGGTTTAGAGATTTAATGGTTGTATTATTTTTAATTTTGATTTTTAAATATTTTAATCTCAACCACCTATTATTTTTAATCATAATCTAATGAATGTTTTTAATTCTTCTCACATGAGTCATATTCTATCATAATCTAATAGCTCGTCAATGGTGGGAATAGGGTAACGGTCTTTAATCATTATCGCATTTAATGCCCAATAGTCCACACATAGACGCCAAGACCCACCATGCTTCTTGACTAGTAGAACAGGGGAGGAGAAAAGACTTATTCTTGGGTGTCATACCTAAATTTCATCTAGGGACAATTGTTTGACGGTATGCGGAGCTTAATTGACCACTTTGAGATGCTTGACACTCGCTGCCACATAATCCATAATGTTTCACGATGTTTGGGAAAGAAATAAGCTAAAAAACAAAAAATGGGGTGCACAAATCAAACTGGGGGGGTGTACCTAGCATCAGGGCCCATCCAAAATATTTTGGAAAGGCGATTGCTTCAGGTGGAAGCAACCCAAGCGAGCTGGGCGGCAACCACCTCCCCCATTTTCTTATAAAATAGCGCGAGGGGGCTGAGTTTGAGGGGTTCAACACCTTGATAACTCAGAAATCACTTAAAATTAGTGAGGAGAAGAAGAAAGAAGGGAAAAAATACAAGCCGAGATGCTTCCATAACGCTTCTGAGACGTTTCCATGATTAATTCTGTGAAAGTCTTACGATGCCCTTACTGAACGTGTGCTACAACTAGGGTAATGGGAGAAATAGAGGAGGTGCAAGAGCATATGAAGGCCGACATGGAGGCTCTGAAAGAGCAAATGATCACAATGATGGAGGCCATGATGAGCATGGAAAAGATAATGGACGTCAATGTGGCTGTCATTGCCGCTACATGCACTATTGCTGAGGTGGAGCCAACCCCCCCATTTGGCCTCAACCAAATAAATCATCCGACCTCGGATAGGGTAGGTCAAGGAAGCAAAGAGTTGGTAGGTACGAGCGGCCCCCATTATGTTCAAATTCAAAACAAGCATGCTTTCTCGCCATATGGCTTGCCTCCCAACTATGCACCACCTAATGGAAAGTCCGAGACTACTTTAGTCTCACTTCCATCATCTAGAGACTACTTGAGTCTCACTTCCATCATCCAGAGATGAGCAAGTCCGATGACACGCGGAGACAAATTATGGTCATCCGCACTTTGCTATCTAGAGACAACCAAGTCCGATAGCACGCGGAGACGAATCATAGGCATCCGCCACCTTTTGTCAATCCAAGGCAAGCGAGCCCGTTGACACGTCGAGACCAATGTGGTCATCTGCGCCCTTTTGTCGAAGACTAAATGTTTATCGATCGATTCTACTGTAGGCTCACTTTGCTATCCAGAGACAAATGAGTCCGATAGCATGCGGGGACCGTAATGGTCACTCTCTTTCATTGTTCTGAGACTATTAAAGTCCCTTTTCCCATCCAGAGACAAACGAGCCCGATGGTGTGCAGGGACAATGATGGTCGTTTGTTGCCAATTGTTTTTTGAGATTGTTGCAGTTCCTTTTGTCATCCAAAGACAGTCAAGTCCGATGACCCGCGAAGACTCTCTTTTGTCATCTAGAGACAATTAAGTCCAATGACACGCAAAGACTTTCCTTTGTCACCCAAAGACAGTCGAGTTCGATGATGCACAAAGACTCTTTTTTGCTATCTAGAGACCAACTAGTCTGATAACATGCAGAGACCGGCATGATTATCTGTTTTTATCACTTTCAAAGTACTAAGGCTTTTTGTTGTGCACCTGATGTCTTTTATGCTCTTTCTGATTAACAAGTTTTGCTGATTGAGCTATTGGTCAGTCGGGTGAAGATTCAGCTCGAACAAAATTAGTGTCTTATCTTTACTTCCCTTTTATCTCCAATAAAGGACAAGTAAATAAGGGCAACTTTCATACCCTAATTTCGTTCAGGGACAATTGTTTGTCGGCATGCAGACCTTAATTGACCACTTTGAGATGCTTGACACTCACCGCTGCGTAATCCGTAAAGTTTCAGGATGTTTTGGAAAGAAATCAGCAAAAAACACAAAAATGGGGGTGCACTAATCAAAATGTGGGGTATACCTAGCATTTGGGCCCATCTGGGCCCATCTAGAATATTCTGGAAAGGGGATTGCTTCAGGTGGAAGCAACCCAGCTTGCCTGGGCGAGCTGGGTGGCAACCACCTCCCCCATTTTCTTATAAAATGGCGTGAGGGGGCTGAGTTTGAGGAGTTCAACACCTTGATAGCTCATAGATCACTTAAAATTAGTGAGGAGAAGAAGAAAGAAGGGAAAAATCCAAGCCAAGACACTTCCGTAACACTTCCGAGACATTTCCAGGATCAATTCCGTGAAAGTTTCTTCCGTGTTCTTCATACGTTCTTCATCGTTCGTCGAGCTTCAACCGGTTAGTTTTTGATTTCGAAGCTTTCAATTCATTCTATGCACCCTTAGTGGCCCAATCTTGTTTTGTATGCTTTCATCTTCATCTCGTTTACTTTCGATATCCTTTTCTTTGGTTTTTAACAAGCTTCGACTGATCGTTTAAGCCGTTATCTCGCATAATAAATGATAAAATGAATTTCAACCGATCATTTGTGTTGTAATCTCGTTTAATCACTGTTAAAATAAAATTCAACCGATCATTCACACTGTAACCTCGGTTAATAAAAAAAAGGGTAAATAAGCTCCAATCGGACACTTTACTTTAAAAGTTCTTATAAATGAGTTGATAAATAATCAATGTTTAGTACTTAAAGAACTACGTAGGTCTGATTTCCTCACCGCAATTGAGGATACGTAGGAACAAAAGCCCCGCTTTTGTCGACCCCAAAAAAGGAGAGATTGTTAAAGGTCCAACGCCTTAACATTTCTCTCCTTCCATAAAAATCAAGAGATCGTTAAAGGTCCGACGCCATAATGATTCTCTCCTTTCAAAATCAAGTGATTATTAAAAGTCTAAGGCCTGAACTTTTCTTTCTTTTCAAAAACCAAGAGATCGTTAAAGGTCCAATTCCTTAACGTTTCTCTCCTTTCAAAAAACAAGATATCATTAAAGGTTCAACGCCTTAATGTTTCTCTCTTTTCAAAAATAATAGATCGTTAAAGATCCAACGCCTTAACGTTTCTCTTTTTAAAAAAATCAAGAGATTGTCCAAAAGGGTCCAGCGCCTTAGCGATTCTCTCTGTTCAAAAAGATGATCACAGTTTAAATGTTGGCCGTTACCCACCATGACACTCAGTAGAGGTGTAGCTTGTGAAGACAGGCCCAACAACTTAGCCAGAGGTGCTTGAATAAAGTTGTGGGTACTACCCCCATCAACTAAAATCACCATGGGGTGTGCGTCGATATAACCCAATAGACGCAACGTCTCAGGTGCGATGTGGCCCAAAAGGGAATGGAAGCTGATTTGGGCCAGAGTGGGGTTTGGATCATCGGGTGGGTTGGGTGGTTGCTCTCGGGTCACATTGGCTTCAAGAGGGGCTTCATCTTCATCTAAAATCAATAGAAATACCCTAGACGAGCATATGTGCCCGCAATGAAATTTTTCATCGCAGTTGAAGCACAAACCTCTGTCTCGTCGGGAGGCCAATTCCGCCAATGAAAGGCATTTGAGAGGAATAGGGTTAAGGGATGGCAATTTTAAGGGCGTGGGGAGCAGCGACGGGCATGGAGTGGGTGAGGAAATTGTAGAGCTCGAGGGGGTTCGTGTGGGGAGGGTCTGGGTCACCATAGGTGAAGGGTGAGAGGGCCAAACTTGTTGCACACCTGTCAAAGAGCATCTAGGAGTTTCTTTTCTTGTAAGCGCGCCAACCCCGCCGCCTGAGCCATCGTCAAGGGTTTGAGAGCTTGGACTTCCTGGCGTATCTCAGGGGACAATCTCGAGACGAAGCAACTCAATAGAAAGAGATATGGCAAGCCAACAATACGATTCGCAAGGTCCTCAAACTCAGAGAGGTAAGAATTGACTATTCCCTTCTGCGTTAGTTTGAATAATGCATCGGTAGGATTCTCATATTGTGAAGGGGCAAACCGAGATTGCAGGACTTGGAGAAAATCTGGCCAAGAGGTCAACTGGTCGTTGCTAGTCCTCTACTGGAACCATGCTAAACGTCAGGCGTTCATGCTTCAGTGTCGCATGATATTCAAAGAATTGATTGATCATAAAGATCCAACCAAGCGGGTCAGTCACAAAAGAGGGAATGGCAGATGAAGATGAAGGTGAGTGACTGTTTGGTTCTTGTTTTTGCAAGTGGTTAATGAGCTCATCGATTTTTTGGTTGAGCCTGTGAAAAGTATCTTGGAGGGAGATGGTGAGCTTGGTGATAGTGTCATCCAGAAGATCGGAGTTGGCATTGGATCTCGTGGACTCTGCCATGGATATCTCTCAATGAAAGCACCAAAATGCTAAGAAACAGGATAAAAGCTGGTTTTGAGGTCCAATTCATCCTAAGAACAAAGAATAGAATAAGGGAAGTCGTGATTTTCATTATGTCGGCCTTATTACATTGAGCTAATATTTATACTGAGATAATACTAACAGAATTTGTAATTCTGTGTAGACAAGGTATAACAAAATTTGTAAAATAAAAATGCAGTGATGGGGTTGTTGGATCAAGTGGCCTCAGAATAATTAAGAAAAGGGGGTTTAATTAATTATTCCTAAACCATTACTAATTAAAAAGTTTACTCTTCTAAGACTTTTACTACGTTGTTAAGTAAATGAAGAATAGAAAATAAACTTAACCAAAAGTAAAAGCGGGAAATATAGTGCACAACGGAAATTAAAAGAGTAGGGAAGATGGAGACAAACACACAGAGTTTTTATACTGGTTCGGCAACAACCCGTGCCCATATCCAGTCCCCAAGCGACCTGCGGTCCTTGAGATTTCTTTTCAACCATGTAAAAATCCTTTTACAAGCAAAGATCCACAAGGGATGTACCCTCCACTAGAACTGATCCACAAGAGATGTACCCTCTCCTGTTCTCAATCAAACCCAAGTAGATGTACCCTCTACTTGTACCACAAAGGATGTACCCTCCAATGTATTAAGAAAAAGATCTCAGGTGTTTAAACCTTTGATACTTAGTGAATGGGGATACAAAAGAATTCTCAGAAGAAAACTTTTGTATAAGGGAAATGGAAGAATCAAAAGAATTCTCAGCCTGTGTCATTTTGAATTCTTTGACAAGGGAGAAGGGAGACACAAAAGAATTCAGGCGGTTAGTCCTTTGTTCTTTTGGAGTAGGGAGAAGAGAGACACAAAAAGAATTCAGGCGGTTAGTCCTTGGCGAATTCTTTTTGGCAATGGGAGAAGAGATGAAAAGAATGAATAGCACAGTTTTCAAGGTTTAGAAAACCAGAAAACTTTGGAAAGCTTTTGGCAAAACGAAGAAGAAAAAGAAGTTCAAAGAGATTCAAGGCTTGTAAAGGATTGTATTGAATTAGTTGTCAAATGCAAAACAAAGCCTTGCTTTTATAGACTCTTCATGTTTGGTCAAGAAAACCATTTAGAAGAATTACGACTTTTAGAAAAACTTAAATCCAATTTGAAAAAGTCAAAAACCATTTGAAGAGTTACATCTTTTGATGTATTCAGAAACAGTCACTGGTAATCGATTACACAAAGCTTTTATGTGAAAGGATGTGACTCTTCATATTTGAATTTGAATTTCAATGTTCAAAGGCACTGGTAATCGATTACCAAAGCATTGTAATCGATTACAGATTTTTGAAATCAATTGGAACGTTGTAAATTCATTTGAAGAATTTTTCAAATCCATTTTGCTACTGGTAATCGATTACAATAATCTGGTAATCGATTACCAGAGAGTAAAAACTCTTTGGTAAACATGTTTTTGAGAAAAATCTATGTGCTACCCAGTTTTTGAAAAAAACTTTTCATACTTATCTTGATTAAGTCTTCTCTTGATTCATGAATCTTGAGTCTTGAATCTTGATCTTTATTCTTGGAAGCTTGATCCTTGAATCTTGATTCTTGAAATCAACTTTCCTTTTTAATCTTGAAGTGTTCTTGATTCTATCTTAAACATCTTGAACTCATTCTTTGACCTTTGAGTTTTTTGTCATCACCTTTGTCATCATCTTTGTTATCATTAGAACATCTTTGAATCAATCTTGATTCATCATGAAGCTTTGTTTCTACAGGGGTAATGGCAGACAAAGCTCTGAGACACTAATGCCACATCAGCAGAGGACGTTATATGTAATCTTTCAGGTATGCAGGTGCACTGATCTTCCTTTTGGGTTTGGTTGTTGCATCATCGTGCTCTCTATCAGTAATTATGGTCTAAGTGGTGGCAACCATCAACAGTAAACACAGCCCCAATATCACCCTAGATGTTACCTTGGCACTTTAGCAAGATGTGAGGGTGGGGGAGCTTTGAAGTTGCAATTTAACGAACATAAAATGGAGACTGAGGGAATTCGAAGCCTTGAAAACGCATCTGAAGCGCAAGAGAGATTTAACAGGAAGCCATGACAGAATCTCCACTAGGAGTTCACGAGGGAGCGTCTGTTTGCCCATGTTCATCTTAGTTTTCTACAATGAAAATATTAACTCTTTTAAAACCCTAGCGAGAGAACATAACAACACTAATTACACAAGATAAGCAATGAAGCATGGATAACAAACAAAAGAGCAATTCGAAACCTACAACGGCATAGTGAAGAAAATGGAAGAGTTAATAGGAAGAAGAAGAAAAAAACAAAAATCAACTCACTGATTGAGATTGTAATGTAATGGCGTGATTCCGAGAGTTGGATATCAATGAAGGTGAGATTTTTCTTGAAATTTCTCAAGGGAGAATCGCGAAATAGAGAAGCCAGAGATGGCCACTAGAGGGGATAACGGGTTCAGAGATTTGGGAAAGAAGAAGAGGAAATAAACATGAAACCTAGTGGTATACACGCACTGTTTCATAATAATTATATAATTCGTGAAAATACAAAACATACTCAACAAATACAAGAGAAAAAGATTATCCTTATTTAAGTATATTTTTGCATAAATAAGTAAAAGTAATGTCATCAGCAAAGCAATGACTAAAAGTGCCAGAAAAAACAAGCATGCATTGGATGAATTTAATAAATCCATGTCCAAGTTTTTAAATTATGTTATACTTGTAATGAAGTTTTTAAATTCATTGTTTTCCTTAAGTGGCATAGCAAGCTTTTGATATTCTGATATTCACCCTACCTTGTTGACAAGGAGACAAGTTTGCAGCACCAGAATCCTCAAGGACATCATCATTCATGTCTAGACAATGATACGAGGTTATATTTACGATGGGAACTTGAGAATCTATATTTTTTTATCATTACTTTAGAATCATATGCTAAGCATCTTTTGTCATGGAGTATACACTGTACAGTAAAAGTCTCATAAGTGAACCTTACTTACTTGATCATTGTTTGAATTAGCAAAACTGCTAACAAATTTGTCTGAAAAACATTTCTATCTAATAAAATGGAGTTAACTTTTAATGTGCTTCTCCTTCTGGAAAGAAAAGAAAATTGATCAGTGGAATGTGATCATCACAAAATCATCTACGTTTGTGTTGCCTTGCGACCCCAAAATTTGGTTTAAACAAGCTAGTTGTGTTATGCCATATTAGCTCGTAATATTGTGCATTTGAAAAGGGAATAAGGTTACTTCGAAGTTGAAAATACAGAGTTTGTTTCTTGGTAGACAAATTCACTATGCGTTTTTGAAATTAAAGAGATGAGAAAATATATGATAATTAAGTTTTTTAAATGTTCTTACTTGAAATATGACACCTCTCCATATTTTTTGTTATATAAATAAACATTTAAAAAGAACGTGATGAAGTTTTCTCATCGGTTAGTAAGGATTCATTGAGTGATGACATGTCAGACTAGTAGAGTATCACATCATCGATTAAGTGATAGTTTAGTCGAACAGATTAACAAATCCTCACTAACAACGGGTAGTAAAGTCGAGCAAAAAATAAAGTGACGACAGGTAGTAAAATCAAAATGCATGTGACCTATTTTATAGGTAGTAAAAGTTATAAAAAACATTTTATTTATTTTTTTGCTAAAATGCAATTTTTGTTACTCTATCTTTTCAAACTCGCGAGTTTAGTTTCCCTAATTTTTGATTCAGACATTCATCTCCCACTTAAAAAAAGATCATGATTTTAGTTTCATCATTTTTTAATTGAGACATTTCGTCCTTCACTTTTAAAAACTTCATAATTTTTGTTCCTATGATCAATTTCAAACGCTAAATGACACATGTCAATTTGATAGCCATGTGGTAGATTTTTTTGTAATTATTTAGTTGTTGATAAGCTTAATTTGAAAGAAAAAAATTAAAAAGTACATACTTAACATTTGATTGATATTGGTTATGTGGAATAAACTTGCAAATTTTTTAAAAGTGAAACGAAATGTCTCAATTTAAAAATTAGAGAACTAAAATCATGGATTTGAAAAAATAAGGAAACAAAATTATATTTTAGCCTATTTTTTATGTTTCCAACATAATATTTTCCATAACAAAATTAAGATTCTACTACAAGAGAAAATTATGAGGATTTAAAGGAGATGAGAACAAAGTATGAGCCAGGAAAAGATAATGCAGCCAAAACCAAATCGAACACACAATTAGAAATAGCCAATAGAACCATCCAGCAAAGTAAGGAACAACCCAAAATATCCACACAATCTGTCATGTGCATACAATAAATGGTAAGATTCTGAAAACACTAACATAATTTAACATAAACTCATATAAGCAAACGTACGGTACCTTAATTTCCATATGGCAAAACCAAGCTTTGAATATAATCATGGGAGGACATTGGCACTTGGTTGTTGAAATATTGAGTATAGACTATTCTATAATCTTTCTTATTATAGAATCTTGGTAATCAATTACACAGTTTAAAACTCAAACTAAAAATTTCAAACTTTCAAAAAGTCATGTGCATTCTGTCTTTGTAATCGACCATAGAAGATTACCAGTTCAAAAATATTTTATTTTGAACAGATCAATCTTTCATAAAAATATTTTAAAACAAACTTTGAGGCCAAAAACTTATAGCAATGAATATGAGATTCTTTTAAAAATTTGACAAAGGCCTTATCTTTTATTGATCTTGTTTGTTTGACCTTTAATCAATCTGAGCTCATCAAGTGAATACTTTGACATCATCAAAACCTGTATATATACTTTCACATTCTCCCCCTTTTTGATGATGACAATCATATGTAGGGGAGGAGTAAAAAAAGAGTATCCATTAATTTGTGTCGTTTACTCCCCCTTAATTTTTCAGTGATTGCTTATTTGAAAAAGTTAAAGATTGGATATATAAAAAATATGTTCAGAATATATTACTAAATAATTCCAACAAAAAATCCCCTTACCTCTTATCCATCTCTTCCCCTTTAGCATCATCAAAAACAGAGTATAAGCAGAACAATACCATACTAAATAATACCGTGCATAACAAATACTATGGTAGTACCATACCATTCAGAGAATCGTTCAAACAGAATAATAGTAATTTGAAGGCAACGTAACATAAATTGAAAAGTACCAAGGTCTAAACAAATAACCAAAGCCAAGAAGTCTGAAATGCTAAGGAACATGGTAACCTAATTAAAGAGAAACAAGTCATAGAGTTCTAAAGTTTATGATAATTAATGGAAATCTAAGGACCAGCTGGAGGATCAAAGCAACAACGAATAAAGCTCATGTCATCCTCATGTCGCATGATGCGTCAATCCATTGAATCAAACCTTTCTCCGACAAAGGCATGAAGATCCTGAAGCTCACTAAGGACATCATTCAGTAACGAAGAGGATGGATCTCTTGGTGGTGGAGATGGAATGCATTCGTTCCGAGCATTAGTTGGGAGATCCTGTTTACGAACCCATTGACCGTCTAGATCTTTCCTATACCCAAAGGATTCAACTGCAGTGGCTCCAATGGCAAATGAACATTTAACCTTGACAAAAGGTTCATTAGGAAGAGGAATGCTGAATTGTTGCAGAATCAGAGTAACTAGGTGGGGATAAGGGAGAGGTGCATTTAAACGTAATGCCTTATGCATATGGTAGTGAACAAGATGAGCCCAGTCAATTTGGTGGCCAATTTGTAGGGCCTATAACATAATTAAATCTTTCTCAAAGGCTTGAGCAAGGTTTGCGGAATGAGGAAGCAACACTCAACATAGTATTTAATGCATGATACGACATTCAAAGGTAAAGAAACCAGCAAGTAAATGACTAGTCATATAAGCATTTTCAACACAGACCATTTTTCGGGTATCACGATTACAATAAATGGGTTTCCAATCATCAACTAAGGCTCCTTCAAAAGGGATACCTTGACTACTCAATTTTGAGAGAATAAAACAAAGATCGGTCCACAATAATGGGTATTTGGTGGACTTTAGAAAATATGACTCCATCACGAATTTCCAAGTTATTATAAAAGACACAAACTAATTTTGAATAATAATGAAATTTCAGAGTCATAAAATCCACTAATTCAGAGTTTTGAAAAACTTGATAGCAGTCAAAGGTTTCTCCCTCAAAGATATCAAAATCAAGGAATATAGGATCAAGGACACGATTGGAAAAGAAAGAGTAATACCTCTAACATTGCTCATTGGAAGAAAATAGAGTAAGAGAGTGTGGTGAGGAAAGGGATGGATTAGGTGGTGCTGGAGAGTCATCGGAAGCATTATGGCGGCGTTGGCCAGCAGTGGTAGTGGAGGAGGATGAGCCCTTTCTCTTCTTTGATGATTCTTCCATTTGAGGAATTTTCTAGAAATTTTGATCTGTTGGGTTTGTAAAGGATTGAAAAAGAGGAATTTTGCACTTTGTTTGATGGGATTTGGTGAAGAAATGAAGAAGTTATGAGGATTAGAAGACTAGAGAAGGTTTTGAGCCGTTGGAGAGAGAGAGAGAGAAGATGAGTTTTTGTGCTTAGAGAGAGAGAGAGAAAAAAAAATCTGTATTTATAGCCAGGGATGACTGGTAATCAATTATAGCTCTTTGAAATCGATTACAATCATGCTGAGTAACTGCTTAACTGCTTCTGGTAATCAATTGCACCACCTTTGTTCTATGGTAATCAATTACAGGTGTTGATAATCGATTACACATCCTAAAACTTTTAAATATGCAAGAGAACAAAGATCATAGGCAATTAAATTGATTAGGAGTCTAAGTCAGATTGGTCAATAAGTCCTAATTCTCTTCTAATAGTAAAGAAGCTTTCTTTTAGCATAGGTTTTATAAAGATATCAACCAATTGATTCTTTGTGTCAACAAACTCTAATACACAATCCCCCTTTTGAACATGATCTCTAAGGAAGTAATGCCTTATTTCAATATGTTTTGTTCTAGAGTGCAGAATGGGATTTTTGGATAGGTTGATTACACTCGTAGTTTCACAACAGATAGCAATATGATCAAGCATTAAGCCATATTTAGAGAGTTTTTGTCTCACCCAAAGGATTTGTGCACAACAACTTCTAGTAGAAATATATTTCACTTTTGCAGTGGATAAGACAACACTATTTTGGTTTTTGTTATCCCATGATACTAGTGCCGAACCAATAGAGTGGCAAGTCCCACTAGTGTTTTTTCTATCAGTTTTGCATCCAGCAAAATCAAAATCAGAGTATTCTACTAAGTTGTAAGAAGAATTCTTAGGATACCACAAGCCTAGATTTATAGTGCCTAACAAATATCTCATTATTCTTTTGACGGCACTAAGGTGAGATTCTTTGGTATTGGCTTGATATCTAGCACACATGAAAACACTAAACATAATATCTGATCTACTTGCTAATAAATAGAGAAGAGATCCGATCATACCTCTATATTTCTTGATATCTACTGATTGACCGGCTTCATCTTTATCCAAGTAGCAAGCAGTGCTCATTGGGGTGGCCATTGGTTTAGCATTTTCCATCCCAAACCTACTAAGCAATTCTTTGTAATATTTTGCTTGACTAATAAATATTCCATATTTGGTTTGTTTTATTTGTAGTCCAAGAAAGAAATTCAACTCACCCATCATAGACATTTCAAATTCACTTTGCATAACTTTAGAGAATTCTATGCACAATGAATCATTAGTAGCACCAAAAATTATATCATCTAAATAAATTTGAACTAAGAGAATATCAAGCATTTTTCTTTTAATGAAAAGTATGATATCAACCTTTTCTCTAGTGAGCCCTTCTCTAAAATAAATTTGATCAATCGTTCATACCAAGCCCTAGGGGCTTGTTTTAAACCATATAGAGCCTTTTTCAATTTAAAAATATGATTCGGCAAATCTGAATTTTCAAATCCAGTAGGTTGATCAACATACACTTCTTCTCTAATAAATCCATTTAAAAATGCACTTTTAACATCCATTTGATAAAGTTTGATACCCATTATTGATGCAAAGGCAAGTAACATTCTAATGGCTTCCAATCTAGCTACTAGAGCATAAGTTTCTTCATAATTTATTCTTTCTTCTTGGTTATATCCTTTAGCCACAAATCTAGCCTTATTTCTAATGATTATTCCATGTTCATCCAATTTCTTTCAAATTGATTTATTCTTCTTCCATAGAAAAAAATCCAATGTTCATCAATTATGTCTTCATTTATGATTTCAGGTTCAATTAAAGAGACAAAAGTCATGTTATTGCATGCTTCTTTAGGAGAGTGTCGAGTTGTTACCCCTTTTGAGATTTCACCTATGATATTATCAAGAGGATGATACCTTGAAGTTCTCCACTCCCTTGAAAGATCCACATTTATTTGATTTTATTTGGATTGAGAATCTTTGCTATTTCCTTCTTCTTTGTTTTTGTGGACTTCTTCATGTAATTGATTATTTTGTTTTTTCATTTCAAACACAATCTTTATGCATAGAATAATACTAAATGTAAACCTCTTTTCTAGTGGGATAAGGGTGGTAATATGAGTTGAATTTGTAAGGTCAACCCACTTAATATATCAAAAAATAACAAAATGTATTAGGTTATTAAATTCATCAACCTGCACTATGTAAATTGTTAACTCAGGGGGTTGGAGGCTTGACAACTAACCTTTGTAACCTGTTATGCCTAACCCGCTCTATTTTTTGGAAGTTTACTTTATCAACCAACAAACTCATCATTTCATAGCATGTCATTCTATCCATTTGTTGGTCAACCCGCCCAGTTATCAAAGGGCTGTATTTCTCTACACACTTTTGTTGGCAGGTCAACTTGTCGACATGATTGACCCACGTTGTCATTCCTATCATGAAAGATTTACCTCTTTGTTAGACTCAACCCTTGTTAGTAATTTTTATCTTTTTAAATTATTAGGAAATATTAATAGAGAAATATTCTATAAAGATATATTGATGAGTAATTAAAGTTATGAAATAATGCTATAAAACATATTCTTATTGATTCTCGTATATATTAGATATAAAAAAGTATTGATTATTTGTCAAATTTTTACTTTTTTAATTACTTTAATTTTGTTTTTTTTTTCAAGTATTCTACTTTGACGGAGCAATCCTTTTATAAGCTTAGTGAAACACTAAATATACACCTCTCTTCTAATGGAAATTCAAACATCAATTTGCCACATAATGTAATAGGGTGGTAAAACAGGTTGAATTCATCAAACCAACCCACATAATCCTCCAAAAAATGGCAGAGTATATTAGGTGATTAAATTCATCATCCCACCTTGTATAAGTTGTCAACTTAAGGAGTTGGAGGCTAAAGAACTAACTTGCTCAGTGTTATCAAGACTATACCGATCATGATTCGGTCAGGGAACTAGGTTGATGGGTCAGTGGTTGAACTGAACGTGGGTCGCTAGCCGAACTGGTATATATTAAATATTTAAATTTTATAGTAAATATATCATATATAAATTACTTTTTTCGTATCTATATCATAAAATTTTGTTTGTATCAAGAGCGGTTGGCACAATTGGTAGCGGCTTAGGTCCCTAAACCAAGTGGTCCAAGATTTAAATCCAGGTTTGATCAAAATTACTTGAAAGCTAAAATAAACAAAAAAAATCATCATATTTCAAACTCCAAAATGCCAATAAAACAAAAAAGTTGAATAATTAAACAAAATCATTAACAAATCGAGAACTAATACAATTTGTGAAATTGGGGGAAAATGAAAAAGAAAGACGGTAAAAATGAAGAAAAAATCCTTGGCGTTCATTTAAAAGCTACTGTATCTAAAGCTGAAAAATTGGTTTCCTACAATGGGAGACTTGCCATGGTCTCCCATCATTGCATTAATCTTTACATTACTAGCATTAGCATTCACGGCAAGCATAGGAAAAAAAATTACAGCTATATTATTTCAAACAAGAAGTACATATGATGAAATTCATATGTTACCTCTGATGTTGGTGGAACTTATCATTGGAAAGAAACATCGGTAGGTGCATTGACTATAATAAATTGAATTTCAGCCACATTGTCTATAACAGGCCATCGAGGTAACTTACATGAATATGTGGAAAATTTAATTTAAATGCAGTGCTATAGATATGTTGGTGTGTTCTCCAATTAGATTTAAAATTTTTCCTCGATAATATGTGACGATATTTAATGGTTTTTTGGTTAGGCTAAAATCTAACTCTGTGTTTCCCATTTTGTCCAATCCATAATTTTAATCCCCATTTTAAAATAGAGACCAATTTTTTAAAAAATTCAATATTTTTTTCACAAATATGTATGATATATATATTTACTTTCAAGTTTTGTGTGTGTGTGTGTGTGTGTGGCTTTCAAGTTTTTATTTTATTTTCAAGAGAAATTAATTTGTGGCGGCATTTAGTCATCAAAACCTATTTAATTCTTTTAAAAATTACCAGCCACAAAATGAAACAAAATAATAATAAAATTATTGCCACATCATCATTTAATGGCTCAGATAGACAATACGAACTAAAACCTTGATGGGAAAAAATGTTCAAAAACCTTGACTGGTCAAAATTTTGTTTAAGGACTAAAACCCAAAATTTGAAAAAATTTATGGACTAAAAATTAGTTAACCCTTGTTATAAAACTCAAACCTACCCAACCAATTTGACTCTGAATCAGAGGTCTGATTGAGTAAGTTTGCATATCAGATAAGTCATGCAGTTACCCTAGTTTGACCATATGTGTCCCAATTTGACCCGAACAATCAATGGTTAAACCAGTGACCCAGTTCAGTTGAACTAGTGAGCTGATTTGGTTAATCTGATTGAACCAAAATTAATTGTATTAAAAAATGAAAAATTTAATGAAAATACAAAAAGAAAATTTGATGCTTTCAAAAGTTCAACATAAAACCTAAAACTTGTTAGTGGTTCAACTTACAACCAAACAATCATAATGAATTACTAAACATATGACATAATTAATATATTTTTTTATATCTTATGTTACTTATAATGATTTAGCAGTTCAACTACTAATTCATTATTTCGACTAGTGACCCATAAATTAAGTAAGGAGCGGTTTAATGTAAGAGGGAGTGAGACATTCTTTTTCTTGCATGATAATTTTTGTTTTCCATTGTTAATTTAGATGTTTGATTGTGAGTTTGTATTGGTCCCCTTTTGATGGTATTTAGGGATTTTAATAAATTGTTTCAACTACACATTTGAATTACTATGACAATCCGTGCTTCTGAGAATTTTACAAAGTGCAATGACGTTGAGTTATAAAATTTCGTGTCTAATATATATTTTTGTGGGGTGTGTGTGTGTGTGTTTACGTGTGTGTAACAAATTGAATTTGGTGTTCTAGACGTTATACAATTGTTTTTCCTTTGACTTATGAACTCCCTCTGCCTTGCCTTTCATCCCATTGACTTTTAGTTATTTAGTTGATTTGTTACGAAACTCTATACCTTGGCCCCTTCACGTTAATCATATAGACAGATAGAGAAATATAACCATTGCCCTAATTATATGATAAGAAATAAAAATTCCAAGGGTTTAGTTTTTTTTAAGTATCTAGCTTGTTTTGTTTATAGAATGTTCATGTCACAGAGAATAGTTTCAAAAATTAATCACTATGAGGCGCGACGAGTGAAAAATATTTTGAGAACAATTGAGGAGTCGTGGGTTTTTTATAATTCATAGATAGTGTGTGTGTTAAAATGTTTTCTAGGTCGGACTTAATCAGGAGGGAGACCTTCATGTACTCTCCGAAGTCTAGGCCTTTGGGATAAATATACTCGGTTTGAGTGTTCCTCTAAGCCTATGTTAATCCCATATGATTGGAGCATTATCGAAAAAATGTGTGACCATAACTGGTATGCCTATGATTTCACTTAGTAAGGAGTGACCTGACTTACCCATTGTGTGACATGTCTTATCATGTACTCCTAAGTGTCCGACGAGGTTTTTCACTGAAAATGGTACCATATTGCATGTAGACTTGAGTCTAATATATCAGTTGCATAATGCTTGTGTTTGGTTTTTCATTGAGTTGCAAATTGAGACTTAGTGTTGTTTCTGAAGTGTGTGGTCTTGAATGAGTGCGAACGTTAGTGTATGATTTTTGTGAAGTGATGATGACGTATGTATTGAGTTGAATGCTCTTAGTTCTTAATTCATAGGAATGTGATAACTCATTCCCGGTGTATATTTTTGTTTGGCATTTTATATGGATATTTATTGTATTTTATTCGAACCCAGAGACGATTGGACTTAGTTTTTCAAGTAAATACTTACTACTAGAGGTGTGTATTCCTCAATAAAGTTAAATTTTCCTTTCCAAAACAACTTTATGTTACTGTGTTATCTTTTTTTTATAATCAGTGCAATTGACTTAGGAAAAATGTTCTCTAGTAAGATGACTTCAGCATCAGCTGGATTCACCTTTTGGTTATATGGATCTCTTTCTTGTAAGGTTTCTTTAATTTTCTTTTGAATTAAGTATATTTTTAATACTTGAAAATATAATTGAATTTGAGAATAAATACCTATTTTGATCCCTGAAAGTGTAAAATACTGACAAATTGATCCTTAAAAGTTGAAAATTTTGAATTTAGTCTCTACATGTACAAAAAGTGTGACTAATTGGTTCCATCGTTAACTCCTCCATATCTGGTTAGTAAGGATCCATTAAGTGAGAACGAGATAGGCTAGTAGAGTATCACATCATTGATGAAGTGATAGTATAGTCGAACACATTAATAGATCATCGCTAACGGCGGGTAGTAAAGTCGAGCAAAATGTGACAGCGGGTAGTAAAATAAAGATGTGACTTATTTTACCGGTAGTAAAAGTTATTCAAGCCATCTTATTTAGTTTGTTGCTAAATTTCATGTTTTGTTGCTCTATCTTTTCAAACCACAAGTTTAGCCTCACTATTTTTTTAATTCAGTCATCCATCTCCCACTTTAAAAAAAATCATGATTTTAGTTTCCTGATTTTTTAATTGAGAAATTTCGTCTTTCACTTTTAAAAAATTCATAACTTTAATTCTTATGACCAAATTCAATCGCTGAATGACACACGAACTAAATAATTACAAAAAATCCATGACATGGGTCAACAAAATGTACATAGTTAACTTTAGATATTGGTTATGTGAATTAAAATCGAAGATTGTTTAAAAGTGAAACGAAATGTCTCAATTTACAAATTAGAGGACTAAAATCATGATAAAGAGATAAAAATTACATTTTAGCCTACATTTTATGTTTCCAACATAATATTTTCCACAAAAAATAAGATTCTACTGCAAGAGAAAATTATGAGGATTTAAAGGAGATGAGAACAAAGTATGAGCCACGAAAAGATAATGCAGCCAAAACCAAAGCAAACACACAATTAGCAATAGCCAATAGAACCATCCACCAAAGTAAGGAACAACCCCAAATATCCACACAATCTGTCATGTGCATACAATAAATGGTAAGATTCTGAAAACACTTACATAATTTAACATAAACTCATATAAGCAAACGTACGGTACCTTAATTTCCATATGGCAAAACCAAGCTTTGAATATAATCATGGGAGGACATTGGCACTTGGTTGTTGAAATCTTGAGTATAGACTATTCTATTATCTTTCTTATTATAGAGAATAAATTTTGAAGATATATAATTTGCCAGCAACAGGACATCACCATTTTCAGAGATGCACAGAGGCTTCAGTATTACACATGGCAGATGGGCTTGAAGAAGCTCAAGAGTTACATTCAACAATTGAGTCCAAGAATTTTCAACTCCAAATTCCCTCATTAGCCAAACAACAAAATGGGTTCTCCGGTGAACATGAGAAAGACACAAGCAGCCTTTCAATACCCCAAGTTCAGGGCCACGGGGAACTTGAGAAAGACCATTCGGCATCAGCAAATATTTGAATGTCTTCTTGTTTAGATCTTATGAAAAAATTACTAATTGATCGACGGTTACAGTTTCCCATTCATAATCAAAACCCAACTTGCGAATTGCGAACCAGTTAACAGTGCCACTCACAGGTTGTCAACATTTTTCTCCCAAAATGGGGAATGCCGGACAAGTTAAAACCTTTCTCCAATGAGTGTCACCTAAGCGGTGAACTCTCACCTCCCGATTTTGTGACTTAATATTCGAAAGGACTAACACCACCTTGTAAGTGTCACTCCGATCATCATAACCAAACCCACACTTCACTTGATACCACCAAAGTTTATAATTGCATGTGCGAAGACATAAGTGTGGTGAATCTTCAGACATGATCCTTGTGGCCAGGTTACAAAACCAGACCCGGTATTCACTGAATTCACCTCTAGCAACCATATTAATCAAGCAAACCAACCCATTGCAGGAACCTATAAATAAGTATCTGTTGTCTAGCTGGTGGCAACCATTGTCAACAGTGGATGATGGGTTCTCAAGTAAACTACATATAGAGCATGGGGCGATGCCTGGGAGATCCCTCATATCTTCAAACACAGTATTAATTTGACACCTTAATAGGACGTGGGTGTTTCTAGATGACCTTTGAAGGTTCAATTTGACAAAGTGTGCTTGGAAGATGAGGGAATTCCAAGTCCTAGAAACGCACCTGAAACGCATAAGAGATTTGACGGGAAGCCATGACAAAATTTCTTCTATGAGGTCCTGAGGGAGCTGGGCCATTGCCATCTTAGTTGGGTCACCCAATGTTGTTATTTCAAAACCCTAGCCAGCAAGAAGAACAATACACATACTTTTCAACAAGGACAAGTGAGGATTTTGGACAAGCATGGATAACAAAAAAATTAAACCCAAACCTAGAACACTAGAATGCAAAAAGGAAAATTAACAATAAGAAGCAAAAAACATAAATGAACTCACGGGATCAAGATTGACGAAATGAAACCTGATGTTAGTAATGATGTGATTTCGAGAGTTTGGAGTTCAATCAAGGTTAGACTTTTCTCAAACAAAAATTCTAAGGAAAAAGCACTTTGATCGTTTTATCTAGAGAAGCCAAACACTGCTTTGACGATGTCGATGACGGGAAGGAAATCGGGTTCAGAGAGATTTGGGATTTGGGAAAGAAAAAGAATAATAGGCCGTCAAGGTAACTTACAGGTAAAAGAATATAACGAAGTTAAATAAAGGATTTAATCAAAGAATTTTGAAAATTTTAGGGACCAAATGCAATGAATTTATTTTTGAAGGACTAAATCCAATAGACAAAAGACAATGTTTGGAGGACTAAAATCATATTTAACCATGTAATTATTAAGGTTAAAAATAATAAACATTTGAGATTAAAATATTAAAAATTCAAATTAAAATTTAATATATCATCAAATTGTCACTACCATTGCTGCTATTGTCATCAATTGTCTTTAATTGTCACTACCATTGCTGCCATGATCGTTGTCGTCGACACTACCGCCATCGTTCATGATGACGATGATCATGGCGGTGGAGGTGGTGAATATAGCAACGATCATACCAGCAAAGGTGGTGACAATCATGGTGATGGGTTAATGCTAATTTAAATATTTTAGGACATGATTTGTTTGACGAATGGTTTAGAGATTTAATGGTTGTATTATTTTTAATTTTGATTTTTAAATATTTTAATCTCAACCACCTATTATTTTTAAGCATAATCTAATGATTGTTTTTAATTTTTCTCACATGAGTCCTATTCTATATATTTTAGAGAACCAGCTTCCGCCTCCCAATTTATCTAATAGCTCGTGAATGGTGGGAATAGGGTAACGGTCTTTAATCGTTATCGCATTTAATGCCCGATAGTCCACACATAGACGCCAAGACCCATCGTGCTTCTTGACTAGTAGAACAAGGGAGGAGAAAAGACTTATACATGGGTGTCATACCTAAATTTCGTCTAGGGACAATTGTTTGACGGTATGTGGAGGTTAATTGACAACTTTGAGATGCTTGACACTCGCCGCCGCGTAATCCATAAAGTTTCAAGATGTTTGGGAAAGAAGTAAGCTAAAAAACAAAAAATTGGGGTGCACAAATCAAACTGGGGGGGGGGTGTACCTAGCATTAGGGCCCATCCAGAATATTCTGGAAAGGCGATTGCTTCAGGTGGAAGCAACCCAAGCGAGCTGGGCAGCAACCACCTCCCCCATTTTCTTATAAAATGGTGCGAGGGGGCTGAGTTTGAGGGGTTCAACACCTTGATAGCTCATAAATCACTTAAAATTAGTGAGGAGAAGAAGAAAGAAGGGAAAAATACAAGCCGAGATTCTTCTATAACGCTTCAGAGATGTTTCCGTGATCAAATCTGTGAAAGTTTTACGATGCCCTTACCGAACGTGTGCTACAACTAGGGTAATGGGAGAAATAGAGGAGGTGCAAGAGCAGATGAAGGCCGACATGGAGGCCCTGAAAGAGCAAATGATCACAATGATGGAGGCCATAATGAGCAAGGAAAAGATAATGCAAGTCAATGTGGCTATCGTTACCGCTACATGCACTGTTGTTGAGGTGGAGCCGACCCCCCGATTTGGCCTCAACCAAATAAATCATCCGACCTTGGATAGGGTAGGTCAAGGAAGCAAAGAGTTGGTAGGTGTGAGCGGCCCCCATTATGTTCAAATTCAAAACAAGCATGCTTTCTCGCCATATGGCTTGCCTCGCAACAATGCACCACCTAATGGAAAGTCCGAGACTACTTTAGTCTCACTTCCATCATCCATAGATGAGCAAGTCCGATGACACACGGAGACAAATTATGGTCATCCGCACTTTGCTATCCTGAGACAACCAAGTCTGATAGCATGCGGAGACGAATCATAGTCATCCGCCACCTTTCGTCAATCCAAGGCAAGCAAGCCCGTTGACACGCCGAGACCAATGTGGTCATTTGCGCCCTTTTGTCGAAGACTAAATGTTTATCGACCGAGTCTATTGTAGGCTCACTTTGCTATCCAGAGACAAACGAGTCCGATAACATACGGGGACCGTAATGGTCACTAGCTTTCATTGTTCTGAGACTATCAAAGTCCCTTTTCCCATCCAGAGACAAACGAATCCGATGGTGTGCAGGGACAATGATGGTCGTTTGTTTCTAATTGTTTTTTGAGATTGTTATAGTTCCTTTTGTCATCCAAAGATAGTCAAGTCCGATGACCCATGAAGACTCTCTTTTGTCATCTAGAGACAATTAAGTCCAATGACACGCAAAGACTTTCCTTTGTCACCCAAAGACAGTCAAGTTCGATGATGCACAAAGACTCCTTTTTGCTATCTAGAGACCAACAAGTTTGATAGCATGCGGAGACCGTCATGATTATCTGTTTTTATCAATTTCAAAGTACCAAGGCTTTTTGTTGTGCACCTGATGTCTTTTATGCTCTTTCTGATTGACAGGTTTTGCTGATTGAGCTATTGGTCAGTCGGGTGAAGATTCAGCTCAAACGAAATTAGTGTTTTATCTTTACTTCCCTTTTATCTCCAATAAAGGATAAGTAAATAGGGGCAACTTTTATACTCTAATTTCGTCCAGGGACAATTGTTTGTCGGCATGCAGACCTTAATTGACCACTTTGAGATGCTTGACACTCACCGCTACGTAATCCATAAAGTTTCAGGATGTTTTGGAAAGAAATCAGCTAAAAACACAAAAATGGGGGTGCACTAATCAAAATGGGGGTATACCTAGCATTTGGGCCCATCTAAGGCCATCTAGAATATTTTGGAAAGGGGATTGCTTCAGGTGGAAGCAACCCAGCTTGCCTGAGCGAGCCGGGCGGCAACCACCTCCCCCATTTTCTTATAAAATGACGTGAGGGGGCTGGGTTTGAGGAGTTCAACACCTTGATAGCTCAGAAATCACTTAAAATTAGTGAGTAGAAGAAGAAAGAAGGGAAAAATCCAAGCCAAGACACTTCCGTAACACTTCCGAGACATTTCCAAGATCAATTTCGTGAAAGTTTCTTCCGTGTTCTTCGTACATTCTTCATCGTTCGTCGAGCTTCAACCGGTTAGTTTTTGATTTCGAAGCTTTCAATTCAATCTATGCACCCTTAGTGGTCCAATCTTGTTTTGTATGCTTTCACCTTCATCTTGTTTACTTTCGATATCCTTTTCTTTGGATTTTAACAAGCTTCGACCGATCGTTTAAGCCGTTATCTCGCATAATAAATGATAAAATGAATTTCAACCGATCATTTGTGTTGTAATCTCGGTTAATCACTGTTAAAATAAAATTCAACCGATCATTCACACTGTAACCTCGGGTAATAAAAAAAGGGTAAATAAGCTCCAATCGAACACTTTACTTTAAAAGTTCTTATAAATGAGTTGATAAATAATCAATGTTTAGTTCTTAAAGAACTACGTAGGTCTGATTTCCTCACCGCAATTGAGGATACATAGGAACAAAAGCCACACTTTTGTCGACCCCAAAAAGGGAGAGATTGTTAAAGGTCCAACGCCTTAACATTTCTCTCCTTCCATAAAATCAATAGATCGTTAAAGGTCCGACGCCATAATGATTCTCTCCTTTCAAAATCAAGTGATTATTAAAGGTCTAAGGCCTGAACTTTTCTTTCTTTTCAGAAACCAAGAGATCATTAAAGATCCAACGCCTTAACTTTTCTCTCCTTTCAAAAAAAAAGATATCATTAAAGGTTCAACGCCTTAACGTTTCTGTCTTTTCAAAAATAAGAGATCGTTAAAGATCCAACGCCTTAACGTTTCTCTTTTTAAAAAAATCAAGAGATTGTCAAAAGGGTCCAGTGCCTTAGCGATTCTCTTTGTTCAAAAAAGCTGATCACAGTTTAAATGTTGGCCGTTACCCACCATGACACTCAGAAGAGGTGTAGCTTTTGAAGACAGGCCCAACAACTTAGCCAGAGGTGCTTGAATAAAGTTGTGGGTACTACCCCCATCAACTAAAATCACCATGGGGAGTGTGTCGATATAACTCAATAGACGCAACGTCTCAGGTGCGATGTGGCCCAAAAGGGAATGGAAGTTGATTTGGGCCAGAGTGGGGTTTGGGTCATCGGGTGGGTCGGGTGGTTGCTCTCGGGTCACATTGGCTTCAAAAGGGGCTTCATCTTCATCTGAAATCAACAGAAATACCCTAGACGAGCATATGTGCCCGCAATGAAAATTTTCATCGCAGTTGAAGCACAAACCTCTGTCTCGTCGGGAGGCCATTTCCGCCGATGAAAGGCAATTGAGAAGAATAAGGTTAAGGGATAGCAATTTTAAGGGCGTGGGGAGCAACGACGGGCTTGGAGTGGGTGAGGAAATTGTAGAGCTCGAGGGGGTTCGTGTGGGGAGGGTCTAGGTCACCATAAGTGAAGGGTGAGGGGGCCAAACTTGTTGTACACCTATCGAAGAGCATCTAGGAGTTTCTTTTCTTGTAAGCGCGCCAACCCCGCCGCCTGAGCCATCGTTAAGGGTTGGAGAGCTTGGACTTCCCGGCGTATCTGTGGGGACAATCTCGAGACGAAGCAACACAAGAGAAAGAGAGATGGCAAGCCAACAATACGATTCGCAAGGTCCTCAAACTCAGAGAGGTAAGAATTGACTGTTCCCTTCTGCGTTAATTTGAATAATGCATCGATAGGATTCTCATATTGTGAAGGGGCAAACAGAGATTGCAGGGCTTGGATAAAATCTGACCAAGATGTCAATTGGTCGTTGCTAGTCCTCCACTGGAATCATGCTAAACGTCAGGCGTTCATGCTCCAGTGTCGCATGATATTCGAAGAACTGATTGATCTTAAAGATCCAACCAAGCGGGTTAGTGCCATCAAACCTTGGAACATCCAACTTCATACGATGTGAAGAAGGAGAAGTCACAAAAGAGGGAATGGCGGATGAAGATGAAGGTGAGTGACTGTTTGGTCCTTGATTTTGCAAGTGGTGAATGAACTTGTTGATTTTTTGGGTGAGCTTGTGAAAAGTATCATTGAGGGAGATGGTGAGCTTCGTGATAGCGTCCTCCAGAAGATTGGAGTTGGCTTTGGATCTCGTGGACTCTGCCATGGATATCTTTCAATGAAAGCACCAAAACGCTAAGAAACAAGATAAAAGCTGGTTTCGAGGGCCAATTCATCATAAGAACAGAGAATAGAATAAGGGAAGTAGTGATTTTCATTATGTCGGCCTTCTTACATTGAGCTAATATTTATACTGAGATAATACTAGCAGAATTTGTAATTCTGTGTAGACAAGGTATAACAGAATTTGCAAAATAAAAATGCAGTGATGGGGTTGTTGGATCAAGTGGCCTTAGAATAATTAAGAAAGGGGTGGTTGAATTAATTATTCCTAAACCTTTACTAATTAAAAAATTTATTCTTCTAAGACTTTTACTATATTGTTAAGTAAATGAAGAATAGAAAAGAAACTTAACCAAAAGTAAAAGCGGGAATATTTAAAGTGCACAACGGAAATTAAAAGAGTAGGGAAGAAGGAGACAAACACACAAGAGTTTTTATACTGGTTCGACAACAACCTGTGCCTACATCCAGTCCCCAAGCGACCTGCGGTCCTTGAGATTTCTTTTCAACTTGTAAAAATCCTTTTACAAGCAAAGATCCACAAGTGATGTACCGTCCCTTGTTCTCTTTGAACAAACTAGTGGATGTACCCTCCACTAGAACCGATCCACAAGAGATGTACCCTCTCTTGTTCTCAATCAAACCCAAGTAGATGTACCCTCTACTTGTACCACAAAGGTTGTACCCTCCAATGTATTAAGACAAAGATCTCAGGCGGTTAAACCTTTGATACTTAGTGAATGGGGATACAAAAGAATTCTCAGAAGAAAACTATTGTATAAGGGAAAGGGAAGAATCAAAAGAATTCTCAAACTGTATCATTTTGAATTCTTTGACAAGGGAGAAGGGAGACACAAAAGAATTCAGGCGGTTAGTCCTTTTTTCTTTTTGGAGTAAGGAGAAGAGAGACACAAAAAGAATTCAGGCGGTTAGTCCTTGGCGAATTCTTTTTGGCAAAGGGAGAAGAGATGAAAAGAATGAATAACACAGTTTTCAAGGTTTAGAAAACCATAAAACTTTGGAAAGCTTTTGGCAAAACGAAGAAGAAAAAGAAGTTCAAAGAGATTCAAGGCTTGTAAAGGATTGTATTGAATTAGTTGTCAAATGCAAAACAAAGCCTTGCTTTTATAGACTCTTCATGTCTGGTCAAGAAAACCATTTAGAAGAGTTGTGACTTTTAGAAAAACTTAAAACCAATTTGAAAAAGTCAAAAATCATTTGAAGAGTTACATCTTTTGATGTATTTGGAAACAATCACTGGTAATCGATTACCAAATCAATGTAATCGATTACACAAAGCTTTTATGTGAAAGGATGTGACTCTTCACATTTGAATTTGAATTTTAACGTTCAAAGGCACTGGTAATCGATTACCAAAACATTGTAATCGATTACAGATTTTTGAAATCAATTGGAACATTGTAAATTCATTTGAAAACTTTTTCAAATCCATTTTGCTACTGGTAATCGATTACAATAATCTGGTAATCCATTACCAGAGAGTAAAAACTCTTTGGTAAACATGTTTTTGAGAAAAATCTATGTGCTACCCAGTTTTTGAAAAAACCTTTTCATACTTATCTTGATTAAGTCTTGTCTTGATTCTTGAGTCTTGAATCTTGATCTTTATTCTTGGAAGCTTGATCCTTGAATCTTGATTCTTGATTCTTGAAATCAACTTTCCTTTTTAATCTTGAAGTGTTCTTGATTCTATCTTGAACATCTTGAACTCATTCTTTGACCTTTGAGGTTTTTGTCATCACCTTTGTGATCATCTTTGTTATCATCAAAACATCTTTGAATCAATCTTGATTCATCATGAAGCTTTGCTTCTACAGGGGTAATGGCAGACAAAGCTCTGAGACACTAATGCCACATCAGCAGAGGACGTTATATGTAATCTTTCAGGTATGCAGGTGCACTGATCTTCCTTTTAAGTTTGGTTGTTGAATCATCGTGCTCTCTATCAGTAATTGTGGTCTAAGTGGTGTTAACCATCAACAGTAGACGATGGATTCTCGAGTAAAGCATGTATAGAGCAGAAAGCCAAACTTTCCACAGCCCCAATATCACCCTTGATGTTACCTTGACACCTTAACAAGATGTAAGGGTGGGGGAGCTTTGAAGTTGCAATTTAACGAACATAAAATGGAGACTGAGCGAATTCCAAGCCTTGAAAACGCATCTGAAGCGCAAGAGAGATTTAACAGGAAGCCATGACAAAATCTCCACTAGGAGTTCACGAGGGAGCGTCTGTTTGGTCATGTTCATCTTAGTTTTCTACAATGAAGCATGGATAACAAAAAAAAGAGCAATTTGAAACCTACAACGACACAGTGAAGAAAATGGAAGAGTTAATAGGAAGAAGAAGAAAAAACAAAAATCAACTCACTGATTGAGATCGTAATGTAATGGCATGATTCCAAGAGTTGGATATCAATGAAGGTGAGATTTTTCTTGAAATTTCTTAAGGGAGAATCGCGAACTAGAGAAGCCAGAGATGGCCACTAGAGGGGATAACGAGTTCAGAGATTTGGGAAAGAAGAAGAGGAACTAAACATGAAACCTAGTGGTATACACGCACTGTTTCATAATAATTATATAATTCGTGAAAATACAAAACATACTCAACAAATACAAGAGAAAAAGATTATCCTTATTTAAGTATATTTTTGCATAAATAAGTAAAAGTAATGTCATCAGCAAAGCAATGACTAAAAGTGCCAGAAAAAACAAGCATGCATTGGATGAATTTAATAAATCCATGTCCAAGTTTTTATATTATGTTATAGTTGTAATGAAGTTTTTAAATTCATTGTTTCCCTTAAGTGGCATAGCAAGCTTTTGATATTCTGATATTCACCCTATCTTGTTGACAAGGAGACAAGTTTGCAGCACCAGAATCCTCAAGGACATCATCAGTCATGTCTAGACAATGATACGAGGTTATATTAATGATGGGAACTTGAGAATCTATATTTTTTTATCAATACTTTAGAATCATATGCTAAGCATCTTTTGTCATGGAGTATACACTGTACAGTAAAAGTCTCATATGTGAACCTTACTTACTTGATCATTGTTTGAATTAGCAAAACTGCTAACAAATTTGTCTGAAAAACATTTCTATCTAATAAAATGGAGTTAACTTTTAATGTGCTTCTCCTTCTGGAAAGAAAAGAAAATTGCTCAGTGGAATGTGATCATCACAAAATCATCTATGTTTGTGTTGCCTTGTGACTCCAAAATTTGGTTTAAACAAGCTAGTTGTGTTATGCCATATTAGCTCATAATATTGTGCATTTGAAAAGGGAATAAGGTTACTTCGAAGTTGAAAATACAGAGTTTGTTTCTTGGTAGACAAATGCACTATGCGTTTTTGAAATTAAAGAGATGAGAAAATATATGATAATTAAGTCATTTAAGTGTTCTTACTTGAAATATGACACCTCTCCCTATTTTTTGTTATATAAATAAAATATTTAAAAAGAACATGATGCAGTTTTCTCATCGGTTAGTAAGGATTCATTGAGTGATGACATGTCAGACTAGTAGAGTATCACATCATCGATTAAGTGATAGTTTAGTCGAACAGATTAACAAATGCAATTTTTGTTACTCTATCTTTTCAAACTCGCGAGTTTAGTTTCCCTAATTTTTGATTCAGACATTCATCTCCCACTTAAAAAAAGATCATGATTTTAGTTTCCTCATTTTTTGATTGAGACATTTCGTCCTTCACTTTTAAAAACTTCATAATTTTAGTTCCTATGATCAATTTCAAACGCTAAATGACACATGTCAATTTGTTAGCCATGTGGTAGATTTTTTTGTAATTATTTAGTTGTTGATAAGCTTAATTTGAAAGAAAAAAAATTAAAAAGTACATACTTAACATTTGATTGATATTGGTTATGTGGAATAAACTTGCAAATTTTTTAAAAGAGAAACGAAATGTCTCAATTTAAAAATTAGAGAACTAAAATCATGGATTTGAAAAAATAAGGAAACAAAATTATATTTTAGCCTATTTTTTATGTTTCCAACATAATATTTTCCATAACAAAATTAAGATTCTACTACAAGAGAAAATTATGAGGATTTAAAGGAGATGAGAACAAAGTATGAGCCAGGAAAAGATAATGCAGCCAAAACCAAAGCAAACACACAATTAGCAATAGCCAATAGAACCATCCAGCAAAGTAAGGAACAACCCAAAATATCCACACAATCTGTCATGTGCATACAATAAATGGTAAGATTCTGAAAACACTTACATAATTTAACATAAACTCATATAAGCAAACGTACGGTACCTTAATTTCCATATGGCAAAACCAAGCTTTGAATATAATCATGGGAGGACATTGGCACTTGGTTGTTGAAATCTTGAGTATAGACTATTCTATTATCTTTCTTATTATAGAGAATAAATTTTGAAGATATATAATTTGCCAGCAACAGGACATCACCATTTTCAGAGATGCACAGAAGCTTCAGTATTACACAGGGCAGAGGGGCTTGAAGAAGCTCAAGAGTTACATTCAACAATTGAGTCCAAGAATTTTCAACTCCAAATTCCCTCATTAGCCAAACAACGAAATGGGTTCTCCGGTGAACATGAGAAAGACACAAGCAGCCCTTCAATACCCCAAGTTCAGGGCCACGGGGAACTTCAGAAAGACCATTCGGCATCAGCAAATATTTGAATGTCTCCTTGTTTAGATCATATGAAAAAATTACTAATTGATCGACGGTGACAGTTTCCCATTCATAATCAAAACCCAACTTGCGAATTGCGAACCAGTTAACAGTGCCACTCACAGGTTGTCCACATTTTTCTCCCAAAATGGGGAATGCCGGACAAGTTAAAACCTTTCTCCAATGAGTGTCACCTAAGCTGTGAACTCTCACCTCCCGATTTTGTGACTTAATATTCGAAAGGACTAACACCACCTTGTAAGTGTCACTCCGATCATCATAACCAAACCCACACTTCACTTGATACCACCAAAGTTTATAATTGCATGAGCGAAGACATAAGTGTGGTGAATCTTCAGACATGATCCTTGTGGCCAGGTTACAAAACCAGACCCGGTATTCACTGAATTCACCTCTAGCAACCAAATTAATCAAGCAAACCAACCCATTGCAGGAACCTATAAATAAGTATCTGTTGTCTAGCTGGTGGCAACCATTGTCAACAGTGGATGATGGGTTCTCAAGTAAACTACATATAGAGCATGGGGCGATGCCTGGGAGATCCCTCATATCTTCAAACACAGTATTAATTTGACACCTTAATAGGACGTGGGTGTTTCTAGATGACCTTTCAAGGTTCAATTTGATAAAGTGTGCTTGGAAGATGAGGGAATTCCAAGTCCTAGAAACGCACCTGAAACGCATAAGAGATTTGACGGGAAGCCATGACAAAATTTCTTCTATGAGGTCCTGAGGGAGCTGGGCCATTGCCATCTTAGTTGGGTCACCCAATGTTGTTATTTCAAAACCCTAGCCAGCAAGAAGAACAATACACATACTTTTCAACAAGGACAAGTGAGGATTTTGGACAAGCATGGATAACAAAAAAATTAAACCCAAACCTAGAACACAAGAATGCAAAAAGGAAAATTAACAATAAGAAGCAAAAAAACATAAATGAACTCACGGGATCAAGATTTGATCGTTTTATCTAGAGAAGCCAAACACTGCTTTGACGATGTCGATGACGGAAGGAAATCTGGTTCAGAGAGATTTGGGATTTGGGAAAGAAAAAGAATAATAGAGGAGCGTAATATTTTAATGACTAACATTAGCTTTCATTTGACTGCACTAAGCATTCTAACGTTAGCATTGTCGTGGCAAAGGCTACAGTGGCAAACCATAACAAGTCTCCCATCGTGGAAAATTTAATATGAACCCTAGATTTTCTCAATTTTAAATTGATGGTTCAGAATTTTTTACTTTATTTCAGATTTATAACAAGGATTTAATAGAAGAATTTTGAAAATTTTAGTGACCAAATGCAATGAATTTATTTTTGAAGGACTAAATCCAATAGACAAAAGACAATGTTTGGAGGACTAAAATCACATTTAACCTTGTAATTATTAAGCTGAAAATTAATAAACCTTTGAGATTAAAATATTAAAAATTCAAATTAAAATTTAATATATCATCAAATTTAAAAAAATTAACAAAAACAAACAAATCTATAAAGGTCTTAATTATCATTTCCTAAAATATCTCAATTAATCCATCACCATCATGAATGTCATTGTCACCACCATAACCACTGTTGTAGTCAACACTATAATAATCGCCCCCATCATTTCGATCATCAACCGTCACCACCACCATTGTCTACCGCCATCACCTTCGTCACCGTTGCTGTCACCACCACGACTACCAATGCAACCCCACCATGATTGTCGTTGCCACCACCATTATCATCAATTGTCACTACCATTGCTACTATGATCGTTGTCGTTGTCACTACCGACATCATCGATGATGACGATGATCATGGCGGTGGAGGTGGTCAATATAGCAATGATCATACCAGCAAAGGTGGTGACAATCATGGTGATGGTGATGGCTTAACGCTAATTTAAATATTTTAGGACATGATTTGTTTGACGAATGGTTTAGAGATTTAATGGTTGTATTATTTTTAATTTTGATTTTTAAATATTTTAATCTCAACCACCTATATATATATATATATATATATATATATATATATATATATATATATATATATATATATATATATATATATATATATATGTTACTACCATACAAAATAATTAACTTGGTTTAGTGGTTCTACTTGTTACAAATAGCTATAGGGACCAGGGTTAGAATCAACCCTTGCAAGAAGTAAGGAAAGGAAGATAAGTCATGCAGTTAACCTAGTCTGACCATATGTGTCCCAATTTGGCCCGATCAATCAATGGTTAAACCAGTAACCTAGTTCGGTTGAACTAGTAAGCTAATTTAGTGAACCTAATTAAACCAAAATTAATTATTTTAAAAAATGAAAAATTTAATGAAAATACAAAAAGAAAATATGATGCTCTCAAAAGTTCAATAAAAAACCTAAAATTTGTTTAGTGGTTCAACTTACAACCAAATTATCATAATTAATTACTAAACTTATGAAAATTAATATATTTTTTATATCTTATGTTACTTATACTGATTTGTGTGGTTCAACTACTAATTCATTATGTCGACTAGTGACCCATAAATCCAGGACCTCAACCCTATCAATGATTGATCTGTTTTTAAAACTTGGTTTGTACACTAATGTTGTATTTGGAATTTGGATGGAGAATTTTAACATTCAAAGCAATTAAAATGCATGATATTTGAATTACTTACAATTGAATTTCTTTCATTTTTAAATATTTTGTTCCAACAAAGTAATTTAAATTTCCTGTATTTCAATTTCCTTGTTTAAATAGAGTAGTTCAATTTCCATCAAATGAAAATTTT
Source organism: Glycine soja (assembly GCF_004193775.1). NCBI lineage: Eukaryota > Viridiplantae > Streptophyta > Magnoliopsida > Fabales > Fabaceae > Glycine > Glycine soja. The sequence goes on from NC_041020.1 coordinate 7,794,267, forward strand.
CACTTTCAAATATTTATTTAATTAAATGTTAAAATCTAATTTTAACTTCACCAAAAATAAAAACAACGACAAAATGTTCACTATGAGGTCTTGAGGGAGTTGGGTTATTGCCATCTTAGTTAGCTCACTCAATGTTGTTATTGCCACACCTCATTTTTTGTAAAATTAATCAAAAGGTTTTTTTTTTAATTACAATTGCGTTTTTATTTAAATAAAAATAAAGGTTTGAATGAATAATAAATATAAGTTTTTAGAATAGTGAGTTTCAGAAAATAAGAGAGGGGTTTATTTATCTATTTATTATTTATTTAATAGGGAGAAAAGACTGTTTTTACAATTAATAAAATAAACAAGAAAAATAGGAATAATAATTAGGTCATTAGATTTCTCAGTATATAAAGATGCTTTTATCACTGAGAGCGGTTTTTTCATTGTTAATTTAGACGTTTGATTGTTAGTTTGTATTGGTCCCCTTTTGATGGTATTTAGGGATTTAAGCAAATTGTTTTAACTACACATTTTAATTACTGTGACAATCCGTGCTTCTAAGAATTTCACAAAGTGCAATGACGTTGAGTTATGAAATTTCGAGTCTAATATATATATATATATATATATATATATATATATATATATATATAACGAATTGAATTTGGTGTTGTAGACCAAACTCTATATCTTGACCCCTTCACGTTAATCATATAGATAGATAAAGGAATATAACCATTGCCTTAATTATATAATAGGAAACCAAAATTCCACAAGTTTTGTTTTTTTTAAGTATCTAGCTTGTTTAGTTTTTTGAATGTTCATGTCATAGAGAATAGCTAGTTTCAAAACTTTAATCATTGTGAGGGAAGACGAGTTAAAATTATTTTGAGAATAATCGAGGAGTCGTGTGTTTTGTAAAGTTCATAGATAGAGGCTACGTTTTAAAATATTTTTTCGGTTGGACTTAAATCAGGAGGAAGGCCCTTATGTACTTTTTAGAGTCTAGGCCTTGGGGATAAATAAACTTTGTTTGAGTGTTCCTCTAAGCCTATGTTAATCCCATATGATTGGAGCATTCTTGCAAAAAAGTATGATATTAACTGGTCTATCTATGATTTCCCTTAGTAAAGACACATATATGTAGGCCCTGTTATGTCTCTTCAAAACAACTTGAAGAAATGTGTCTTTTCAAAAATAATTTCTGAAACTTCTCTATTGGTAATCAATTACACAATTATATTTTTGAAGAGTCTCATGTCTTTTCAAAGCTTTTCTGAAATCTCTTTGCCGGTAACCGATTATAGAATCTTGGTAATCAATTACACAGTTTAAAACTCAAACGAAAAATTTCAAACTTTCAAAAAGTCATGCGCATTCTGTCTCTGTAATTGACCATAGAAGATTACCAGTTCAAAAATATTTTATTTTGAACGGATCAATCTTTCATAAAAATATTTTAAAACAAACTTTGAGGCCAAAAACTTATAGCAATGAATATGAGATTCTTTTAAAAATTTGACAAAGGCCTTATCTTTTATTGATCTTGTTTGTTTGACCTTTAATCAATCTGAGCTCATCAAGTGAATACTTTGAATTCATCAAAACCTGTATATATACTTTCACATTCTCCCCCTTTTTGATGATGACAATCATATGTAGGGGAGGAGTAAAAAAAGAGTATCCATTAATTTGTGTGGTTTACTCCCCCTTAATTTTTCAGTGATTGCTTATTTGAAAAAATTAAAGATTGGATATATAAAAAATATGTTCAGAATATATTTCTAAATAATTCCAACAAAAAATCCCCTTACCTCTTATCCATCTCTTCCCCTTTAGCATCATCAAAAACAGAGTATAAGCAGAACAATACCATACTAAATAATACCGTGCATAACAAATACTATGGTAGTACCATACCATTCAGAGAATCGTTCAAACAGAATAATAGTAATTTGAAGGCAACGTAACATAAATTGAAAAGTACCAAGGTCTAAACAAATAACCAAAGCCAAGAAGTCTGAAATGCTAAGGAACATGGTAACCTAATTAAAGAGAAACAAGTCATAGAGTTCTAAAGTTTATGATAATTAATGGAAATCTAAGGACCAGCTGGAGGATCAAAGCAACGACGAATAAAGCTCATGTCATCCTCATGTCGCATGATGCGTCAATCCATTGAATCAAACCTTTCTCCGACAAAGGCATGAAGATCCCGAAGCTCACTAAGGACATCATTCAGTAACGAAGAGGATGAATCTCTTGGTGGTGGAGATGGAATGCATTCGTTCGGAGCATTAGTTGGGAGATCCTATTTACGAACCCATTGATCGTCTAGATCTTTCCTATACCCAAAGGATTCAACTGCAGTGACTCCAATGGCAAATGAACATTTAACCTTGACAGAAGGTTCATTAGGAAGAGGAATGCTGAAGTGCTGCAGAATCAGAGTAACTAGGTGGGGATAAGGGAGAGGTGCATTTACCCGTAATGCCTTATGCATATGGTAGCGAACAAGATGAGCCCAGTCAATTTGGTGGCCAATTTGTAGGGCCTATAACATAATTAAATCTTTCTCAAAGGCTTGAGCAAGGTTTGCGGAATGAGGAAGCAACACTCGACATAGTATTTAATGCATGATACAACATTCAAAGGTAAAGAAACCAGCAAGTAAACGACTAGTCATATAAGCATTTTCAACACAGACCATTTTTTGGGTATCATGACTGGAATAAATGGGTTTCCAATCATCAATTAAGGCTCCTTCAAAAGGGACACCCTGACTACTCAATTTTGTGAGAGAATAAAACAAAGATCGGTCAACAACAATGGGTATTTTGTGGACTTTAGAAAATATGACTCCATCACGAATTTCCAAGTTATTATAAAAGACACAAACTAATTTTGAATAATAATGAAATTTCAGAGTCATAAAATCCACTATATCAGAGTTTTGAAAAACTTGATAGCAGTCAAAGGTTTCTCCGTCAAAGATATCAAAATCAAGGAATATAGGATCAAGAAGGACACGATTGGAAAAGAAAGAGTAATACCTCTAACGTTGTTCATTGGAAGAAAATAGAGTAAGAGAGTGTGGTGAGGAAAGGGACGGATTAGGTGGTGCTGGAGAGTCATCGGAAGCATTGTGGCGGTGTTGGCCTACAGTGGTAGTGGAGGAAGATGAGCCCTTTCTCTTCTTTGATGATTCTTCCATTTGAGGAATTTTCTAGAAATTTTGATCAGTGGGGTTTGTAAAGGATTGAAAAAGAGGAATTTTGCACTTTGTTTGATGGGATTTGGTGAAGAAATGAAGAAGTTATGAGGATTAGAAGACTAGAGAAGGTTTTGAGCCGTTGGGGAGAGAGAGAGAGAAGATGACGTTTTGTGCTTAGAGAGAGAGAAAAAAAATCTGTATTTATAGTCAGGGATGACTGGTAATCAATTATAGCTCTTTGAAATCGATTACAATCATGCTGAGTAACTGCTTAACTGCTTCTGGTAATCGATTACACCACCTTTGTTCTGTGGTAATCGATTACAGGTGTTGATAATCGATTACATATCCTAAAACTTTTAAATATGCAAGAGAACAAAGATCATAGGAAATTAAATTGATTAGGAGTCTAAGTCAGATTGGTCAATAAGTCCTTATTCTCTTCTAATAGTAAAGAAGCTTTCTTTTGGCAATGGTTTTATAAAGATATCAACCAATTGATTCTTTGTGTCAACAAACTCTAATACACAATCCCCCTTTTGAACATGATCTCTAAGGAAGTGATGCCTTATTTCAATATGTTTTGTTCTAGAGTGCAGAATGGGATTTTTGGATAGGTTGCTTACACTCGTATTTTCACAACGGATAGCAATATGATCAAGCATTAAGCCATAATTAGAGAGTCGTTGTCTCACCCAAAGGATTTGTGCACAACAACTTCTAGTAGAAATATATTTCACTTTTGCAGTGAATAAGACAACACTATTTTGCTTTTTGTTATGCCATGATACTAGTGCAGAACCAATAGAGTGGCAAGTCCCACTAGTGTTTTTTTTATCAGTTTTGCATCCAGCAAAATCAAAATCAGAGTATTCTACTAAGTTGTAAGAAGAATTCTTAGGATACCACAAGCCTAGATTTATAGTGCCTAATAAATATCTCATTATTCTTTTGACGGCACTAAGGTGAGATCCTTTGGTATTGGTTTGATATCTAGCACACATGAAAACACTGAACATAATATATGATCTACTTGCTAATAAATAGAGAAGAGATCCGATCATACCTCTATATTTCTTGATATCTACTGATTGACCGGCTTCATCTTTATCCAAGTAGCAAGCTGTGCTCATTGGGGTGGCCATTGGTTTAGCATTTTCCATCCCAAACCTGCTAAGCAATTCTTTGTAATATTTTGCTTGACTAATAAATATTCCATATTTGGTTTGTTTTATTTGTAGTCCAAGAAAGAAATTCAACTCACCCATCATAGACATTTCAAATTCACTTTGCATATCTTTAGAGAATTCTATGCACAATGAATCATTAGTAGCACCAAAGATTATATCATCTAAATAAATTTGAACTAAGAGAATATCAAGCATTTTTCTTTTAATGAAAAGTATGATATCAACCTTTTCTCTAGTGAGCCCTTTTCTAAAATAAATTTGATCAATCGTTCATACCAAGCCCTAGGGGCTTGTTTTAAACCATATAGAGCCTTTTTCAATTTAAAAATATGATTGGGCAAATCTGAATTTTCAAATCCAGTAGGTTGATCAACATACACTTCTTCTCTAATAAATCCATTTAAAAATGCACTTTTAACATCCATTTGATAAAGTTTGATACCCATTATTGATGCAAAGGCACGTAACATTCTAATGGCTTCCAATCTAGCTACTGGAGCATAAGTTTCTTCATAATCTATTCTTTCTTCTTGGTTACATCCTTTAGCCACTAATCTAGCCTTATTTCTAATGATTATTCCATGTTCATCCAATTTCTTTCAAATTGATTTATTCTTCTTCCATAGAAAAAAATCCAATGTTCATCAATTATGGCTTCATTTATGTTTTCAGGTTCAATTAAAGAGACAAAAGTCATGTTATTGCATGCATCTTTAAGAGAGTGTCGAGTTGTTACCCCTTTTGAGATGTCACCTATGATATTATCAAGAGGATGATACCTTGAAGTTCTCCACTCCCTTGGAAGATCCACGTTTATTTGATTTTATTTGGATTGAGAATCTTTGCTATTTCCTTCTTCTTTGTTTTTGTGGACTTCTTCATGTAATTGATTATTTTGTTTTTCCATTCCAAACACAACCTTTATTCATAGTATAATACTAAATGTAAACGTCTTTTCTAGTGGGATAAGGGTGGTAATATGAGTTGAATTTGTTAGGTCAACCCACTTAATATATCAAAAAATAACAAAATGTATTAGGTTATTAAATTCATCAACCTGCCCTACGTAAATTGTTAACTCAGGGGGTTGGAGGCTTGACAACTAACCTTTGTAACCTGTTATGCCTAACCCACTCTATTTTTTGGAAGTTTACTTTATCAACCAACAAACTCATCATTTCATAGCATGTCATAATATCTATTTGTTGGTCAACCCGAGCAGTTATCAAAGGGCTGCATTTCTCTACACACTTTTGTTGGCAGGTCAACTTGTCGACATGATTGACCCACGTTGTCATTCCTATCATGAAAGATTTACCTCTTTGTTAGACTCAACCCTTGTTAGTAATTTTTATCTTTTTAAATTATTAGGAAATATTAATAGAGAAATATTCTATAAAGATATATTGATGAGTAATTAAAGTTATGAAATAATGCTATAAAACATATTCTTATTGATTCTCGTATATATTAGATATAAAAAAGTATTGATTATTTGTCAAATTTTTACTGTTTTAATTACTTTAATTTTGTTTTTTTTTTCAAGTATTCTACTTTGAAGGAGCAATCCTTTTATAAGCTTAGTGAAACACTAAATATACACCTCTCTTCTAATGGAAATTCAAACATCAATTTGCCACATAATGTAATAGGGTGGTAAAACAGGTTGAATTCATCAAACCAACCCACATAATCCACCAAAAAATGGCAGAGTATATTACGTGATTAAATTCATCATCCCACCTTGTATAAGTTGTCAACTTAAGGAGTTGGAGGCTAAAGAACTAACTTGCTCAGTGTTATCAAGACTATACCGATCATGATTCGGTCAGGGCACCAGGTTGATGGGTCAGTGGTTGAACTGAAGGTAAAAATGAAGAAAAAATCCTTGGCGTTCATTTAACAGCGACTGTATCTAAAGGTGAAAAATTGGTTTCCAACAATGGTAGACTTGCCATGGTCTCTCATCATTGCCTTCACCTTTACATTAGTAGCATTAGTATTCACTGCAAGGACAGGAAAAAAAATACAACTATATTCTTTCAAACAAGAAGTACATACGATGAAATTCATATGTGACCTCTGATGTTGGTGGAACTTATCATTGGAAAGAAACATCGGTAGGTGCATTGACTATAATAAATTGAATTTCAGCCACATTGTCTATAATAGGCCGTCGGGGTAACGTACATGAAAAAGAAAATAACGAAGTTAAATAAAGGATTTAATAGAAGAATTATGAAAATTTTAGGGACCAAATGCAATGAATTTATTTTTGGAGGACTAAATCCAATAGACAAAAGACAATGTTTGGAGGACTAAAATCATATTTAATCTTATAAATTATTAAAATTAATCCCCTTGATTATGTTTACATAAATATGTGGAAAATTTAATTTAAATGCAGTGTTATAGATACGTTGGTGTGTTCTCCAATTAGATTTAAAATTTTTCCTCGATAATATGTGACGATATTTAATGGTTTTTTGGTTAGGCTAAAATAGGAATAAGAATTAAGTCATCAGATTTCTAGCTATATAAAGGAGATTTTATCCATCAGAGCAGTTTTACAAAATATTTTCTACGTTCTCTGCTTATTTTCTCTTACGCTTCAAACAAAACCCTAATAGAGCAATCGGAGGAGGAACCCTAGAGGGCATTGGAAACACCACCATTGCTAATGGAGAACACTTGAATGACTACCTTGAGATAAAGGATGAGTTACTCAAACTTGGGGATTAGAATGAACATGTGTAGGGATCCCTAGAGGATCAATTTAGGGTTGTTTTATGAAATTCAATTATGTTCTTATGCTTTTAATCACGAATTAACTATGTTTGACAGACCAATTAATGTCCCAATGCAAAATTTTAATGAAATTGATGTGCTCTTGTGTTGAGTTGAACTCTAAAAAATGGAGTTTTATCTAATTGGCGTGAATTGATGAAATTAAGTAAGGAGGGGTTTAATGTAAGAGGGAGTGAGAAATTCTTTTTCTTGCATGATAATTTTTGTTTTCCATTGTTAATATAGATGTTTGATTGTGAGTTTGTATTGGTCCCCTTTTGATGGTATTTAGGGATTTTAATAAATTGTTTCAACTACACATTTGAATTACTATGACAATCCGTGCTTCTGAGAATTTTACAAAGTGCAATGACGTTGAGTTATAAAATTATGTGTCTAATATATATTTTTGTGGGGTGTGTGTGTGTGTGTTTACGTGTGTGTAACGAATTGAATTTGGTGTTCTAGATGTTATACAATTGTTTTGCCTTTGACTTATGAACTCCTTCTGCCTTGCCTTTCATCCCATTGACTTTTACTTATTAAGTTGATTTGTTACGAAACTCTATACCTTGACCCCTTCACGTTAATCATATAGACAGATAGAGGAATATAACCATTGCCCTAATTATATGATAAGAAATAAAAATTCCAAGGGTTTAGTTTTTTTTAAGTATCTAGCTTGTTTTGTTTATAGAATGTTCATGTCACAGAGAATAGTTTCAAAAATTAATCACTATGAGGCGCGACGAGTGAAAAATATTTTGAGAACAATTGAGGAGTCGTGGGTTTTTTATAATTCATAGATAGTGTGTGTGTTAAAATGTTTTCTAGATAGTTTGTGAAGTGATGATGATGTATGTATTGAGTTGAATGCTCTTAGTTCTTAATTCATAGGAATGTGATAACTCATTCCCGGTGTGTATTTTTGTTTGGCATTTTATATGGATATTTATTGTATTTTATTCGAACCCAGAGACGATTGGACTTAGTTTTTCAAGTAAATACTTACTACTAGAGGTGTGAATTCCTCAATAAAGTTAAATTTTCCTTTCCAAAACAACTTTATGTTACTGTGTTATCTTTTTTTATAATCAGTGCAATTGACTTAGGAAAAATGTTCTCTAGTAAGATGACTTCAGCATCAGCTGGATTCACCTTTTGGTTATATGGATCTCATTGTTGTAAGGTTTCTTTACTTTTCTTTTGAATTAAGTATATTTTTAATACTTGAAAATATAATTGAATTTGAGAATAAATACCTATTTTGATCTCTGAAAGTGTAAAATACTGACAAATTGATCCTTAAAAGTTGAAAATTTTGAATTTAGTCTCTACATGTACAAAAAGTGTGACTAATTGGTTCCATCGTTAACTCTCCTCCATATCTGGTTAGTAAGGATCTGTTAAGTGAGAACCAGATAGACTAGTAGAGTATCACATCATTGATGAAGTGATAGTATAGTCGAACACATTAATAGATCATCGCTAACGGCGGGTAGTAAAGTCGAGCAAAAATGTGACAGCGGGTAGTAAAATAAAGATGTGACTTATTTTACCGGTAGTAAAAGTTATTCAAGCCATTTTATTTAGTTTGTTGCTAAATTTCATGTTTTGTTGCTCTATATTTTCAAACCACAAGTTTAGCCCCACTAATTTTTTAATTCAGTCATCCATCTCCCACTTTAAAAAAAAATCATGATTACATAAAATCATAACTTTAGATATTTCATCTTTCACTTAAAAAAAAATCATAACTTTAATTCTTATGAACAAATTCAGTCGCTGAATGACACACAAACTAAATAATTACAAAAAATCTACGACATGTGTCAACCAAATGTACATAGTTAACTTTAGATATTGGTTATGTGAATTAAAATCGCAGATTGTTTAAAAGTGAAACGAAATGTCTCAATTTAAAAATTAGAGGACTAAAATCATGATAAAGAGATAAAAATTACATTTTAGCCTACATTTTATGTTTCCAACATAATATTTTCCATAAAAAATAACATTCTACTGCAAGAGAAAATTATGAGGATTTAAAGGAGATGAGAACAAAGTATGAGCCAGGAAAAGATAATGCAGCCAAAACCAAAGCAAACACACAATTAGCAATAGCCAATAGAACCATCCAGCAAAGTAAGGAACAACCCAAAATATCCACACAATCCATGTCCAAGTTTTTAAATTATGTTATACTTGTAATGAAGTTTTTAAATTCATTGTTTTCCTTAAGTGGCATAGGAAGCTTTCGATATTCTGTTATTCACCCTACCTTGTTGACAAGGAGACAAGTTTGCAGCACCAGAATCCTCAAGGACATCATCATTCATGTCTAGACAATGATAGGAGGTTATATTAACGATGGGAACTTGAGAATCTATATTTTTTTATCATTACTTTAGAATCATATGCTAAGCATCTTTTGTCATGGAGTATACACTGTACAGTAAAAGTCTCATAAGTGAACCTTACTTACTTGATCATTCTTTGAATTAGCAAAACTGCTAACAAATTTGTCTGAAAAACATTTCTATCTAATAAAATGGAGTTAACTTTTAATGTGTTTCTCCTTCTGGAAAAAAAAGAAAATTGCTCAGTGGAATGTGATCATCACAAAATCATCTACGTTTGTGTTGCCTTGCGACTCCAAAATTTGGTGTAAACAAGCTAGTTGTGTTATGCCATATTAGCTCGTAATATTGTGCATTTGAAAAGGGAATAAGGTTACTTTGAAGTTGAAAATACAGAGTTTGTTTCTTGGTAGACAAATGCACTATGAGTTTTTGACATTAAAGAGATGAGAAAATATATGATAATTAAGTCATTTAAGTGTTCTTACTTGAAATATGACACCTCTCCCTATTTTTTGTTATATAAATAAAACATTTAAAAAGAACATGATGCAGTTTTCTCATCGGTTAGTAAGGATTCATTGAGTGATGACATGTCAGACTAGTAGAGTATCACATCATCGATTAAGTGATAGTTTAGTCGAACAGATTAACAAATCCTCACTAACAACGGGTAGTAAAGTCGAGCAAAAAATAATGTGACGACAGGTATTAAAATCAAAATGCATGTGTCCTATTTTATAGGTAGTAAAAGTTATAAAAAACATTTTATTTATTTTTTTGCTAAAATGCAATTTTTGTTACTCTATCTTTTCAAACTCGTGAGTTTAGTTTCCCTAATTTTTGATTCAGACATTCATCTCCCACTTAAAAAAAGATCATGATTTTAGTTTCCTCATTTTTTAATTGAGACATTTCGTCCTTCACTTTTAAAAACTTCATAATTTTAGTTCCTATGATCAATTTCAAACGCTAAATGACACATGTCAATTTGATAGCCATGTGGTAGATTTTTTTGTAATTATTTAGTTGTTGATAAGCATAATTTGAAAGAAAAAAAATTAAAAAGTACATACTTAACATTTGATTGATATTGGTTATGTGGATTAAACTTGCAAATTTTTAAAAAGTGAAACGAAATGTCTCAATTTAAAAATTAGAGAACTAAAATCATGGATTTGAAAAAATAAGGAAACAAAATTATATTTTAGCCTATTTTTTATGTTTCCAACATAATATTTTCCATAACAAAATTAAGGTTCTACTACAAGAGAAAATTATGAGGATTTAAAGGAGATGAGAACAAAGTATGAGCCAGGAAAAGATAATGCAGCCAAAACCAAAGCAAACACACAATTAGCAATAGCCAATAGAACCATCCAGCAAAGTAAGGAACAACCCAAAATATCCACACAATCTGTCATGTGCATACAATAAATGGTAAGATTCTGAAAACACTTACATAATTTAACATAAACTCATATAAGCAAACGTACGGTACCTTAATTTCCATATGGCAAAACCAAGCTTTGAATATAATCATGGGAGGACATTGGCACTTGGTTGTTGAAATCTTGAGTATCGACTATTCTATTATCTTTCTTATTATAGAGAATAAATTTTGAAGATATATAATTTGCCAGCAACAGGACATCACCATTTTCAGAGATGCACAGAAGCTTCAGTATTACACAGGGCAGAGGGGCTTGAAGAAGCTCAAGAGTTACATTCAACAATTGAGTCCAAGAATTTTCAACTCCAAATTCCCTCATTAGCCAAACAACAAAATGGGTTCTCCGGTGAACATGAGAAAGACACAAGCAGCCCTTCAATATCCCAAGTTCAGGGCCACGGGGAACATGAGAAAGACCATTCGGCATCAGCAAATATTTGAATGTCTCCTTGTTTAGATCATATGAAAAAATTACTAATTGATCGACGGTGACAGTTTTCCATTCATAATCAAAACCCAACTTGCGAATTGCGAACCAGTTAACAGTGCCACTCACAGGTTGTCCACATTTTTCTCCCAAAATGGGGAATGCCGGACAAGTTAAAACCTTTCTCCAATGAGTGTCACCTAAGCGGTGAACTCTCACCTCCCGATTTTGTGACTTAATATTCGAAAGGACTAACACCACCTCCCGATTTTGTGACTTAATATTCGAAAGGACTCTCACCTCCCACACTTCACTTGATACCACCAAAGTTTATAATTGCATGAGCGAAGACATAAGTGTGGTGAATCTTCAGACATGATCCTTGTGGCCAGGTTACAAAACCAGACCCGGTATTCACTGAATTCACCTCTAGCAACCAAATTAATCAAGCAAACCAACCCATTGCAGGAACCTATAAATAAGTATCTGTTGTCTAGCTGGTGGCAACCATTTTCAACAGTGGATGATGGGTTCTCAAGTAAACTACATATAGAGCATGGGGCGATGCCTGGGAGATCCTTCATATCTTCAAACACAGTATTAATTTGACACCTTAATAGGACGTGGGTGTTTCTAGATGACCTTTCAAGGTTCAATTTGACAAAGTGTGCTTGGAAGATGAGGGAATTCCAAGTCCTAGAAACACACCTGAAACGCATAAGAGATTTGACGAGAAGCCATGACAAAATTTCTTCTATGAGGTCCTGAGGGAGCTGGGCCATTGCCATCTTAGTTGGGTCACCCAATGTTGTTATTTCAAAACCCTAGCCAGCAAGAAGAACAATACACATACTTTTCAACAAGGACAAGTGAGGATTTTGGACAAGCATGGATAACAAAAAAATTAAACCCAAACCTAGAACACAAGAATGCAAAAAGGAAAATTAACAATAAGAAGCAAAAAAACATAAATGAACTCACGGGATCAAGATTGACGGAATGAAACCTGACGGGATCGAGAGTTTGGAGTTCAGTCAAGGTTAGACTTTTCTCAAACAAAAATTCTAAGGAAAAAGCACTTTGATCGCTTTATCTAGAGAAGCCAAACACTGCTTTGACGATGTCGATGACGGAAGGAAATCTGGTTCAGAGAGATTTGGGATTTGGGAAAGAAAAAGAATAATAGAGGAGCGTAATATTTTATTGACTAACATTAGCATTCATTTGACTGCACTAAGCATTCTAACGTTAGCATTGTCGTGGCAAAGGCTACGGTGGGAAACCATAACAAGTCTCCCATCGTGGAAAATTTAATATGAACCCTAGATTTTCTCAATTTTAAATTGATGGTTCAGAATTTTTTACTTTTTTTCTAATTTATTTCATTCCTTTCTCGATATACCACTCCTTCTTTTTTCTCCTCTAAAGAAGCAACAATAAGAGCTAGCAATGAATCCCAAAAGAAAATTGATCAAACCTCTAAAAAATATGATCTAATCAAAATTACTTGCAAGCTAAAATGAACACAAAAAAATCATCATATTTCAAACTCCAAAATGCAAATAGAACAAAAAAAGTTGATTAATTAAACAAAATCATTATCGAATCGAGAACTAATACAATTTGTGAAATAGGGAGAAAATGAAAAAGAAAGAAGGTAAAAATGAAGAAAAAATCCTTGGCGTTCATTTAATAGCGACTGTATCTAAAGGTGAAAAATTGGTTTCCAACAATGGTAGACTTGCCATGGTCTCTCATCATTGCCTTCACCTTTACATTAGTAGCATTGGTATTCATATATTACCTCTGATGTTGGTCGAACTTATCATTGGAAAGAAACATCGATAGGTGCATTGACTATAATAAATTGAATTTCAGCCACATTATCTACAATAGGCCGTCAAGGTAACTTACATGAAAAAGAATATAACTAAGTTAAATAAAGGATTTAATAGAAGAATTTTGAAAATTTTAGTGACCAAATGCAATGAATTTATTTTTGAAGGACTAAATCCAATAGACAAAAGACAATGTTTGGAGGACTAAAATCATATTTAACCTTGTAATTATTAAGATGAAAATTAATAAACCTTTGAGATTAAAATATTAAAAATTCAAATTAAAATTTAATATATCATCAAATCTAAAAAAAATTAACAAAAACATAAAAAAATCTATAAAGGTCTTAATTATCATTTACTAAAATATCTCAATTAATCCATCACCATCATGAATGTCATTGTCACCACCATAACCACTATTGTAGTCACCACTATAATAATCGCCCCCATCATTTCAATCATCAACCGTCACCACCACCATTGTCTACCGCCATCACCTTCGTCACCGTTGCTGCCACCACCACGACTACCAATGCAACCCCACCATGATTGTCGTTGCCACCACCATTATCATCAATTGTCACTACCATTGCTACCATGATCGTTGTCGTCGTCACTACCGACATCATCGATGATGACGATGATCATGGCGGTGGAGGTGGTCAATATAGCAATGATCATACCAGCAAAGGTGGTGACAATCATGGTGATGGTGATGGTGATGGCTTAACGCTAATTTAAATATTTTAGGACATGATTTGTTTGACGAATGGTTTAGAGATTTAATGGTTATATTATTTTTAATTGTGATTTTTAATATTTTAATCTCAACCACCTATATATATATATATATATGTTACTACCATACAAAATAATTAACTTGGTTTACTGGTTCTACTTGTTACAAATAGCTATAGGGACCAGGGTTAGAATCAACCCTTGCAAGAAGTAAGGAAAGGGAGATAAGTCATGCAGTTAACCTAGTCTTACCATATGTGTCCCAATTTGGCCCGATCAATCAATGGTTAAACCAGTAACCTAGTTCGGTTGAACTAGTAAGCTAATTTAGTGAACCTAATTAAACCAAAATTAATTATTTTAAAAAATGAAAAATTTAATTAAAATACAAAAAGAAAATATGATGCTCTCAAAAGTTCAATAAAAAACCTAAAATTTGTTTAGTGGTTCAACTTACAACCAAATTATCATAATTAATTACTAAACTTATGACAATTAATATATTTTTTATATCTTATGTTACTTATACGGATTTGTATGGTTCAACTACTAATTCATTATGTCGACTAGTGACCCATAAATCCAGGACCTCAACCCTATCAACGATTGATCTGTTTTTAAAACTTGGTTTGTACACTAATGTTGTATTTGGAATTTGGATGGAGAATTTTAACATTCAAAGCAATTAAAATGCATGATATTTGAATTATTTACAATTGAATTTCTTTCATTTTTAAATATTTTGTTCCAACAAAGTAATTTAAATTTCCTGTATTTCAATTTCCTTGTTTAAATAGAGTAGTTCAATTTCCATCAAATGAAAATTTTCACTTTCAAATATTTATTTAATTAAATGTTAAAATCTAATTTTAACTTCACCAAAAATAAAAACAACGACAAAATATTCACTATGAGGTCTTGAGGGAGTTGGGTTATTGCCATCTTAGTTAGCTCACTCAGTGTTGTTATTGCCACACCTCATTTTTTGTAAAATTAATCAAAAGGTTTTTTTTATTTACAATTGTGTTTTTATTTAAATAAAAATAAAGGTTTGAATGAATAATAAATATAAGTTTTTAGAATAGTGAGTTTCAGAAAATAAGTGAGGGGTTTATTTATCTATTTATTATTTATTTAATAGAGAGAAAAGAGTGTTTTTACAATTAATAAAATAAACAAGAAAAATAGGAATAAGAATTAAGTCATTAGATTTCTCAGTATATAAAGATGCTTTTATCACTGAGAACGGTTTTGCAAAACATTTTCTACGTTCTCCGCTTATTTTCTCTTATGCTTCAAACAAAACCCTAACAAAGCAACCAGAGGGGCAATCCTAGAGGGCACTGAAAACACCACCATTGCTAATGGAATACACTTGAATGACTACCTTGAGGATCAATTTTGGGTTTTTTTATGAAATTCAATCATGTTCTTATGCTTTTAATCGCTTATTAACTATGTTTGACAAACCAATTAATGTTCCAATGCAAAATTATATATATAACGAATTGAATTTGGTGTTGTAGACATTATACAATTGTGTTCCCTTTGACTTATGAACTCCTTGTGCCTTGCCTTTCATCCCATTGGCTTTTACTTATTTAGTTGATTTGTTACCAAACTCGATATCTTGACCCCTTCACGTTAATCATATAGATAGATAAAGGAATGTAACCATTGCCTTAATTATATAATAGAAAACCAAAATTCCACAAGTTTTGTTTTTTTTAAGTATCTAACTTTTTTAGTTTTTTGAATGTTCATGTCATAGAGAATAGCTAGTTTCAAAACTTTAATCATTGTGAGGGAAGACGAGTTAAAATTATTTTGAGAATAATCGAGGAGTCGTGTGTTTTGTAAAGTTCATAGATAGAGGCTACGTTTTAAAATATTTTTTCGGTTGGACTTAAATCAGGAGGAAGGCCCTTATGTACTTTTTAGAGTCTAGGCCTTGGGGATAAATAAACTTTGTTTGAGTGTTCCTCTAAGCCTATGTTAATCCCATATAATTGGAGCATTCTTGCAAAAAAGTATGATATTAACTGGTCTATCTATGATTTCCCTTAGTAAAGACACATATATGTAGGCCCTGTTATGTCTCTTCAAAACAACTTGAAGAAATGTGTCTTTTCAAAAATAATTTCTGAAACTTCTCTATTGGTAATCAATTACACAATTATATTTTTGAAGAGTCTCATGTCTTTTCAAAGCTTTTCTGAAATCTCTTTGCCGGTAACCGATTATAGAATCTTGGTAATCAATTACACAGTTTAAAACTCAAACTAAAAATTTCAAACTTTCAAAAAGTCATGTGCATTCTGTCTTTGTAATCGACTATAGAAGATTACCAGTTCAAAAATATTTTATTTTGAACGGATCAATCTTTCATAAAAATATTTTAAAACAAACTTTAAGGCCAAAAACTTATAGCAATGAATATGAGATTCTTTTAAAAATTTGACAAAGGCCTTATCTTTTATTGATCTTGTTTGTTTGACCTTTAATCAATCTGAGTTCATCAAGTGAATACTTTGACATCATCAAAACCTGTATATATACTTTCACATTCTCCCCCTTTATGATGACAATCATATGTAGGGGAGGAGTAAAAAAAGAGTATCCATTAATTTGTGTCGTTTACTCCCCCTTAATTTTTCAGTGATTGCTTATTTGAAAAAGTTAAAGATTGGATATATAAAAAATATGTTCAGAATATATTTCTAAATAATTCCAACAAAAAATCCCCTTACCTCTTATCCATCTCTTCCCTTTTAGCATCATCAAAAACAGAGTATAAGCAGAACAATACCATACTAAATAATACCGTGCATAACAAATACTATGGTAGTACCATACCATTCAGAGAATCGTTCAAACAGAATAATAGTAATTTGAAGGCAACGTAACATAAATTGAAAAGTACCAAGGTCTAAACAAATAACCAAAGCCAAGAAGTCTGAAATGCTAAGGAACATGGTAACCTAATTAAAGAGAAACAAGTCATAGAGTTCTAAAGTTTATGATAATTAATGGAAATCTAAGGACCAGCTGGAGGATCAAAGCAACGACGAATAAAGCTCATGTCATCCTCATGTCGCATGATGCGTCAATCCATTGAATCAAACCTTTCTCCGACAAAGGCATGAAGATCCCGAAGCTCACTAAGGACATCACTCAGTAACAAAGAGGATGGATCACTTGGTGGTGGAGATGGAATGCATTCGTTCGGAGCATTAGTTGGGAGATCCTGTTTACGAACCCATTGACCGTCTAGATCTTTCCTATACCCAAAGGATTCAACTGCAGTGGCTCCAATGGCAAATGAACATTTAACCTTGACAAAAGGTTCATTAGGAAGACGAATGCTGAAGTGCTGCAGAATCAGAGTAACTAGGTGGGGATAAGGGAGAGGTGCATTTACCCGTAATGCCTTATGCATATGGTAGCAAACAAGATGAGCCCAGTCAATTTGGTGGCCAATTTGTAGGGCCTATAACATAATTAAATCTTTCTCAAAGGCTTGAGCAAGGTTTGCGGAATGAGGAAGCAACACTCGACATAGTATTTAATGCATGATACGACATTCAAAGGTAAAGAAACCAGCAAGTAAACGACTAGTCATATAAGCATTTTCAACACAGACCATTTTTTGGGTATCATGACTGGAATAAATGGGTTTCCAATCATCAATTAAGGCTCCTTCAAAAGGGACACCCTGACTACTCAATTTTGTGAGAGAATAAAACAAAGATCGGTCAACAACAATGGGTATTTTGTGGACTTTAGAAAATATGACTCCATCACGAATTTCCAAGTTATTATAAAAGACACAAACTAATTTTGAATAATAATGAAATTTCAGAGTCATAAAATCCACTATATCAGAGTTTTGAAAAACTTGATAGCAGTCAAAGGTTTCTCCCTCAAAGATATCAAAATCAAGGAATATAGGATCAAGAAGGACACGATTGGAAAAGAAAGAGTAATACCTCTAACGTTGTTCATGGGAAGAAAATAGAGTAAGAGAGTGTGGTGAGGAAAGGGATGGATTAGGTGGTGCTGGAGAGTCATCGGAAGCATTGTGGCGGCGTTGGCCTACAGTGGTAGTGGAGGAAGATGAGCCCTTTCTCTTCTTTGATGATTCTTCCATTTGAGGAATTTTCTAGAAATTTTGATCAGTGGGGTTTGTAAAGGATTGAAAAAGAGGAATTTTGCACTTTGTTTGATGGGATTTGGTGAAGAAATGAAGAAGTTATGAGGATTAGAAGACTAGAGAAGGTTTTGAGCCGTTGGAGAGAGAGAGAGAGAAGATGACGTTTTGTGCTTAGAGAGAGAGAAAAAAAAACCTGTATTTATAGTCAGGGATGACTGGTAATCAATTATAGCTCTTTGAAATCGATTACAATCATGCTGAGTAACAGCTTAACTGCTTCTGGTAATCGATTACACCACCTTTGTTCTGTGGTAATCGATTACAGGTGTTGATAATCGATTACATATCCTAAAACTTTTAAATATGCAAGAGAACAAAGATCATAGGAAATTAAATTGATTAGGAGTCTAAGTCAGATTGGTCAATAAGTCCTTATTCTCTTCTAATAGTAAAGAAGCTTTCTTTTGGCAATGGTTTTATAAAGATATCAACCAATTGATTCTTTGTGTCAACAAACTCTAATACACAATCCCCCTTTTGAACATGATCTCTAAGGAAGTGATGCCTTATTTCAATATGTTTTGTTCTAGAGTGCAGAATGGGATTTTTGGATAGGTTGCTTACACTCGTATTTTCACAACGGATAGCAATATGATCAAGCATTAAGCCATAATTAGAGAGTTGTTGTCTCACCCAAAGGATTTGTGCACAACAACTTCTAGTAGAAATATATTTCACTTTTGCAGTGAATAAGACAACATATTTTGCTTTTTGTTATGCCGTGATACTAGTGCAGAACCAATAGAGTGGCAAGTCCCACTAGTGTTTTTTTTATCAGTTTTGCATCCAGCAAAATCAAAATCAGAGTATTCTACTAAGTTGTAAGAAGAATTCTTAGGATACCACAAGCCTAGATTTATAGTGCCTAATAAATATCTCATTATTCTTTTGACGGCACTAAGGTGAGATTCTTTGGTATTGGCTTGATATCTAGCACACATGAAAACACTGAACATAATATCTGATCTACTTGCTAATAAATAGAGAAGAGATCCGATCATACCTCTATATTTCTTGATATCTACTGATTGACCGGCTTCATCTTTATCCAAGTAGCAAGCAGTGCTAATTGGGGTGGCCATTGGTTTAGCATTTTCCATCCCAAACCTGCTAAGCAATTCTTTGTAATATTTTGCTTGACTAATAAATATTCCATATTTGGTTTGTTTTATTTGTAGTCCAAGAAAGAAATTCAACTCACCCATCATAGACATTTCAAATTCACTTTGCATATCTTTAGAGAATTCTATGCACAATGAATCATTAGTAGCACCAAAGATTATATCATCTAAATAAATTTGAACTAAGAGAATATCAAGCATTTTTCTTTTAATGAAAAGTATGATATCAACCTTTTCTCTAGTGAGTCCGTTTCTAAAATAAATTTGATCAATCGTTCATACCAAGCCCTAGGGGCTTGTTTTAAACCATATAGAGCCCTTTTCAATTTAAAAATATGATTGGGCAAATCTGAATTTTCAAATCCAGTAGGTTGATCAACATACACTTCTTCTCTAATAAATCCATTTAAAAATGCACTTTTAACATCCATTTGATAAAGTTTGATACCCATTATTGATGCAAAGGCAAGTAACATTCTAATGGCTTCCAATCTAGCTACTGGAGCATAAGTTTCTTCATAATCTATTCTTTCTTCTTGGTTACATCCTTTAGCCACTAATCTAGCCTTATTTCTAATGATTATTCCATGTTCATCCAATTTCTTTCAAATTGATTTATTCTTCTTCCATAGAAAAAAATCCAATGTTCATCAATTATGTCTTCATTTATGTTTTCAGGTTCAATTAAAGAGACAAAAGTCATGTTATTGCATGCATCTTTAAGAGAGTGTCGAGTTGTTACCCCTTTTGAGATGTCACCTATGATATTATCAAGAGGATGGTACCTTGAAGTTCTCCACTCCCTTGGAAGATCCACGTTTATTTGATTTTATTTGGATTGAGAATCTTTGCTATTTCCTTCTTCTTTGTTTTTGTGGACTTCTTCATGTAATTGATTATTTTGTTTTTCCATTCCAAACACAACCTTTATGCATAGTATAATACTAAATGTAAACCTCTTTTCTAGTGGGATAAGGGTGGTAATATGAGTTGAATTTGTTAGGTCAACCCACTTAATATATCAAAAAATAAAAAAATGTATTAGGTTATTAAATTCATCAACCTGCCCTACGTAAATTGTTAACTCAGGGGGTTGGAGGCTTGACAACTAACCTTTGTAACCTGTTATGCCTAACCCACTCTATTTTTTGGAAGTTTACTTTATCAACCAACAAACTCATCATTTCATAGCATGTCATAATATCTATTTGTTGGTCAACCCGCCCAGTTATCAAAGGGCTGCATTTCTCTACACACTTTTGTTGGCAGGTCAACTTGTCGACATGATTGACCCACGTTGTCATTCCTATCATGAAAGATTTACCTCTTTGTTAGACTCAACCCTTGTTAGTAATTTTTATCTTTTTAAATTATTAGGAAATATTAATAGAGAAATATTCTATAAAGATATATTGATGAGTAATTAAAGTTATGAAATAATGCTATAAAACATATTCTTATTGATTCTCGTATATATTAGATATAAAAAAGTATTGATTATTTGTCAAATTTTTACTTTTTTAATTACTTTAATTTTGTTTTTTTTTTCAAGTATTCTACTTTGAAGGAGCAATCCTTTTATAAGCTTAGTGAAACACTAAATATACACCTCTCTTCTAATGGAAATTCAAACATCAATTTGCCACATAATGTAATAGGGTGGTAAAACAGGTTGAATTCATCAAACCAACCCACATAATCCACCAAAAAATGGCAGAGCATATTACATGATTAAATTCATCATCCCACCTTGTTTAAGTTGTCAACTTAAGGAGTTGGAGGCTAAAGAACTAACTTGCTCAGTGTTATCAAGACTATACCGATCATGATTCGGTCAGGGCACCAGGTTGATGGGTCAGTGGTTGAACTGAACGTGGGTCACTAGCCGAACTGGTATATATTAAATATTTAAATTTTATACTAAATATATCATATATAAATTACTTTTTTCGTATCTATAGCATAAAATTTTGTTTGTACCAAGAGCGGTTGGCACAATTGGTAGCGGCTTAGGTCCCTAAACCAAGTGGTCCAAGATTTAAATCCGGGGTTGATCAAAATTACTTGAAAGCTAAAATAAACAAAAAAATCATCATATTTCAAACTCCAAAATGCCAATGAAACAAAAAAGTTGAATAATTAAACAAAATCATTAACAAATCAAGAACTAATACAATTTGTGAAATAGGGGGAAAATGAAAAAGAAAGACGGTAAAAATGAAGAAAAAATCTTTGGCGTTCATTTAAAAGCTACTGTATCTAAAGGTGAAAAATTGGTTTCCTACAATGGGTGACTTGCCATGGTCTCCCATCATTGCATTAATCTTTACATTACTAGCATTAGCATTCATGACAAGGATAGGAAAAAAAATTACAACTATATTATTTCAAACAAGAAGTACATACGATAAAATTCATATGTTACCTCTGATGTTGGTGGAACTTATCATTGGAAAGAAACATTGGTAGGTGCATTGACTATAATAAATTGAATTTCAGCCACATTGTCTATAACAGGCCATCGAGGTAACTTACATGAAAAAGAAAATAACGAAGTTAAATAAAGGATTTAATAGAAGAATTATGAAAATTTTAGGGACCAAATGCAATGAATTTATTTTTGGAGGACTAAATCCAATAGACAAAAGACAATGTTTGGAGGACTAAAATCATATTTAATCTTATAAATTATTAAAATTAATCCCCTTGATTATGTTTACATAAATATGTGGAAAATTTAATTTAAATGCAGTGCTATAGATACGTTGGTGTGTTCTCCAATTAGATTTAAAATTTTTCCTCGATAATATGTGACGATATTTAATGGTTTTTTGGTTAGGCTAAAATCTAACTATGTGTTTCCCATTTTGTCCAATCCATAATTTTAATCCCCATTTTATAATAGAGACCAATTTTTTTTAAAAAGTCAATAATTTTTTCACAAATATGTATGATATATATATATATATATATATATATATATATATATATATATATATATTACTAGAAATATAGTAAATACTTGGCATTCAATATGTAGTGTTTGGGATTCTATATGGATATTTATTGTATCTTTCTTCGACCCTGACTATTAGACATATTTTTACAAGTAAATACTTACTTCTAGAGATGTATATTTGTCGATAAAGTTAAATTTTCCTCTCCAAAACAACGTTTTGTTTCTGTGTTATCTTTTTTTTTTTTTTTAAGCTTAGTGTGGCTGACTGGCTTAGGGAAAATGTTCTCTAGTCTGATGACTTTAGCGTCGACTAGATTCACCTTTTGGTTATATGGTTCTATTTTTTGTTAAATTTCTTTACTTTTTGTTATCAAACTCAAACCAATTATTGACTCAGTCAGGGTACTAAATCACTAGGTTAAGGGTAGATTAAGTGAATTAATGGTTGACTGACATGACTTGGATTATATTAAACAATACTAAATAATTCATAACATGTAAGATTTTATACATAAATAATATAGAGTCCATATAATTATAATCATATAATAGTATGTATATAGAGAGAGAGAGCATGACTTTTGTGAGAATATGGGAACAACTAATAACAACCATCGGATCAATATTAAAAATAATAAACCATTGAGATTAAAATATTAAAAATTTCTAATTAAAATTTAATATATCATCAAATCTCAAAAAAGTTAACAAAACAACAAATAAATATATAAACGTCTCAATTATCATTTCCTAAAATATCACAATTGACCCATCACCATCATGATTGTCGTTGTCAACATCATAACCACCGTTGTAGCCACCATTATAATTATCGAACCCATCATTGCCATCCTCAACCATCACCACCACCATTGTCAACCGCCATCACCTTCGTCAACGTCGCTACCACCACCATGACTACCATTGCAACCCCCACCATGATTGTCGTTGCCACCACCATTGTCATCAGTTGTCACTACCATTGCTGCCATGATCGTTGTCGTCGTCACTACCACAACCGCCAATGACGATGGCGGTCATGGCTGACAATAGCAATGATCATACCGACAAAGGCGGTGACAATCATGGTGATGGTGATGGGTTAACGCTAATTTAGATATTTTAGGATGTGATTTGTTTGATAAATCTTTTAGAGATTTAATGGTCATATTATTTTTAATTTTGATTTTTAAATATTTTAATCTCAACTACCTATGTGTGTGTGTGTGTGTGTGTGTGTGGCTTTCACGTTTTTATTTTATTTTCAAGAGAAATTAATTTCTGTCAGCTTTTAGTCATCAAAACCTATTTAATTCTTTTAAAAATTACCAGCCACAAAATGAAACAAAATAATAATAAAATTATTGCCACATCATCATTTAATGGCTCAGATAGACAATACGGACTAAAACCTTAATGGAAAAAAATGTTTAAAAACCTTGACTGGTCAAAATTTTGTTTAAGGACTAAAACCCAAAATTTGAAAAAATTTATGGACTAAAAATTAGTTAACCCTAGTTATAAAACTCAAACCTACCCGACCAATTCGACTCTGAATCAGAGGTCTGATTGAGTAAGTATGCCTATCAGATAAGTCATGCAGTTACCCTAGTTTGACCATATGTGTCCCTATTTGACCCGAACAATCAATGGTTAAACCAGTGACCCAGTTCAGTTGAACTAGTGAGCTGATTTGGTTAATCTGATTGAACCAAAATTAGTTATATTAAAAAATGCCAAATTTAATGAAAATACAAAAAGAATATATGATGCTTTCAAAAGTTCAACAAAAAACCTAAAATTTGTTAGTGGTTCAACTTACAACCAAACAATCATAATGAATTACTAAACTTATGACATAATTAATATATTTTTTATATCTTATGTTACATATAATGATTTAGCAGTTCAACTACTAATTCATTATTTCGACTAGTGACCCATAAATCTAGGACCTCAACCCTATCATTGATCGATCTGATTTTTATTATTTATTTAATAGAGAGAAAAGAGTGTTTTTATAATTAATAAAATAAACTAGAAAAATAGGAATAAGAATTAAGTCATCCGATTTCTAGCTATATAAAGGAGATTTTATCCATCAGAGCAGTTTTACAAAATATTTTCTACATTCTCTGCTTATTTTCTCTTACGCTTCAAACAAAACCCTAATAGAGCAATCGGAGGAGGAACCCTAGAGGGCATTGGAAACACCACCATTGCTAATGGAGAACACTTGAATGACTACCTTGAGATAAAGGATGAGTTACTCAAACTTGGGGATTAGAATGAACATGTGTAGGGATCCCTAGAGGATCAATTTAGGGTTGTTTTATGAAATTCAATTATGTTCTTATGCTTTTAATCACGAATTAACTATGTTTGACAGACCAATTAATGTCCCAATGCAAAATTTTAATGAAATTGATGTGCTCTTGTGTTGAGTTGAACTCTAAAAAATGGAGTTTTATCTAATTGGCGTGAATTGATGAAATTAAGTAAGGAGGGGTTTAATGTAAGAGGGAGTGAGAAATTCTTTTTCTTGCATGATAATTTTTGTTTTCCATTGTTAATATAGATGTTTGATTGTGAGTTTGTATTGGTCCCCTTTTGATGGTATTTAGGGATTTTAATAAATTGTTTCAACTACACATTTGAATTACTATGACAATCCGTGCTTCTGAGAATTTTACAAAGTGCAATGACGTTGAGTTATAAAATTTTGTGTCTAATATATATTTTTGTGGGGTGTGTGTGTTTGTGTTTACATGTGTGTATCGAATTGACTTTGGTGTTCTAGATGTTATACAATTGTTTTGCCTTTGACTTATGAACTCCTTCTGCCTTGCCTTTCATCCCATTGACTTTTACTTATTAAGTTGATTTGTTACGAAACTCTATACCTATTTTGATCTCTGAAAGTGTAAAATACTGACAAATTGATCCTTAAAAGTTGAAAATTTTGAATTTAGTCTCTACATGTACAAAAAGTGTAACTAATTGGTTCCATCGTTAACTCTCCTCCATATCTGGTTAGTAAGGATCTGTTAAGTGAGAACCAGATAGACTAGTAGAGTATCACATCATTGATGAAGTGATAGTATAGTCGAACACATTAATAGATTATCGCTAACGGCGGGTAGTAAAGTCGAGCAAAAATGTGACAGCGGGTAGTAAAATAAAGATGTGACTTATTTTACCGGTAGTAAATGTTATTCAAGCCATTTTATTTAGTTTGTTGCTAAATTTCATGTTTTGTTGCTCTATCTTTTCAAACCACAAGTTTAGCCTCACTATTTTTTTAATTCAGTCATCCATCTCCCACTTTAAAAAAAAATCATGATTTTAGCTTCCTGATTTTTTAATTGAGAAATTTCATCTTTCACTTTAAAAAAATTCATAACTTTAATTCTTATGACCAAATTCAATCGCTGAATGACACACAAACTAAATAATTACAAAAAATCTACGACATGTGTCAACAAAATGTACATAGTTAACTTTAGATATTGGTTATGTGAATTAAAATCGCAGATTATTTAAAAGTGAAACGAAATGTCTCAATTTAAAAATTAGAGGACTAAAATCATGATAAAGAGATAAAAATTACATTTTAGCCTACATTTTATGTTTCCAACATAATATTTTCCATAAAAAATAAGATTCTACTGCAAGAGAAAATTATGAGGATTTAAAGGAGATGAGAACAAAGTATGAGCCAGGAAAAGATAATGCAGCCAAAACCAAAGCAAACACACAATTAGCAATAGCCAATAGAACCATCCAGCAAAGTAAGGAACAACCCAAAATATCCACACAATCTGTCATGTGCATACAATAAATGGTAAGATTCTGAAAACACTTACATAATTTAACAAAAACTCATATAAGCAAACGTACGGTACCTTAATTTCCATATGGCAAAACCAAGCTTTGAATATAATCATGGGAGGACATTGGCACTTGGTTGTTGAAATCTTGAGTATGGACTATTCTATTATCTTTCTTATTATAGAGAATAAATTTTGAAGATATATAATTTGCCAGCAACAGGACATCACCATTTTCAGAGATGCACAGAAGCTTCAGTATTACACAGGGCAGAGGGGCTTGAAGAAGCTCAAGAGTTACATTCAACAATTGAGTCCAAGAATTTTCAACTCCAAATTCCCTCATTAGCCAAACAACGAAATGGGTTCTCCGGTGAACATGAGAAAGACACAAGCAGCCCTTCAATACCCCACGTTCAGGGCCACGGGAAACTTGAGAAAGACCATTCGGCATCAGCAAATATTTGAATGTCTCCTTGTTTAGATCATATGAAAAAATTACTAATTGATCGACGGTGACAGTTTCCCATTCATAATCAAAACCCAACTTGCGAATTGCGAACCAGTTAACAGTGCCACTCACAGGTTGTCCACATTTTTCTCCCAAAATGGGGAATTCCGGACAATTTAAAACCTTTCTCCAATGAGTGTCACCTAAGCGGTGAACTCTCACCTCCCGATTTTGTGACTTAATATTCGAAAGGACTAACACCACCTTGTAAGTGTCACTCCGATCATCATAACCAAACCCACACTTCACTTGATACCACCAAAGTTTATAATTGCATGAGCGAAGACATAAGTGTGGTGAATCTTCAGACATGATCCTTGTGGCCAGGTTACAAAACCAGACCCGGTATTCACTGAATTCACCTCTAGCAACCAAATTAATCAAGCAAACCAACCCATTGCAGGAACCTATAAATAAGTATCTGTTGTCTAGCTGGTGGCAACCATTGTCAACAGTGGATGATGGGTTCTCAAGTAAACTACATATAGAGCATGGGGCGATGCCTGGGAGATCCCTCATATCTTCAAACACAGTATTAATTTGACACCTTAATAGGACGTGGGTGTTTCTAGATGACCTTTGAAGGTTCAATTTGACAAAGTGTGCTTGGAAGATTAGGGAATTCCAAGTCCTAGAAACACACCTGAAACGCATAAGAGATTTGACGGGAAGCCATGACAAAATTTCTTCTATGAGGTCCTGAGGGAGCTGGGCCATTGCCATCTTAGTTGGGTCACCCAATGTTGTTATTTCAAAACCCTAGCCAGCAAGAAGAACAATACACATACTTTTCAACAAGGACAAGTGAGGATTTTGGACAAGCATGGATAACAAAAAAATTAAACCCAAACCTAGAACACAAGAATGCAAAAAGGAAAATTAACAATAAGAAGCAAAAAAACATAAATGAACTCACGGGATCAAGATTGACGGAATGAAACCTGACGGGATCGAGAGTTTGGAGTTCAGTCAAGGTTAGACTTTTCTCAAACAAAAATTCTAAGCAAAAAGCAATTTGATCGCTTTATCCAGAGAAGCCAAACACTGCTTTGACGATGTCGATGACGGAAGGAAACCTGGTTCAGAGAGATTTGGGATTTGGGAAAGAAAAAGAATAATAGAGGAGCGTAATATTTTAATGACTAACATTAGCATTCATTTGACTGCACTAAGCATTCTAACGTTAGCATTGTCGTGGCAAAGGCTACGGTGGGAAACCATAACAAGTCTCCCATGGTGGAAAATTTAATATGAACCCTAGATTTTCTCAATTTTAAATTGATGGTTCAGAATTTTTTACTTTTTTTCTAATTTATTTCATTCCTTTCTCGATATACCATTCCTTCTTTTTTCTCCTCTAAAGAAACAACAAGAAGAGCTAGCAATGAATCCAAAAACAAAATTGATCAAACCTCTAAAAAATATGGTCTAATCAAAATTACTTGCAAGCTAAAATAAACAAAAAAATCATCATAATTCAAACTCCAAAATGCGAATAGAACAAAAAAAGTTGATTAATTAAACAAAATCATTATCGAATCGAGAACTAATACAATTTGTGAAATAAGGGGAAAATAAAAAAGAAAGAAGGTAAAAATGAAGAAAAAATCCTTGGCGTTCATTTAAAAGGGACTGTATCTAAAGGTGAAAAATTGGTTTCCAACAATGGTAGACTTGCCATGGTCTCTCATCATTGCCTTCACCTCTACATTACTAGCATTAGCATTCAATGCAAGGACAGGAAAAAAAAATACAACTATATTCTTTCAAACAAGAAGTACATACAATGAAATTCATATATTACCTCTGATGTTGGTGGAACTTATCATTGGAAAGAAACATCGGTAGGTGCATTGACTATAATAAATTGAATTTCAGCCACATTATCTACAATAGGCCGTCAAGGTAACTTACATGAAAAAGAATATAACGAAGTTAAATAAAGGATTTAATAGAAGAATTTTGAAAATTTTAGGGACCAAATGCAATGAATTTATTTTTGAAGGACTAAATCCAATAGACAAAAGACAATGTTTGGGGGACTAAAATCATATTTAACCTTGTAATTATTAAGATTAAAAATAATAAACCTTTGAGATTAAAATATTAAAAATTCAAATTAAAATTTAATATATCATCAAATTGTCACTACCATTGTTGCCATTGTCATCAATTGTCATTACCATTGCTGTCGTTGGTGATGGGTTAACGCTAATTTAAATATTTTAGGACATGATTTGTTTGACGAATGGTTTTGAGATTTAATGGTTGCATTATTTTTAATTTTGATTTTTAAATATTTTAATCTCAACCACCTTTTATTTTTAATCATAATCTAATGATTGTTTTTAATTGTTCTCACATGAGTCATATTCTATATATTTTAGAGAACCAGCTTGCGCCTCCCAATTTATCTAATAGCTCGTCAATGGTGGGAATAGTCCACACATAGACGCCAAGACCCATCGTGCTTCTTCACTAGTAGAACAGGGGAGGAGAAAAGACTTATACTTGGGTGTCATACCTAAATTTCATCTAGGGACAATTGTTTGACGGTATGCGGAGCTTAATTGACCACTTTGAGATGCTTGACACTCGCCGCCGCGTAATCCATAAAGTTTCACGATGTTTGGGAAAGAAATAAGCTAAAAAACAAAAAATAGGGTGCACAAATCAAACTGGGGGGTGTACCTAGCATCAGGGCCCATCCAGAATATTCTGGAAAGGCGATTGCTTCAGGTGGAAACAACTCAAGCGAGCTGGGCGGCAACCACCTCCCCCATTTTCTTATAAAATGGCGCGAGGGGACTGAGTTTGAGGGGTTCAACACCTTGATAGCTCAGAAATCACTTAAAATTAGTGAGGAGAAGAAGAAAGAAAGGAAAAATACAAGCCGAGATGCTTCCATAACGCTTCCGAGACGTTTCCGTGATCAATTCTGTGAAAGTTTTATGATGCCCTTACCGAACGTGTGCTACAACTAGGGTAATGGGAGAAATAGAGGAGGTGCAAGAGCAGATGAAGGCCGACATGGAGGCCCTGAAAGAGCAAATGATCACAATGATAGAGGTCATGATGAGCATGGAAAAGATAATGGAAGTCAATGTGGTTGTCGTTGCCGCTACATGCACTGTTGCTGAGGTGGAGCCGACCCTCCTATTTGGCCTCAACCAAATAAATCATCAGACCTCGGATAGGGTAGGTCAAGGAAGCAAAGAGTTGGTAGGTACGAGCGGCCCCCATTATGTTCAAATTCAAAACAAGCATGCTTTCTCGCCATATGGCTGGCCTCCCAACTATGCACCACCTAATGGAAAGTCCGAGACTACTTTAGTCTCACTTCCATTATCCAGAGATGAGCAAGTCCGATGACACGCGGAGATAAATTATGATCATCCACACTTTGTTATCCAGAGACAACCAAGTCCGATAGCACGCGGAGACGCATCATAGTCATCTGCCACCTTTCGTCAATCCAAGGCAAGCGAGCCAATTGACACGTCGAGACCAATGTGGTCATCTGCGCCCTTTTGTCGAAGACTAAATGTTTATCAACCGAGTCTACATTAGGCTCACTTTGCTATCCAGAGACAAACGAGTCTGATAGCATGCGGGGACCGTAATGGTCACTCGCTTTCATTGTTCTGAGACTATCAAAGTCCCTTTTCCCATCCAGAGACAAACGAGTCCGATGGTGTGCAGGGACAATGATGGTCGTTTGTTGCTAATTGTTTTTTGAGATTGTTGCAGTTCCTTTTGTCATCCAAAGACAGTCAAGTCCGATGACCCGCGAAGACTCTCTTTTGTCATCTAGAGACAATTAAGTCCAATGACACGCAAAGACTTTCCTTTGTCACCCAAAGACAGTCGAGTTCGATGATGCACAAAGACTCTTTTTTGCTATCTAGAGACCAACGAGTCTGATAGCATGGAGAGACCGGCATGATTATCTATTTTTATCACTTTCAAAGTACCAAGGCTTTTTGTTGTGCACCTGATGTCTTTTATGCTCTTTCTGATTGACAGGTTTTGCTGATTGAGCTATTGGTCAGTCGGGTGAAGATTCAGCTTGAACGAAATTAGTGTTTTATCTTTACTTCCCTTTTATCTCCAATAAAGGATAAGTAAATAGGGGCAACTTTCATACTCTAATTTCGTCCAGGGACAATTGTTTGTCGGCATGCAGACCTTAATTGACCACTTTGAGATGCTTGACACTCACCATTGCGTAATCCGTAAAGTTTTAGGAAGTTTTGGAAAGAAATCAGCTAAAAACACAAAAATGGGGGTGCACTAATCAAACTGGGGGTATACCTAGCATTTGGGCCCATCTGGGGCCATCTAGAATATTCTGGAAAGGGGATTGCTTCAGGTGGAAGCAACCCAGCTTGCCTGGGCGAGCTGGGCGGCAACCACCTCCCCCATTTTCTTATAAAATGGCGTGAGAGGGCTGAGTTTGAGGAGTTCAACACCTTGATAGCTCATAAATCACTTAAAATTAGTGAGGAGAAGAAGAAAGAAGGGAAAAATCCAAGCCAAGACACTTCCGTAACACTTTCGAGACATTTCCAGGATCAATTCCGTGAAAGTTTCTTCCGTGTTCTTCGTACGTTCTTCATCGTTCGTCGAGCTTCAACCGGTTAGTTTTTGATTTCGAAGCTTTCAATTCATTCTATGCACCCTTAGTGGTCCAATCTTGTTTTGTATGCTTTCACCTTCATCTTGTTTACTTTCGATATCCTTTTCTTCGGTTTTTAACATGCTTCGACCGATTGTTTAAGCCATTATCTCGCATAATAAATCAAAATGAATTTCAACTTATCATTTGTGTTGTAATCTCGTTTAATCACTATTAAAATAAAATTCAACCGATCATTCACATTGTAACCTCGGTTAATAAAAAAAAGGGTAAATAAGCTCCAATCAGACACTTTACTTTAAAAGTTCTTATAAATGAGTTGATAAATAATCAATGTTTAGTTCTTAAAGAACTATGTAGGTCTGATTTCCTCACCGCAATTGAGGATACATAGGAACAAAAGCCCCGCTTTTGTCGACCCCAAAAAGGGAGAGATTGTTAAAGGTCCAACGCCTTAACATTTCTCTCCTTCCATAAAATCAATAGATCGTTAAAGGTCCGATGCCATAATGATTCTCTCCTTTCAAAATCAAGTGATTATTAAAGGTCTAAGGCCTGAACTTTTCTTTCTTTTCAAAAACCAAGAGATCATTAAAGGTCCAACGCCTTAACGTTTCTCTCCTTTCAAAAAACAAGATATCATTAAAGGTTCAACGCCTTAACGTTTCTCTCTTTTCAAAAATAAGAGATCGTTAAAGATCCAACGCCTTAACGTTTCTCTTTTTAAAAAAATCAAGAGATTGTCCAAAAGGGTCCAGCGCCTTAGCGATTCTCTCTGTTCAAAAAAGCTGATCACAGTTTAAATGTTGGTCGTTGCCCACCATGACACTCAGTAGAGGTGTAGCTTGTGAAGACAGGCCCAACAACTTTGCCAGAGGTGCTTGAATAAAGTTGTGGGTACTACCCCCATCAACTAAAATCACCATGGGGTGTGCGCCGATATAACCCAATAGACGCAACGTCTCAGGTGCGATGTGGCCCAAAAGGGAATGGAAGCTGATTTGGGCCACAGTGGGGTTTGGGTCATCGGGTGGGTCGGGTGGTTGCTCTTGGGTCACATTGGCTTCAAAAGGGGCTTCATAATCATCTGAAATCAACAGAAATACCCTAGACGAGCATATGTGCCCGCAATGAAATTTTTCATCGCAGTTGAAGCACAAACCTCTGTCTCGTCAGGAGGCCAATTCCGCCGATGAAAGGCGTTTGAGAGGAATAGGGTTAAGGGATAGCAATTTTAAGGGCGTGGGGAGCAGCGACGGGCTTGGAGTGGGTGAGGAAATTGTAGAGCTCGAGCGGGTTCGTGTGGGGAGGGTCTGGGTCACCATAAGTGAAGGGTGAGGGTGCCAAACTTGTTGTACACCTGTCGAAGAGCATCAAGGAGTTTCATTTCTTGTAAGCGCGCCAACCCCGCCGCCTGAGCCATCGTCAAGGTTTGGAGAGCTTGGACTTCCCGGCGTATCTGTGGGGACAATCTCGAGACGAAGCAACTCAAGAGAAAGAGAGATGGCAAGCCAACAATACGATTCGCAAGGTCTTCAAACTCAGAAAGGTAAGAATTGACTGTTCCCTTCTGCGTTAATTTGAATAATGCATCGGTAGGATTCTCATATTGTGAAGGGGGAAACCGAGATTGCAGGGCTTGGAGAAAATCTGGCCAAGATGTCAACTGGTCTTTGCTAGTCCTCCACTGGAACCATGCTAAACGTCAGGCGTTCATGCTCCAGTGTCGCATGATATTCGAAGAAGTGATTGATCTTAAAGATCCAACCAAGCGGGTCAGTGCCATCAAACCTTGGAACATCCAACTTCATACGGTGTGAAGAAGGAGAAGTCACAAAAGAGGGAATGGCGGATGAAGATGAAGGTGAGTGACTGTTTGGTTCTTGTTTTTGCAAGTGGTGAATGAGCTCATCGATTTTTTGGGTGAGCCTGTGAAAAGTATCATTGAGGGAGATGGTGAGCTTGGTGATAGCGTCCTACAGAAGATCGGAGTTGGCTTTGGATCTCGTGGACTCTGCCATGGATATCTCTCAATGAAAGCACCAAAATGCTAAGAAACAGGATAAAAGCTGGTTTCGAGGGCCAATTCATCCTAAGAACAGAGAATAGAATAAGGGAAGTAGTGATTTTCATTATGTCGGCCTTATTACATTGAGCTAATATTTATACTGAGATAATACTAACAGAATTTGTAATTCTGTGTAGACAAGGTATAACAGAATTTGTAAAATAAAAATGCAGTGATGGGGTCGTTCGAACAAGTGGCCTCAGAATAATTAAGAAGGGGTGGTTGAATTAATTATTCCTAAACCTATACTAATTAAAAAATTTACTCTTCTAAGACTTTTACTATGTTGTTAAGTAAATGAAGAATAGAAAAGAAACTTAACCAAAAGTAAAAGCGTGAATATTTAAAGTGCACAACGGAAATTGAAAGAGTAGGGAAGAAGGAGACAAACACACAAGAGTTTTTATATTGGTTCGGCAACAACATGTGTCTACATCCAGTCCCCAAGCGACCTGCGGTCCTTGAGATTTCATTTCAACCTTGTAAAAAATCCTTTTACAAACAAAGATCCACAAGGGATGTACCCTCCCTTGTTCTCTTTGAACAACCTAGTGGATGTACCCTCCACTAGAACTGATCCATAAGAGATGTACCCTCTCTTGTTCTCAATCAAACCCAAGTAGATGTACCCTCTACTTGTACCACAAAGGATGTACCCTCTAATGTATTTAGACAAAGATCTCAGGTGGTTAAACCTTTGATACTTAGTGAATGGGGATACAAAAGAATTCTCAGAAGAAAACTTTTGTATAAGGGAAAGGGAAGAATAAAAAGAATTCTCAAACTGTGTCATTTTGAATTCTTTGACAAGGTAGAAGGGAGACACAAAAGAATTCAGGCTATTAGTCCTTTGTTCTTTTTGGAGTAGGGAGAAGAGAGACACAAAAAGAATTCAGGCGGTTAGTCTTTGGCGAATTCTTTTTGGCAAAGGGAGAAGAGATGAAAAGAATGAATAGCACAGTTTTCAAGGTTTAGAAAACCATAAAACTTTGGAAAGCTTTTGGCAAAACGAAGAAGAAAAAGAAGTTCAAAGAGATTCAAGGCTTGTAAAGGATTGTATTGAATTAGTTGTCAAATGCAAAACAAAGCCTTCCTTTTATAGACTCTTCATGTCTGGTCAAGAAAACCATTTAGAAGAGTTATGACTTTTAGAAAAACTTAAAACCAATTTGAAAAAGTCAAAAACCATTTGAAGAGTTACATCTTTTGATGTATTCGGAAACAATCACTGGTAATCGATTACCAAATCAATGTAATCGATTACACAAAGCTTTTATGTGAAAGGATGTGACTCTTCACATTTGAATTTGAATTTCAACGTTCAAAGGCACTGGTAATCGATTGCCAAAACATTGTAATCGATTACAGATTTTTGAAATCAATTGGAACGTTGTAAATTCATTTGAAAACTTTTTCAAATCCATTTCGCTATTGGTAATCGATTACAATAATCTGGTAATCGATTACCAGAGAGTAAAAACTCTTTGGTAAACATGTTTTTGAGAAAAATCTATGTGCTACTCAGTTTTTGAAAAAACCTTTTCATACTTATCCTGATTAAGTCTTCTCTTGATTCTTGAATCTTGAGTCTTGAATCTTGATCTTTATTCTTGGAAGCTTGATTCTTGAATCTTGATTCTTGATTCTTGAAATCAACTTTCCTTTTTAATCTTGAAGTGTTCTTGATTCTATCTTGAACATCTTGAACTCATTCTTTGACCTTTGAGGTTTTTGTCATCACCTTTGTGATCATCTTTGTTATCATCAAAACATCTTTGAATAAATCTCGATTCATCATGAAGCTTTGCTTCTACAGGGGTAATGGCAGACAAAGCTCTGACACACTAATGCCACATCAGCAGAGGACGTTATATGTAATCTTTCAGGTATGCAGGTGCACTGATCTTCCTTTTGGGTTTGGTTGTTCCATCGTCGTGCTCTCTATCAGTAATTGTGGTCTAAGTGGTGTTAACCATCAACAGTAGATGATGGATTCTCGAGTAAAGCATGTATAGAGCAGAAAGCTAAACTTTCCACAGCCCCAATATCATCCTTGATGTTACCTTGGCACCTTAACAAGATGTGAGGGTGGGGGAGCTTTGAAGATGCAATTTAACGAACATAAAATGGAGACTGAATGAATTCCAAGCCTTGAAAACGCATCTGATGCGCAAGAGAGATTTAACAGGAAGCCATGACAAAATCTCCACTAGGAGTTCACGAGGGAGCGTCTGTTTGGTCATGTTCATCTTAGTTTTCTACAATGAAAATATTAACTCTTTTAAAACCCTAGCGAGAGAACAGAACAACACTAACACAAGAGAAGCAATGAAGCATGCATAACAAAAAAAAGAGCAATTCGAAACCTACAACGACACAGTGAAGAAAATGGAAGAGTTAATAGGAAGAAGAAGAAAAAAACAAAAATCAACTCCCTGATTGAGATTGCAATGTAGTGGCGTGATTCCGAGAGTTGGATATCAATGAAGGTGAGATTTTTCTTGAAATTTCTTAAGGGAGAATCGCGAACTAGAGAAGCCAGAGATGGCCACTAGAGGGGATAACGGGTTCAAAGATTTGGGAAAGAAGAAGAGGAACTAAACATGAAACCTAGTGGTATACACGCACTGCTTCATAATAATTATATAATTCGTGAAAATACAAAACATACTCAACAAATACAAGAGAAAAAGATTATCCTTATTTAAGTATATTTTTGCATAAATAAGTAAAAGTAATGTCATCAGCAAAGCAATGACTAAAAGTGCCAGAAAAAACAAGCATGCATTGGATGAATTTAATAAATCCATGTCCAAGTTTTTAAATTATGTTATACTTGTAATGAAGTTTTTAAATTCATTGTTTTCCTTAAGTGGCATAGCAAGCTTTCGATATTCTGATATTCACCCTACCATGTTGACAAGGAGACAAGTTTGCAGCACCAGAATCCTCAAGGACATCATCATTCATGTCTAGACAATGATACGAGGTTATTTTAACGATGGGAACTTGAGAATCTATATTTTTTTATCATTACTTTAGAATCATATGCTCAGCATCTTTTGTCATGGAGTATACACTGTACAGTAAAAGTCTCATAAGTGAACCTTACTTACTTGATCATTGTTTGAATTAGCAAAACTGCTAACAAATTTGTCTTAAAAACATTTCTATCTAATAAAATGGAGTTAATTTTTAATGTGCTTCTCCTTCTGGAAAGAAAAGAAAATTGCTCAGTGGAATGTGATCATCAAAAAATCATCTACGTTTGTGTTGCCTTGCGACTCCAAAATTTGGTTTAAACAAGCTAGTTGTGTTATGCCATATTAGCTCGTAATATTGTGCATTTGAAAAGGGAATAAGGTTACTTCAAAGTTGAAAATACAGAGTTTGTTTCTTGGTAGACAAATGCACTATCCGTTTTTGAAATTAAAGAGATGAGAAAATATATGATAATTAAGTCATTTAAGTGTTCTTACTTGAAATATGACACCTCTCCCTATTTTTTGTTATATAAATAAAACATTTAAAAAGAACATGATGCAGTTTTCTCATCGGTTAGTAAGGATTCATTGAGTGATGACATGTCAGACTAGTAGAGTATCACATCATCGATTAAGTGATAGTTTAGTCGAACAGATTAACAAATCCTCACTAACAACGGGTAGTAAAGTCGAGCGAAAAATAATGTGACGACAGGTAGTAAAATCAAAATGCATGTGACCTATTTTATAGGTAGTAAAAGTTATAAAAAACATTTTATTTATTTTTTTGCTAAAATGCAATTTTTGTTACTCTATCTTTTCAAACTAGCAAGTTTAGTTTCCCTAATTTTTGATTCAGACATTCATCTCCCACTTAAAAAAAGATCATGATTTTAGTTTCCTCATTTTTTAATTGAGACATTTCGTCCTTCACTTTTAAAGACTTCATAATTTTAGTTCCTATGATCAATTTCAAACGCTAAATGACACATGTCAATTTCTTAGCCATGTGGTAGATTTTTTTGTAATTATTTAGTTGTTGATAAGCTTAATTTGAAAGAAAAAAAATTAAAAAGTACATACTTAACATTTGATTGATATTGGTTATGTGGATTAAACTTGCAAATTTTTTAAAAGTGAAACGAAATGTCTCAATTTAAAAATTAGAGAACTAAAATCATGGATTTGCAAAAATAAGGAAACAAAATTATATTTTAGCCTATTTTTTATGTTTCCAACATAATATTTTCCATAACAAAATTAAGATCCTACTACAAGAGAAAATTATGAGGATTTAAAGGAGATGAGAACAAAGTATGAGCCAGGAAAAGATAATGCAGCCAAAACCAAAGCGAACACACAATTAGCAATAGCCAATAGAACCATCCAGCAAAGTAAGGAACAACCCAAAATATCCACACAATCTGTCATGTGCATACAATAAATGGTAAGATTCTGAAAACACTTACATAATTTAACATAAACTCATATAAGCAAACGTACGGTACCTTAATTTTCATATGGCAAAACCAAGCTTTGAATATAATCATGGGAGGACATTGGCACTTGGTTGTTGAAATCTTGAGTATAGACTATTCTATTATCTTTCTTATTATAGAGAATAAATTTTGAAGATATATAATTTGCCAGCAACAGGACATCACCATTTTCAGAGATGCACAGAAGCTTCAGTATTACACAGGGCAGAGGGGCTTGAAGAAGCTCAAGAGTTACATTCAACAATTGAGTCCAAGAATTTTCAACTCCAAATTCCCTCATTAGCCAAACAACGAAATGGGTTCTCCGGTGAACATGAGAAAGACACAAGCAGCCCTTCAATACCCCAAGTTCAGGGCCACGGGGAACTTGAGAAAGACCATTCGGCATCAGCAAATATTTGAATATCTCCTTGTTTAGATCATATGAAAAAATTACTAATTGATCGACGGTGACAGTTTCCCATTCATAATCAAAACCCAACTTGCGAATTGCGAACCAGTTAACAATGCCACTCACAGGTTGTCCACATTTTTCTCCCGAAATGGGGAATGCCGGACAAGTTAAAACCTTTCTCCAATGAGTGTCACCTAAGCGGTGAACTCTCACCTCCCGATTTTGTGACTTAATATTCGAAAGGACTAACACCACCTTGTAAGTGTCACTCCGATCATCATAACCAAACCCACACTTCACTTGATACCACCAAAGTTTATAATTGCATGAGCGAAGACATAAGTGTGGTGAATCTTCAGACATGATCCTTGTGGCCAGGTTACAAAACCAGACTCAGTATTCACTGAATTCACCTCTAGCAACCAAATTAATCAAGCAAACCAACCCATTGCAGGAACCTATAAATAAGTATCTGTTGTCTAGCTGGTGGCAACCATTGTCAACAGTGGATGATGGGTTCTCAGGTAAACTACATATAGAGCATGGGGCGATGCCTGGGAGGTCCCTCATATCTTCAAACACAGTATTAATTTGACACCTTAATAGGACGTGGGTGTTTCTAGATGACCTTTGAAGGTTCAATTTGACAAAGTGTGCTTGGAAGATGAGGGAATTCCAAGTGCTAGAAACGCACCTGAAACGCATAAGAGATTTGACGGGAAGCCTTGACAAAATTTCTTCTATGAGGTCCTGAGTGAGCTGGGCCATTGCCATCTTAGTTGGGTCACCCAATGTTGTTATTTCAAAACCCTAGCCAGCAAGAAGAACAATACACGTACTTTTCAACAAGGACAAGTGAGGATTTTGGACAAGCATGGATAACAAAAAAATTAAACCCAAACCTAGAACACCAGAATGCAAAAAGGAAAATTAACAATAAGAAGCAAAAAAACATAAATGAACTCACGGGATCAAGATTGACGGAATGAAACCTGACGGGATCGAGAGTTTGGAGTTCAGTCAAGGTTAGACTTTTCTCAAACAAAAATTCTAAGGAAAAAGCACTTTGATCGCTTTATCTAGAGAAGCCAAACACTGCTTTGACGATGTCGATGACAGAAGGAAATCTGGTTCAGAGAGATTTGGGATTTGGGAAAGAAAAAGAATAATAGAGGAGCGTAATATTTTAATGACTAACATTAGCATTCATTTGACTGCACTAAGCATTCTAACATTAGCATTGTCGTGGCAAAGGCTACGGTGGGAAACCATAACAAGTCTCCCATGGTGGAAAATTTAATATGAACCCTAGATTTTCTCAATTTTAAATTGATGGTTCAGAATTTTTTACTTTTTTTCTAATTTATTTCATTCCTTTCTCGATATACCACTCCTTTTTTTTTCTCCTCTAAAGAAATAACAAGAAGAGCTAGCAATGAATCCAAAAACAAAATTGATCAAACCTCTAAAAAATATTATCTAATCAAAATTACTTGCAAGCTAAAATAAACAAAAAAAATCATCATATTTCAAACTCCAAAATGCAAATAGAACTAAAAAAGTTGATTAATTAAACAAAATCATTATCGAATCGAGAACTAATACAATTTGTGAAATAGGGAGAAAATGAAAAAGAAAGAAGGTAAAAATGAAGAAAAAATCCTTGGCTTTCATTTAACAGCGACTGTATCTAAAGGTGAAAAATTGGTTTCCAACAATGGTAGACCTGCCGTGGTCTCTCATCATTGCCTTCACCTTTACATTAGTAGCATTAGTATTCACTGCAAGGACAGGAAAAAAAACACAACTATATTCTTTCAAACAAGAAGTACATACAATGAAATTCATATATTACCTCTGATGTTGGTCGAACTTATCATCGGAAAGAAGCATCGATAGGTGCATTGACTAAAATAAATTGGATTTCAGCCACATTATCTACAATAGGCTGTCAAGGTAACTTACATGAAAAAGAATATAACTAAGTTAAATAAAGGATTTAATAGAAGAATTTTGAAAATTTTAGTGACCAAATGCAATGAATTTATTTTTGAAAGACTAAATCCAATAGACAAAAGACAATGTTTGGAGGACTAAAATCATATTTAACCTTGTAATTATTAAGATGAAAATTAATAAGCCTTTGAGATTAAAATATTAAAAATTCAAATTAAAATTTAATATATCATCAAATCTAAAAAAAATTAACAAAAACATAAACAAATCTATAAAGGTCTTAATTATCATTTCCTAGAATATCTCAATTAACCCATCACCATCATGAATGTCATTGTCACCACCATAACCACTGTTGTAGTCACCACTATAATAATTGCCCCCATCATTTCAATCATCAACCGTCACCACCACCATTGTCTACCGCCATCACCTTCATCACCGTTGCTGCCACCACCACGACTACCAATGCAACCCCACCATGATTGTCATTGCCACCACCATTATCATCAATTGTCACTAC
Source organism: Glycine soja (assembly GCF_004193775.1). NCBI lineage: Eukaryota > Viridiplantae > Streptophyta > Magnoliopsida > Fabales > Fabaceae > Glycine > Glycine soja. The sequence continues at coordinate 7,834,962 of NC_041020.1, forward strand.
CATTGCTACCATGATCGTTGTCGTCGTCACTATCGACATCATCGATGATGACGATGATCGTGGCGGTGGAGGTGACAATCATGGTGATGGTGATGGTGATGGCTTAATGCTAATTTAAATATTTTAGGACATGATTTGTTTGATGAATGGTTTAGAGAATTAATGGTTGTATTATTTTTAATTTTGATATTTAAATATTTTAATCTTAACCACCTATATATATATATATATATATATGTTACTACCATACAAAATAATTAACTTGGTTTAGTGGTTCTACTTGTTACAAATAGCTATAGGGACCAGGGTTAGAATCAACCCTTGCAAGAAGTAAGAAAGGGAGATAAGTCATGCAGTTAACCTAGTCTGACCATATGTGTCCCAATTTGGCCCGATCAATCAATGGTTAAACCAGTAACCTAGTTCGGTTGAACTAGTAAGCTAATTTAGTGAACCTAATTAAACCAAAATTAATTATTTTAAAAAATGAAAAATTTAATGAAAATACAAAAAGAAAATATGATGCTCTCAAAAGTTCAATAAAAAAACCTAAAATTTGTTTAGTGGTTCAACTTACAACCAAATTATCATAATTAATTACTAAACTTATGACAATTAATATATTTTTTATATCTTATGTTACTTATACTGATTTGTGTGGTTCAACTACTAATTCATTATGTCGACTAGTGACCCATAAATCCAGGACCTCAACCCTATCAACGATTGATCTGTTTTTAAAACTTGGTTTGTACACTAATGTTGTATTTGGAATTTGGATGGAAAATTTTAACATTCAAAGCAATTAAAATGCATGATATTTGAATTACTTACAATTGAATTTCTTTCATTTTTAAATATTTTGTTCCAACAAAGTAATTTAAATTTCCTGTATTTCAATTTCCTTGTTTAAATAGAGTAGTTCAATTTCCATAAAATGAAAATTTTCACTTTCAAATATTTATTTAATTAAATGTTAAAATCTAATTTTAACTTCACCAAAAATAAAAACAACGACAAAATGTTCACTATGAGGTCTTGAGGGAGTTGGGTTATTGCCATCTTAGTTAGCTCACTCAATGTTGTTATTGCCACACCTCATTTTTTGTAAAATTAATCAAAAGGTTTTTTTTTTATTACAATTGTGTTTTTATTTAAATAAAAATAAAGGTTTGAATGAATAATAAATATAAGTTTTTAGAATAGTGAGTTTCCGAAAATAAGAGAGGGGTTTATTTATCTATTTATTATTTATTTAATAGAGAGAAAGAGTGTTTTTACAATTAATAAAATAAATAAGAAAAATAGGAATAAGAATTAAGTCATTAGATTTCTCAGTATATAAAGATGCTTTTATCACTGAGAGCGGTTTTGCAAAACATTTTCTACGTTCTCCGCTTATTTTCTCTTATGCTTCAAACAAAACCCTAACAAAGCAACCAGAGGGGGAATCCTAGAGGGCACTGAAAATACCACCATTGCTAATGGAATACACTTGAATGATTACCTTGAGGTAAGGGAAGAGTTACTCAAACTTGGAGATTAGAATGAACATGTGAAGGGATCCCTAGAGGATCAATTTTGGGTTTTTTTATGAAATTCAATCATGTTCTTATGCTTTTAATCGCGAATTAACTATGTTTGACAAACCAATTAATGTTCCAATGCAAAATTATTGTGAAATTGATGTGTTCTTGTGTTGAGTTTGAACCCTAGAAATTAGGATTTTTTTCTAATTAGCGTGAATTGATGAAATTAAATAAGGAGGGATTTATGCTAAGAGGGGGTGAGACATTCTTTTTCTTGCATGATAATTTCTGTTTTTCATTGTTAATTTAGACGTTTGATTGTTAGTTTGTATTGGTTCCCTTTTGATGGTATTTAGGGATTTGAGCAAATTGTTTTAACTACACATTTTAATTACTGTGACAATCCGTGCTTCTAAGAATTTCACAAATTAAGTGCAATGACGTTGAGTTATGAAATTTCGAGTCTAATATATATATATATATATATAACGAATTGAATTTGGTGTTGTAGACATTATACAATTGTGTTCCCTTTGACTTATGAACTCCTTGTGCCTTGCCTTTCATCCCATTGGCTTTTACTTATTTAGTTGATTTGTTACCAAACTCTATATCTTGACCCCTTCACGTTAATCATATAGATAGATAAAGGAATATAACCATTGCCTTAATTATATAATAGGAAACCAAAATTCCACAAGTTTTGTTTTTTTTGAAGTATCTAGCTTGTTTAGTTTTTTGAATGTTCATGTCATAGAGAATAGCTAGTTTCAAAACATTAATCATTGTGAGGGAAGACGAGTTAAAATTATTTTGAGAATAATCAAGGAGTCGTGTGTTTTGTAAAGTTCATAGATAGAGGCTACGTTTTAAAATATTTTTTCGGTTGGACTTAAATCAGGAGGAAGGCCCTTATGTACTTTTTAGAGTCTAGGCCTTGGGGATAAATAAACTTTGTTTGAGTGTTCCTCTAAGCCTATGTTAATCCCATATGATTGGAGCATTCTTGCAAAAAAGTATGATATTAACTGGTCTATCTATGATTTCCCTTAGTAAAGACACATATATGTAGGCCCTGTTATGTCTCTTCAAAACAACTTGAAGAAATGTGTCTTTTCAAAAATACTTTCTGAAACTTCTCTATTGGTAATCAATTACACAATTATATTTTTGAAGAGTCTCATGTCTTTTCAAAGCTTTTCTGAAATCTCTTTGCCGGTAACCAATTATAGAATCTTGGTAATCAATTACACGGTTTAAAACTCAAACTAAAAATTTCAAACTTTCAAAAAGTCATGTGCATTCTGTCTCTGTAATCGACTATAGAAGATTACCAGTTCAAAAATATTTTATTTTGAACAGATCAATCTTTCATAAAAATATTTTAAAACAAACTTTGAGGCCAAAAACTTATAGCAATGAATATGAGATTCTTTTAAAAATTTGACAAAGGCCTTATCTTTTATTGATCTTGTTTGTTTGACCTTTAATCAATCTGAGCTCATCAACTGAATACTTTGACATCATCAAAACCTGTATATATACTTTCACATTCTCCCCCTTTTTGATGATGACAATCATATGTAAGGGAGGAGTAAAAAAAGAGTATCCATTAATTTGTGTCGTTTACTCCCCCTTAATTTTTCAGTGATTGCTTATTTGAAAAAGTTAAAGATTGGATATATAAAAAATATGTTCAGAATATATTTCTAAATAATTCCAACAAAAAATTCCCTTACCTCTTATCCATCTCTTCCCCTTTAGCATCATCAAAAACAGAGTATAAGCAGAACAATACCATACTAAATAATACCGTGCATAACAAATACTATGGTAGTACCATACCATTCAGAGAATCGTTCAAACAGAATAATAGTAATTTGAAGGCAACGTAACATAAATTGAAAAGTACCAAGGTCTAAACAAATAACCAAAGCCAAGAAGTCTGAAATGCTAAGGAACATGGTAACCTAATTAAAGAGAAACAAGTCATAGAGTTCTAAAGTTTATGATAATTAATGGAAATCTAAGGACCAGCTGGAGGATCAAAGCAACGACGAATAAAGCTCATGTCATCCTCATGTCGCATGATGCGTCAATCCATTGAATCAAACCTTTCTCCGACAAAGGCATGAAGATCCCAAAGCTCACTAAGGACATCATTCAATAACGAAGAGGATGGATCTCTTGGTGGTGGAGATGGAATGCATTCGTTCGGAGCATTAGTTGGGAGATCCTGTTTACGAACCCATTGACCGTCTAGATCTTTCCTATACCCAAAGGATTCAACTGCAGTGGCTCCAATGGCAAATGAACATTTAACCTTGACAAAAGGTTCATTAGCAAGAGGAATGCTGAAGTGCTGCAGAATCAGAGTAACTAGGTGGGGATAAGGGAGAGGTGCATTTACCCGTAATGCCTTATGCATATGGTAGCGAACAAGATGAGCCCAGTCAATTTGGTGGCCAATTTGTAGGGCCTATAACATAATTAAATCTTTCTCAAAGTCTTGAGCAAGGTTTGCGGAATGAGGAAGCAACACTCGACATAGTATTTAATGCATGATACGACATTCAAAGGTAAAGAAACCAGCAAGTAAACGACTAGTCATATAAGCATTTTCAACACAGACCATTTTTTGGGTATCATGACTGGAATAAATGGGTTTCCAATCATCAATTAAGGCTCCTTCAAAAGGGACACCCTGACTACTCAATTTTGTGAGAGAATAAAACAAAGATCGGTCAACAACAATGGGTATTTTGTGGACTTTAGAAAATATGACTCCATCACGAATTTCCAAGTTATTATAAAAGACACAAACTAATTTTGAATAATAATGAAATTTCAAAGTCATAAAATCCACTAATTTAGAGTTTTGAAAAACTTGATAGCAGTCAAAGGTTTCTCCGTCAAAGATATCAAAATCAAGGAATATAGGATCAAGAAGGACACGATTGGAAAAGAAAGAGTAATACCTCTAACGTTGTTCATTGGAAGAAAATAGAGTAAGAGAGTGTGGTGAGGAAAGGGATGGATTAGGTGGTGCTGGAGAGTCATCAGAATCATTGTGGCGACGTTGACCTGCAGTGGTAGTGGAGGAAGATGAGCCCTTTCTCTTCTTTGATGATTCTTCCATTTGAGGAATTTTCTAGAAATTTTGATCAGTGGGGTTTGTAAAGGATTGAAAAATAGGAATTTTGCACTTTGTTTGATGGGATTTGGTGAAGAAATGAAGAAGTTATGAGGATTAGAAGACTAGAGAAGGTTTTGAGCCGTTGGAGAGACAGAGAGAAGATGATGTTTTGTGCTTAGAGAGAGAGAGAAAAAAAAATCTGTATTTATAGTCAGGGATGACTGGTAATCAATTATAGCTCTTTGAAATCGATTACAATCATGCTCAGTAACTGCTTAACTGCTTTTGGTAATCGATTACACCACCTTTGTTCTGTGGTAATCGATTACAGGTGTTGATAATCGATTACATATCCTAAAACTTTTAAATATGCAAGAGAACAAAGATCATAGGCAATTAAATTGATTAAGAGTCTAAGTCAGATTGGTCAATAAGTCCTAATTCTTTTCTAATAGTAAAGAAGCTTTCTTTAGGCAAAGGTTTTATAAAGATATCAACCAATTGATTCTTTGTGTCAACAAACTCTAATACACAATCCCCCTTTTGAACATGATCTCTAAGGAAGTGATGCCTTATTTCAATATGTTTTGTTCTAGAGTGCAGAATGGGATTTTTGGATAGGTTGATTACACTCGTATTTTCACAACGGATAGCAATATGATCAAGCATTAAGCCATAATTAGAGAGTTGTTGTCTCACCCAAAGGATTTGTGCACAACAACTTTTAGTAGAAATATATTTCACTTTTGCAGTGAATAAGACAACACTATTTTGCTTTTTGTTATGCCATGATACTAGTGCAGAACCAATAGAGTGGCAAGTCCCACTAGTGTTTTTTCTATCAGTTTTGCATCCAACAAAATCAAAATCAGAGTATTCTACTAAGTTGTAAGAAGAATTCTTAGGATACCACAAGCCTAGATTTATAGTGCCTAATAAATATCTCATTATTCTTTTGACGGCACTAAGGTGAGATTCTTTGGTATTGGCTTGATATCTAGCACACATGAAAACACTGAACATAATATCTGATCTACTTGCTAATAAATAGAGAAGAGATCCGATCATACCTCTATATTTCTTGATATCTACTGATTGACCGGCTTCATCTTTATCCAAGTAGCAAGTAGTGCTCATTGGGGTGGCCATTGGTTTAGCATTTTCCATCCCAAACCTGCTATGCAATTCTTTGTAATATTTTGTTTGACTAATAAATATTCCATATTTGGTTTGTTTTATTTGTAGTCCAAGAAAGAAATTCAACTCACCCATCATAGACATTTCAAATTCACTTTGCATATCTTTAGAGAATTCTATGCACAATGAATCATTAGTAGCACCAAAGAATATATCATCTAAATAAATTTGAACTAAGAGAATATCATGCATTTATCTTTTAATGAAAAGTATGATATCAACCTTTTCTCTAGTGAGCCCTTTTCTAAAATAAATTTGATCAATCGTTCATACCAAGCCCTAGGGGCTTGTTTTAAACCATATAGAGCCTTTTTCAATTTAAAAATATGATTGGGCAAATCTGAATTTTCAAATCCAGTAGGTTGATCAACATACACTTCTTCTCTAATAAATCCATTTAAAAATGCACTTTTAACATCCATTTGATAAAGTTTGATACCCATTATTGATGCAAAGGCAAGTAACATTCTAATGGCTTCCAATCTAGCTACTGAAGCATAAGTTTCTTCATAATCTATTCTTTCTTCTTGGTTACATCCTTTAGCCACTAATCTAGCCTTATTTCTAATGATTATTCCATGTTCATCCAATTTCTTTCAAATTGATTTATTCTTCTTCCATAGAAAAAATCCAATGTTAATCAATTATGGCTTCATTTATGTTTTCAGGTCAATTAAAGAGACAAAAGTCATGTTATTGCATGCATCTTTAAGAGAGTGTCGAGTTCTTACCCCTTTTGAGATGTCACCTATGATATTATCAAGAGGATGATACCTTGAAGTTCTCCACTCCCTTGGAAGATCCACGTTTATTTGATTTTATTTGGATTGAGAATCTTTGCTATTTCCTTCTTCTTTGTTTTTGTGGACTTCTTCATGTAATTGATTATTTTGTTTTTCATTCCAAACACAACCTTTATGCATAGTATAATACTAAATGTAAACCTCTTTTCTAGTGGGATAAGGGTGGTAATATGAGTTGAATTTGTTAGGTCAACCCACTTAATATATCGAAAAATAACAAAATGTATTAGGTTATTAAATTCATCAACCTGCCCTACGTAAATTGTTAACTCAGAGGGTTGGAGGCTTGACAACTAACCTTTGTAACCTGTTATGCCTAACCCACTCTATTTTTTGGAAGTTTACTTTATCAACCAACAAACTCATCATTTCATAGCATGTCATTTTATTTATTTGTTGGTCAACCCGCCCAGTTATCAAAGGGCTGCATTTCTCTACACACTTTTGTTGGCAGGTCAACTTGTCGACATGATTGACCCACGTTGTCATTCCTATCATGAAAGATTTACCTCTTTGTTAGACTCAACCCTTGTTAGTAATTTTTATCTTTTTAAATTATTAGGAAATATTAATAGAGAAATATTCTATAAAGATATATTGATGAGTAATTAAAGTTATGAAATAATGCTATAAAACATATTCTTATTGATTCTCGTATATATTAGATATAAAAAAGTATTGATTATTTGTCAAATTTTTACTTTTTTAATTACATTAATTTTGTTTTTTTTTTTTTTCAAGTATTCTACTTTGAAGGAGCAATCCTTTTATAAGCTTAGTGAAACACTAAATATACACCTCTCTTCTAATGGAAATTCAAACATCAATTTGCCACATAATGTAATAGGGTGGTAAAACAGGTTGAATTCATCAAACCAACCCACATAATCCACCAAAAAATGGCAGAGTATATTACGTGATTAAATTCATCATCCCACCTTGTATAAGTTGTCAACTTAAGGAGTTGGAGGCTAAAGAACTAACTTGCTCAGTGTTATCAAGACTATACCGATCATGATTCGGTCAGGGCACCAGGTTGATGGGTCAGTGGTTGAACTGAACGTGGGTCGCTAGCCGAACTGGTATATATTAAATATTTAAATTTTATACTAAATATATCATATATAAATTACTTTTTTCGTATCTATATCATAAAATTTTGTTTGTACCAAGAGCGGTTGGCACAATTGGTAGCGGCTTAGGTCCCTTAACCAAGTGGTACAAGATTTAAATCCGGGTTTGATCAAAATTACTTGAAAGCTAAAATAAACAAAAAAAAATCATCATATTTCAAACTCCAAAATGCCAATAAAAAAAAAGTTGAATAATTAAACAAAATCATTAACAAATCGAGAACTAATACAATTTGTGAAATAGGGGGAATATGAAAAAGAAAGACGGTAAAAATGAAGAAAAAATCCTTGGCAATCATTTAAAAGCTACTGTATCTAAAGGTGAAAAATTGGTTTCCTACAATGGGTGAGTTGCCATGGTCTCCCATCATTGCATTAATCTTTACATTACTAGCATTAGCATTCATGGGAAGGATAGGAAAAAAAATTACAACTATATTATTTCAAACAAGAAGTACATACGATGAAATTCATATCTTACCTCTGATATTGGTGGAACTTATCATTGGAATGAAACATCGGTAGGTGCATTGACTATAATAAATTGAATTTCAACCACATTGTCTATAACAGGCCATTGAAGTAACTTACATGAAAAAGAAAATAACGAAGTTAAATAAAGGATTTAATAGAAGAATTATGAAAATTTTAGGGACCAAATGCAATGAATTTATTTTTGGAGGACTAAATCCAATAGACAAAAGACAATGTTTGGAGGACTAAAATCATATTTAATCTTATAAATTATTAAAATTAATCCCCTTGATTATGCTTACATAAATATGTGGAAAATTTAATTTAAATGCAGTGCTATAGATACGTTGGTGTGTTCTCCAATTAGATTTAAAAATTTTCCTCGATAATATGTGACGATATTTAATGGTTTTTTGGTTAGGCTAAAATCTAACTCTGTGTTTACCATTTTGTCCAATCCATAATTTTAATCCCCATTTTATAATAGAGACCAATTTTTTAAAAAAGTCAATAATTTTTTCACAAATATGTATGATATATATACAAATATATATATATATATATATATAACTAGAAATATAGTAAATACTTGGCATTCAATATGTAGTGTTTGGGATTCTATATGGATATTTATTGTATCTTTCTTCGACCCTGAGACTATTAGACATATTTTTACAAGTAAATACTTACTTCTAGAGATGTATATTTGTCGATAAAGTTAAATTTTCCTCTCCAAAACAACGTTTTGTTGCTGTGTTATCTTTTTTTTTTTTTTTTTAAGCTTAGTGTGGCTGACTGGCTTTGGGAAAATGTTCTCTAGTCTGATGACTTTAGCGTCGACTAGATTCAACTTTTGGTTATATGGTTCTATTCAGTCAGGGTACTAAATCACTAGGTTAAGGGTAGATTAAGTGAATTAATGGTTGACTGACATGACTTGGATTATATTAAAAAATACTAAATAATTCATAACATGTAAGATTTTATACAAATAATATAGAGTCCATATAATTATAATCATATAATAGTATGTATATAGAGAGAGAGCATGACTTTTGTGAGAATATGGGAACAACTAATAACAACCATCGGATCAATATTAAAAATAATAAACCATTGAGATTAAAATATTAAAAATTTCTAATTAAAATTTAATATATCATCAAATCTCAAAAAAGTTAACAAAACAACAAATAAATATATAAACGTCTCAATTATCATTTCCTAAAATATCACAATTGACCCATCACCATCGTGATTGTCATTGTCAACATCATAACCACCGTTGTAGCCACCATTATAATTATCGAACCCATCATTGCCATCCTCAACCATCACCACCACCATTGTCAACCGCCATCACCTTCGTCAACGTCGCTACCACCACCATGACTACCATTGCAACCCCCACCATGATTGTCGTTGCCACCACCATTGTCATCAGTTGTCACTACCACTGCTGCCATGATCGTTGTCGTCGTCACTACCACAACCACCAATGAGGATGGCGGTCATGGCTGACAATAGCAATGATCATACCGACAAAGGCGGTGACAATCAGGGTGATGGTGATGGGTTAACGCTAATTTAGATATTTTAGGACGTGATTTGTTTGATAAATCTTTTAGATATTTAATGGTCATATTATTTTTAATTTTGATTTTTAAATATTTTAATCTCAACCACCTATGTGTGTGTGTGTGTGTGTGTCTATGTGTGTGTGTGTGTGTGACTTTCAAGTTTTTATTTTATTTTCAAGAGAAATTAATTTGTGGCGGCTTTTAGTCATCAAAATCTATTCAATTCTTTTAAAAATTACCAGCCACAAAATGAAACAAAATAATAATAAAATTATTGCCACATCATCATTTAATGGCTCAGATAGACAATACGGACTAAAACCTTAATGGAAAAAAATGTTTAAAAACCTTGACTGGTCAAAATTTTGTTTAATGAATAAAACCTAAAATTTGAAAAAATTTATGGACTAAAAATTAGTTAACCCCAGTTATAAAACTCAAACCTACCGGACCAATTCGACTCTGAATCAGAGGTCTGATTGAGTAAGTTTGCCTATCAGATAAGTCATGCAGTTACCCTAGTTTGACCATATGTGTCCCTATTTGACCCGAACAATCAATGGTTAAACCAGTGACCCAGTTCAGTTGAACTAGTGAGCTGATTTGGTTAATCTGATTGAACCAAAATTAATTGTATTAAAAAATGCTAAATTTAATGAAAATACAAAAAGAAAATATCATGCTTTCAAAAGTTCAACAAAAAACCTAAAATTTGTTAGTGGATTAACTTACAACCAAACAATCATAATGAATTACTAAACTTATGACATATGTTACTTATAATGATTTAGCAGTTCAACTACTAATTCATTATTTTGACTAGTGACCCATAAATCTAGGACCTCAACCCTATCATTGATCGATCTGATTTTTATTATTTATTTAATAGAGAGAAAAGATGTTTTTATAATTAATAAAATAAACTAGAAAAATAGGAATAAGAATTAAGTCATCAGATTTCTAGCTATATAAAGGAGATTTTATCCATCAGAGCAGTTTTACAAAATATTTTCTACGTTCTCTGCTTATTTTCTCTTACGCTTCAAACAAAACCCTAATAGAGCAATCGGAGGAGGAACCCTAGAGGGCAAATCTAGAGCTCATCAAAACCTTTCCTTTGGTAGAATTATTAACCTTATGAAGATCTAGTGAGCCCACAAGATTATCTAACATAGAACTACATTTCTCAATTGTAGGGTTCCTAGAACTAACATGATTTCCATCAGCTTCCCTCACTCCAAATTTAACGGTGCTATGTATGTCGTGCAAGGACTCAACTTCCTGCTTCTTCTTTTTCTTCTTCTTATGCATTTCACCCCCATCCACATTTTCTTCTTCTTCTTGTTGACTAAAATTTTCACCATCAGCATTCCCACTACCACTTTTTTGCCTTTTGAACTGATCAAATTTCACATGTTGAAGGCTCAACTCGTTGTTAATATCAACACTTTGAACAGAATTTCCCACTACCTTCCCACTGTCATTACCATTCTCTGTTCTGTGCGTTTTGTGCTTGTTATGAGAGTCACATGATCCAAGCTCGTTGTAGAGGTGTTTGAGCTCGTTGAAAGATGCAGAAGCTCGGTGGAGATATGCATTGATGACGTCATAAGTACCATTGTCAGCAGAGACAAACTTTGTGAGAATTTAAGCTGCTTTCGAAACTGATATGTCTTTTACCGGAACACAATGTCCAGAGATTGTCTTCATCTTCCTGCCCTTTGGCTCTCGCACATATATTATCTATTTTCCTTGAGCAAAAAAAAATAGTCTAAATTGTGCAATGCACAGTTAAGACAAAGGTTTCCCTGGTTCAGACGTGAAAGCTCAGAGCTAAATGCATTGCAAATGCCTAGCAACTTTGAACTTATGTCGAAGTACACATCAATCCATTTGTCCTCCCAATCACTCAGACGAAGTTCAAGGGCAGTCATAAGGTGAGGATTTCATACCCACAGACCCTCATGATACACACTCACACACATATACCCAACTACAATAATAAAGCATAAGCACCCTTGAAACCCAACATTTGAAATTAGTTACATAAACAACTGTTGATGTCTATATTTGTCTGTAATTGAATTTTACCTTTTGTATGTTGTTGTATGTGATCAGTGTAATTTGCTATATAAACAATTGTTGTTCATGGTGAGTGAACCTTAGATTCCCGTTTGAGATTGAATGCAATGACTCTTGCGGACAGTTTGCATTAGTCATTGTATTTAGTCTTGAATTGTCAGTTTGGACAATTTGGGGAGACTGGTATTTTTATGTTAGATTCATTCGCGAAGGTTATTATTATTTTCATTAATTTGATTAAATTTTGGTTCAATGCATTTCAAGTTGTTCTCCGAGTGCATACTTGATTATAAGGAAATTCATTTCACCGATGTCATGTCATGTACTTGGAGACCAATGCGAAATGCTGCCGAAATTTAGTCAAATTTTTGTAAATAATGGTAACCCTGACGTTTGAAGCTAACATAAAAGACAGTTTTCCTAAATGGGATAGGGCCACACCTATAAATAAAATAGTGAGATTTTCATGCATGGAATTGCTTAAATGGATCGAAGTTGGATGAATGAAAGTCGCATGAGCCCAGAATATGAGGATGGCGTCAAACAGTTCTTGCAATTTGCTTCAGAAAGAGGTCGACCGAATGAAGAAGGAAAATATTATTGTCCTTGCATCAACTGTTTGAATGGAAGACGACAATTACTCAATGACATACGGGACCATCTATTGTGTGATGGGATTAAGAAGAATTACAGGACGTGGATATGGCATGGTGAAGTCACAGACATGCAGAGTGGGTCCCAATCTGAACCGTTTGATGTAGAAATGGGAGATCGGTTAGAGGACATGATTCGTGACCTTGGACAAGAGTCTTTCCAGCAAGCACACACCCCTGTGTATGAAGGATTGCAGAGTGATTCTATGAAGCCTTTGTATGCAGGGTGCAAGAATTCCTTAACCCATTTGTCTGCTGTGTTAAGTCTGGTTAATGTCAAGGCCAGGTATGGGTGGAGTGACAAAAGTTTCACCTCACTGCTTGAGGTAGTGCACAATCTGCTTCCAGAGGACAACATATTGCCTAAAAGTTACTATAAGGCGAAAAAGATATTTTGTCCGATGGGTATGGAGTATCAGAAGATTCATGCTTGTCCCAATGATTGCATACTGTACAGGCATGAATTCCAAGAAATGTCCAAATGCCCTATCTGTGGGACTTCACGGTACAAAGTGAAGGATGAAGAAGAAAGTAGTTCTAATGAAAACTCCAACAAGGGCCCCCCAACGAAGGTTTTGTGGTATCTTCCAATCATTCCAAGGTTTAAGCGTCTTTTTTTCTAATGAGGATGACACAAAAGACCTTACATGGCATGCAAATGGAAGGATTTCTGATGGAATGGTATGTCATTCGGCTGATTGCTCCCAGTGGAAGAAGATTGATGGTTTGTATCCGGATTTCGGGAATGAGCCAAGAAATCTTAGACTTGGACTAGCCAGTGATGGAATGAATCCATATGGCACCTTAAGCACTCAACACAGTTCATGGCCAGTTCAGCTAGTAATTTACAATTTGCCTCCTTGGTTGTGCATGAAGCGAAAATACATGATGTTGTCTATGATGATATCAGGCCCAAGACAGTCGGGAAATGACATTGATGTTTATCTAAGTCCGTTGGTTGAAGATCTAAGAAAGTTGTGGGACGAGGGGGGTTGTAGTGTTTGATGCGTTTCGCAAAGAGACCTTTGAAATGCGTGTAATGCTTTTTTGTACCACTAATGACTTTCCAACATATGGGAATCTCAGCGGTTACAGTGTAAAGGGTCATCATGCATGCCCCATGTGTGAAGAAAACACAAACTACATACAACTTAAACATGGGAGAAAAATAGTCTACAGTAGGCATCGCCGCTTTCTAACACCCAATCATCCTTACAGACAACTGAAAAAAGCTTTTAATGGAAGTCAAGATCATGATATTGCGCCAATACCGTTGATTGGTGAGCATGTATATCAGCAGGTTCAACACCTGAATACTGTATTTGGGAAGACCCAAAAGAAGGATAAAAGTCAGAGTTGCATATGGAAGAAGAGGTCCATTTTCTTTGATCTTCCGTACTGGTGTGATCTTGATGTTAGACATTGTATTGATGTTATGCATGTGGAGAAAAATGTTTGTGATAGTGTGATTGGGACGCTCCTTAACATTCAAGGCAAGACGAAGGATGGCTTGAATACCCGTCAAGATCTAGCTAATATGGGTATACGATCACAGTTGCATCCAATGTCTGATGGGAAGAAAATTTACTTGCCCCCAGCCTACCATACTTTGTCCAAGAAGGAGAAGATAAGTTTTTGTCAGTGTCTTCGTCGGGTGAAGGTTCCACAAGGATACTCTTCAAATATTAAGAGCCTTGTGCAATTGAAGGAGCTTGAGCTTGTAGGGTTAAAATCTCACGATTGTCACGTGCTCATGCAACAATTGTTAGTCGTGGCTATACGAGACATCTTACCAAACAAAGTCAGGTTAGCGATAACTCACCTGTGCTTTTTCTTCCATGCTATATGTAGCAAAGTCATTGATCCAGTCAAGTTTGATGAGTTGGAAAATGAGGCCGCAATTATATTGTGTCAATTGGAGATGTATTTTCCCCCTGCTTTCTTTGACATCATGATTCACTTGATTGTGCATCTGGTTAGAGAAATCAAATGTTGTGGTCCTGTTTATCTACGGTGGATGTACCCGGTTGAGCGATACATGAAGATCTTAAAAGGGTATACAAAGAATCTATATCGTCCAGAAGCATCTATTGTTGAGAGGTACATTGCAGAAGAAGCCATTGAATTTTTTTCAGAATACTTAGAGAAGGCTAAACCTGTTGGGCTTCCTGAGTCTCGGCATGATGACAGAGTGGGTGGTAAAGGTTTAAGAGGACTGCATGTGATCACTCCAAGTGTAGAAGATTTGTTACAAGCTCACTTGTATGTCTTGAACAACAGTAATGAAGTTTTGCCATACATAGTTAAGCATGAAGCTTTAGTCAAACAGAATAATCCAAAAATGTCAAAGAATTGGGTGTTAAAAAAGCATAACAACACTTTCTGTGATTGGTTTAAAGATACAATCTTTGCAGATGACAATGCTTCATAAACATTAAGAAAGCTAGCAGATGAGCCTAAAAGAAATGTTATAACCTGGCAAGGATACGACATAAACAGGTATTCATTTTACACAAAAGCACAAGATGATAAAAGTACAATGCAGAACAGCGGGGTCACCCTAAGGGCTGAATCTCAACACTTTGCAAGTGTCAATGACGCCAATCCCTGTGTAGCTTTCATCCCTTACTTTGGGTTCATTGATGAAATTTGGGAGCTTAACTATGTGAAATTTACGATATCTATTTTCAAATGTAAATGGGTTGACAGCAACACCGGTGTGCGCACCAATGATATAGGATTTACGTTGGTAGACCTAAAGAAACTTGGTTACCACAATGACCCTTTCATCATGGCAGAACAAGGTAGACAAGTATTTTACGTGCAAGACCCTTGTGATGAAAGGTGGTGCGTGGTTCTGCAGGGCAAAACAATTGGTGTTAATGTAGAAGATGATGATTCATACATGGACACCTATGTTAGTCCTTTGACCACTCAAATCACTCCTAACGTTGTCGGAGAAGAAGAAGCTAACGACGTTCATGCTAATCGAAATGATCATGATGAAGGAGAATTGATTAACATCGTCTAATGTAATTTTCTACAGAGACAGAGGTCACCAAAGCAAGTAAGTGACAGCTACATTTTTCTCTGATTGAGGCATCGGTATTTTCTTTTAGATGGCATCCTTAGGACTTCATCCAGCTCATGTTTGTCGCCAGTTTCATCATCCACCACCTTTTTCTTCTCTGCCTTCTAACGTTTGTTGTTGTTAAACCCATATTTATGCCTTCTTCCCTTCATGTCTTGTTTTATCACAACTTTATCCGAATTTACTATCTTCAGCACAGTTGAATCTCCTGTCTTATTCTCCAATGACACACTTTGATGACCTGTATCTCTTTTCTTCGTATGTTCTAGTGGTTCAGCTTCAGAATGCATAGAGCAATCTGAATTTTCCAGTCATCACCCAAGGCTTCTGCATCAGCATTGACACTCTCTACCCTCTTTGGTTTATGCTTCTGTGTTGCATTTCGTGCTTCCTCCTTATAAATCTTAGATTTATTAGAGGTTGCACTAGAACGATCAACACCAATCTGTGCTTCTTCCTCGTCTACCAGCTCAATATCTTTCCAGTATTTATATTCCATCAAGCATACATTGACTGTTGATTACATGTAATAGACCTTTTATAACATGGTTGCCCCAAATCACAATTAAAAAGCATAACCAGATCACTTTCAGGGCACCCCTTTTGACTCTCCCAAAGTCATGGATGATGCTTTATTTCTTGCTTGGTCTTGGTTAAAAGCTAGTGAGAAAGGTTTCAATACTTTATTTAACCATTGGTCTACCAATCTTTCGGAGTCCTTTGGTTAATTTGTCTTGTCTCCTTCTGTGGTGGGGTTTTGTTGGGTTTTATGTTTTTGGAAGGTGGCACCTTGGGTGTCTTGTATCTGATCTCCTCAGTACCTCTGGTACTGTTATGTTTTATTAATAATATTATACTTTTTCCTTCCAAAAAAAAACTTATGACTGATCCTCTTTTGATTAATCCTATTCTGTATGTTGTTGTATGTTATTGTATAAAAGATCATGGGTTCTCCACCTGCCTCCACTCCTCCTCCTCCTCCTCCTCCTCCTCCTTCTCCTCCTTCGGACGCATCGGCTTCGCTGTCTGCCGTGAAACGGACACGCAAAGCCTCACGTCTACGATCATTGTCCACTAGACCACCTAGTGCTGAGAGACCAGTGGTGCATGTTGATCCTACTACCGGGAAGGCTGACGGTCCCCACAAGAAGAAATTAAGAACATATTTGGGGATTGTGGCGCGTGATAAGGTGGACGTCACCTACGAGAACTGGAAGGAGGTCCCTACTGCTCAGAAGGACCTGATTTGGGAGGATATTCAGGTATTTTTCTTTTCATATTTGATTTTGTTTAATTAATAGCCAAAAAAATACATTATTGTAACAAATAAACTTTATTTGATGTTGTCAAGCGGAATTTGATATCCCAAAGGCTTCTGACAGTAGGACGAAAAGGAAGTTACTGCAGACCGTGGGGGAGAGATGGAGGCAGTTTAAATCAGATCTCACGAGGAAATGGGCCCTTGCAGCCGATCAGGACGGTGTCGAGGACACTGTCTGTGAGAAATACGGCATCAGCAAGGAAAAGTGGGCCCAGTTTTGCCAGACTCACAGAGACCCTTCTTGGGAGGTATGTTCCTTGCCATTTAAGTTGTTTTTCAAAAAGCATGATGTTATTATACTTCATTCTACCAATTTCAAACATTATTGTTTAATTTTTTTCAGGATGTGCGCAAGAAGGCACAGGCCATCCAGAAGCAGAATACTGTCCCCCACTTTTTGTCTCGTGGGGGTTATGATTATTTGGAGTAGAAGCTCCTAGCTGAGAAGACAAAGAAGAAGCTGGAGGAAGCTGCACAGTCAGTAAGCGTTGATGGCGTCATCGACCCTCCATCCCCGGTCAGACGCCACGTGAGGTGGAAGATGGCCCGCACGAAGAAAACAGGGGAGATGACGACTGAGGCCGCAAAGGAAATCGCTGAGAAGATTGTAAGTCATTTTCAACTAACCATTACAATTATATTTCAATATTTTGTGAATTCCATGTACCACTGTGTCTTTTCTGTGCAGGATTCCTTTGAGGAGCAGGCCACACAGGGATCCTTCGTCCCCCATGGACGTCAGGATGTTCTCGCTCCTGCTATTGGACGTCCAGAGCACCCTAGACGTGTCCGTGCTGCTGGAGCCAGTGTCACGATCAAGCAATACTTTGGATCGACTCCACGGACGTCCCGCATTGCTTCCTCCCTTGCTCATGACGAATTGTAGCAACTGACCCAGCAAATTAGGGACCAGCTAGAGGAGTCCATCACAGAGAAAGTGGCGCGGCAGGTCATGGCATCCTTCAGCCACATGCAGTCCCAGCTTCAGTCGCAAATGCAATCTCAGGGAATTGCAATGCCTCCTGACCCTCTGGTTGGTCCCCCCGGTCCTCAAGTGAGCACAAAGGGGAGTTGTGTTGATCCCTCAAGAAACGATCCTGAGACGGGTGACTCTGACAGGTGCGGCTTGTACATAGAAGCAGATCCTGCCCGCCTGGTTGCCATGGGGAGAGTTTATGAGGGATCCACTGTTGTTCATAACACTCCTTTATTGCCTGGCCAAGTAAAGGTGAGTGTGGAGGAGGTTACAGATGCAGATGCTCCAGTTCCTGTAACCACTGATGAAGTTTCCTTAGTGGGGCAGGCACTTCACACCTTCCTTGCTTGGCCGACACATCTGGTCAAGTCTTTATCACAGCAGGTACTTATTGTCCTTATTATATGTTTCTTCTTTTTGAATTAATTCATTAAGCATGCCTCAACTTAGGCTATTTAACTTTGTTTCATGAACAGGTAGTTGTGTCTCCGGCAAAACCACCTCCAAAGCCCGATCCGGAGGTCGATGATCCGCTTTATCTGATGACATTGACCATCCAAGAGCTTTTCTTGAGGCCTTATCAGGTTAGATGGGATGCCACCGTGTTCGGGGTCTTTAATCCAGATTTCCCCCTCTACATAAAGCACGAAGACCTCTCCAAAATCACACACGGTGGTCAATGTCTCAGCATATCAGTGTTACAGTTGTGGATTTTGTAAGTCATTTTATATTACTTTTAATTACCTAAGTTATTGCTTTCAATTCATAAATATTTAACTTTGACTTAACATAAACAGGCATCTCATTGAAACATGTATGCGAGTGGGGAATTCTGAT
This sequence comes from Glycine soja, assembly GCF_004193775.1. Taxonomy (NCBI): domain Eukaryota; kingdom Viridiplantae; phylum Streptophyta; class Magnoliopsida; order Fabales; family Fabaceae; genus Glycine; species Glycine soja. Next base: position 7,853,774 of record NC_041020.1, read on the forward strand.
ATCTATGGATTCCTCGAGCCACAGTCCATTCAGAGGTTTGAGCAATCGCAGTTTGAGTCTGAAAGTTACATAAAGAGTTGGATGCAGAGTTCACAACACGATATCTATCTTGGAGCCTACCTAAATGGGTAAGTCACAAAATAACTAAATTTAATTAATGTTTACTAATGTACTAACCCATTTTAGGTTCCACTACAACGGACACTGGCAGAAAGTGGTCATCCTGCCCAAGGAACACCTAGTTGTCTGGTTTTGTTCATTGCATAATAGGCCAGACAACTACCTTAAGGGGATTATTAATAGGTTAGTGTTCTTTTCAATACATTTTCATTGTAATACCTCATCATACAACACCAGTTGTTAATTGTTACTCGTCTGGAACAGTGCGTTAAAAGGTCTTGATGATGCTCCACAGCCTAAATCAAATGCTTCTGCTAGGTGGATTGTCGTCAAGGTACGTCATTTACATAAAACTTCGACTTATATATATTACTTTATGTGTCTGTACACTAGTTGTTTAATTAATATCCAAATTTCATTATGTATTTAGTGTAATAGACAAAAAGGAAGTACTGAGTGCGGCTACTATGTCATGCACTGGATGTCCACCATCATTTTAGGAACTTTTAGGAATAATTGGGAAATGGTAAGTTTATTTCAAACAAAATCGATTTATTTATAATTTGTATTACATTATTAACTTATTATGATTTATTTCATCATGCAGTATTTTAACGATCCTAGACCATTGGAGCCAGAGAGATTAAAGGCATTGCGGATCCAGTGGGCATAGTTTTATCTCCGAGTTAGAGATCAGGCCTAGGATTTAGGGACATTGGTTTTTTCCTTAGTTTACTTTGGTTTAACATTTTTGACATTTTCTATGTAATATGAACATTGAATTCATTTGATGATTGTTCTTTATGATAAATCAATTATTTGATGTTTATTATCATTAAAAATGCTTGAAAGCATAATAAAATGTTTATTTGCTGTGAATTGGCCTTGAAATTGCATTTGACAGGTACAATTTTGGGTTTACTGTAAAAACAGAAAGTATATATAAAAAAAATACTTGAAAACAACATCGATTATTAACAAAAACCGATGTTAATATGATAAACAACATCGGTTATTTACAAAAACCGATGTCGACATGAACCTTAACATCGGTTGTAATAGACAACCGATGTTAACGTTTGTGTATTAACATCGGTTATTTGTGTATAACCGATGTTAGCATTTGTATTTTAACATCGGTCAGATAACCGATGTCAACTCTTGTATATTAACATCGATTATTTATAAATAACCAATGTGAACGTTTGAATATTAACATCGGTTATCTACACATAACTGATGTTATACACAAATAACTACACCAAATAAGTGTATGCATCATCAACGTTGACATCGGTTTTCTAGAAAAACTGATGTTAATGGAATATATTAACATCGGTTATCGTAGGAAACCGATCTTAATATATTACATTAACATCGGTTTTTCTAAAAAACCGATGTTAATATAACATATTAACATCGGTTGTACTGCAAAACCGATGTCAACGTTCATCATGCGTACACTTTTTTTTTTTTTGTTCATTGTGTTTAACATCGGGTATTCAGAGAACCGATGTTGTCATATATATGTTAACATCAGTTTTACAAAACCGATATTAACATTGATACATTCAACATCGGCACTTTCAAAATCGGTTTTAGAACCGATGTAGAATGTTCTAAATAACCGATGCTGAAAGTGTATTTTCTAATAGTGATTAGATTCCTCAATTAAGGACACATAGAAAGCTTACTCTGGCATATTCCTTAATTGCATCATGCATCTCTTCATGGCATTGTAATGAACATATTGTTCCTGCATTTGTCATTTATCATATTCATACATTGCATTTTGCATGAGTAAAATGCATCATCATGCATTTTCATTCAACAAAAGCAAAAACAAAAAAAAGAACAAAAGAAAGTCACGCCATATTCTTAGTTGCATGTGTCTGGTACCATGATGATGGCTATAAACCAACCATGTTGGGATTATACACCCATTTCTCTAAAAAAATAATTTGAAAATCATGTGAACCATGGTGCCTAATGCATGGTTAACTAGGAAATGGTGGTTCTTAGGGCATCTCATAATTGCCTTTGCCATGCATAGCATAAGAATGCCCAAGTTATTCATCTCTATGAGATGTTGTCAAAGTGTTGGCAATCAAAATTGTTATTCCTTAGATTATGGGGTAAAACCAAGCACATGCTTTTAAGAAAAGGTTAATCAAAGTCAAGGTCAAGTATGGAAGTAACCGGCTTGCAAAAATTGGGGCAAAAGATGAATCAAGCTACATCGTTTCTTTGTCTACTGCTAACACATAATTGAGCCAATTTACAAAAGAATTGAGGGTTGTTAACGTCCATGTGTTATTCACAGTTTCACTTTGACAAGATGATGGACCATCTAAATTGATTCAACCCTATGTCCTGTGTAAAATTTGCAATTCTTCAACCATGCATCATTCTCATACATCCATGTTTTTCATTGGTTGCATTGCTCATTGCATTCTTTCCTTGAAAACTGTAATCATTGTTATCAAAAGGAAAGAACACCCTTTACGATGCCCCTACCGAACGTGTGTTATAGCTAGGGTAATGGGAGAAATAAAGGAGGTGCAACAGCAGATGAAGGCCGACATGGAGGCCCTGAAAGAGCAAATGATCACAATGATGGAGGCCATGATGAGCATGAAAAACATAATGGAAGTCAATGTGGTTGTCATTGCCGCAACAAGCATTGTTGCTGAGGTGGATCCGACTCCCCCATTTGGCCTTAACCAAATAAATCATCCGACCTCGGATAGGGTAGTTCAAGGAAGCAAAGAGTTGGGAGGTACGAGCGGCCCCCATTATGTTCAAATTCAAAACAGGCATGCTTTCTCGCCATATGGCTTGCCTCCCAACTATGCACCACCTAATGGAAAGTCCGAGACTACTTTAGTTTCACTTCCATCATCCAGAGACTACTTTAGTCTCACTTCCATCATCCAATTATGAGCAAGTCCGTTGACACGCGGAGACAAATTATGGTCATCCGCACTTTGCTATCCAGAGACAACCAAGTCCGATAGCACGCGGAGATGAATCATAGTCATCTGCCACCATTCAACAATCCAAGGCAAGCGAGCCCGTTGACACGTCGAGACCAATGTGGTCATCTGCGCCCTTTTGTCGAAGACTAAATGTTTATCGACTGAGTCTACTGTAGGCTCACTTTGCTATCCAGAGACAAATGAGTCCGATAGCATGCGGGGACCGTAATGGTTACTCGCTTTCATTGTTATGAGACTATCAAAGTCCCTTTTCCCATCCAGAGACAAACGAGTCCGAGGTGTGCAGGGACAATGATGGTCATTCGTTTCTAATTGTTTTTTGAGATTGTTGCAGTTCCATTTTTCATCCAGAGACAGTCAAGTTCGATGACCCGCAAAGACTCTCTTTTGTCATCTAGAGACAATTAAGTCCAATGACACGCAAAGACTTTCCTTTGTCACCCAAAGACAGTCGAGTTCGATGATGCACAAAGACTCTTTTTTGCTATCTAGAGACCAACGAGTTCGATAGCATGCGAAGACTGTCATGATAATCTGTTTTTATCACTTTCAAAGTACCAAGGCTTTTTGTTGGGCACCTGATGTCTTTTACACTCTTTCTGATTGACATGTTTTGCTGATTGAGCTATCGGTCGGTCGGGTGAAGATTCAGCTCGAACGAAATTAGTGTCTTATCTTTACTTCCCTTTAATCTCCAATAAAGGATAAGTAAATAGGGGCAACTGTCATACCCTAATTTCGTCCAAGGATATTTGTTTGACGGCATGTAGACCTTAATTGACCACTTTGAGATGCTTGACACTCACTGTCGCGTAATCCCTAAAGTTTCACGATGTTTTGGAAAGAAATCAGCTAAATAACACAAAAATGGGGGTGCATTAATCAAACTGGGGGGTATACCTAGCATTTGGGCCCATCTAGAATATTCTGGAAAGGGGATTGCTTCAGGTGGAAGCAACCCAGCTTGCCTGGGCGAGCTGGGCGGCAACCACCTCCCCCATTTTCTTATAAAATGGCGTGAGGGGGCTGAGTTTGAGGGGTTCAGCACCTTGATAGCTCAGAAATCACCTAAAATTATTGAGGAGAAGAAGAAAGAAGGGAAAAATCAAAGCCGAGACACTTCTGTAACACTTACGAGACGTTTCCGTGATCAATTCCGTGAAAGTTTCTTCCCTGTTCTTCATACATTCTTCATCGTTCGTCGAGCTTCAATCGGTTAGTTTTTTATTTCGAAGCTTTCAATTCATTCTATGCACCCTTAGTGATCCAATCTTGTTTTGTATGCTTTCATCTTCATCTCGTTTACTTTCGGTATCCTTTACTTCCATTTTTAACAAGCTTCGACCAATCGTTTAAGCCGCTATCTCGCATAATAAATGATAAAATGAATTTCAACCGATCATTTGTGTTGTAATCTCGTTTAATAACTGTTAAAATAAAATTAAACTGATCATTCACACTGTAACCTCGGTTAATAAGAAAAAGGGTAAATAAGCTCCAGTCAGACATTTTACTTTAAAAGTTCTTATAAATGAGTTGATAAATAACCAAGTGAATCTAGGGCTAAAATCAACTCACAAACCAAGCTTTTCCCGCAAAAAGGTCATTTGAAACCGTTTTACTATCCAATGTCTTAAATGGTCCTCTTTGCTTTTATCGGTTAAAATGGACCGTTGAAAAGTATAAAATCAACACACTGCATAAACTTTATCACATTTTAAAGAACTATGTTGGTCTGATTTCCTCACCGCAATTGAGAATACGTAGGAGCAAAAACTCCGCTTTTGTCGACCCTAAAAAGGGAGAGATTGTTAAAGGTCGAACGCCTTAACATTTCTCTCCTTCCATAAAAATCAAGAGATCATTAAAGGTCCGACGCCTTAATGATTCTCTCCTTTCAAAATCAAGAGATTAGTAAAGGTCCAATGCCTTAACTTTTCTCTCTTTCAAAAAACCAAGAGATCGTTAAAGGTCCAACGCCTTAATGTTTCTCTCCTTTCTAAAAACAAGAGATCGTTAAAGGTCCAACTCCTTAACGTTTTTATCTCTTTTCAAAAATCAAGAGATCATCCAAAAGGGTCCATCGCCTTAGCGATTCTCTCAGTTCAAAAAATCAAGAGATCATTCAAAGGGTCTCGCACCCTAACAATTCCCTCCTTTTAAGAGTCAAAATATCATTTAAAGGTCCAACGCCTTAAACAACTTTTGTTCGGTTAAAATCAATCTTGCAAAAAAATATAATAACTTAACCAATGTTTAGTTCTTAAAGAACTACGTAGGTCTGATTTCCTCACCGCAACTGTGGATACGTAGGAACAAAAGCCCCGCTTTTGTCGACCCCAAAAAGGGAGAGATTGTTAAAGATCCAACGCCTTAGCATTTCTCTCCTTCCATAAAAATCAAGAGATCGTTAAAGGTCCGACGCCTTAATGAATCTCTCCTTTCAAAATCAAGTGATTATTAAAGGTCCAATGCCTGAACTTTTCTTTCTTTTCAAAAACCAAGAGATCGTTAACGGTCCAACGACTTAACGTTTCTCTCCTTTCAAAAAACAAGATATCATTAAAGGTTCAACGCCTTAACGTTTCTCTCTTTTCAAAAATAAGAGATCCTTAAAAATCCAACGCCTTAATGTTTCTCTTTTTTAAAAAATCAAGAGATTGCCCAAAAGGGTCCAGCGCCTTAGAGATTCTCTCTGTTCAAAAAATCAAGAGATCATTCAAAGGGTCCAGCGCCCTAATGATTCTTTACTTTCAAGAATCAAAAGATTGTTTAAAGGTCCAACGCCATAAATGACTTTTGTTTGGTTAAAATCAATCTTGCAAAAAAGATAAAAACAACTTAACCAATGTTTAGTTCTTAAAGAACTACGTAGGTCTGATTTCCTCATCGCAATTGAGGATACGTAGGAGCGAGGGAAACACCCTTGTCGACTACAAAAAAGTAAAAAACATTAAAATCAAAAAAAGATAAAAATACAAAAAAGGGAAAAATACATAAAAACATAAAAAAAAAAAAGGAAAATACATAGTTTTGTAGTCATATTTGCACACTTGATTGATGGTTGTCGTCCCTTGTGACGAGCGTGTGGGGTGCTAATACCTTTCTCGTGCTTAAACAACTTCTGAACCCTCATTTTCAAAATATGCAGACCATCGTCTTTTTGGGTTTTTCGACGTTTTCCTCGAATATACATTGGTGGTGACTCCACGCATTTTCCTACGATGGAAGACGCACCCTTGGCCCGCACAAGAGGCCTTTTTGCGCCCACGCCGGAGGGCAGTTTGCGAAATTGGGCGGATAATGCCTTTCTGTAACATGTTCTCGATTTGTCTTTCAATTTCATGTTTCTGAAAATGAGGGTACCTGTGGGGTATAACATTTAAGGGTTCTGAATGGGGTTGAAGGTGAATGTGATGATTTGTGGGTTGAGAGGGTGGTAGTGATTGAGGTGAATGAAACAAGGAGTTAAATTTTGTGAGGAGAGGTTGGATTTCGGAGGGAAAAGGTGAAGAGTTTGGGTTTGAAGGAAGCTTTATGGTGACATCCTTTCGAAGAAAACAACAAAGCTGAGGATGGTAGAGAAGGTGCAAGGTAGATGCGTCTTCACGCTTTAGCTCAACTAGCTAGCCATCATGAAAAATTTCATGGAGAAGGTGTTATAATCAGTGAGAATGGGGCCTAAAGCCTTGAGCCACTGGACTCTTAACACCACATTTGCATCGCTCAGAGGAAGGAGGTGTAAGTCTACCATGAATAACGTGTCCTGAATTAGCACCGGAACACCTTCACAAAGTTGGTCACAGTTTAAATGTTGGCCGTTACCCACCATGACACTCAGTAGAGGTGAAGCTTGTGAAGACAGGCCCAACAACTTAGCCAGAGGTTCTTGAATAAAGTTGTGGATACTACCCCCAACAACTAAAATCACCATGGGGTGTGCGTCGATATAACCCAATAGACGCAACGTCTCAGGTGCAATGTGGCCCAAAAGGGAATGGAAGCTGATTTGGGCCAGAGTGGGGTTTGGGTCATCGGGTGGGTCGGGTGGTTGCTCTCGGGTCACATTGGCTTCAAAAGGGGCTTCGTCTTCATCTGAAATCAATAAAAATACCCTAGACGAGCATTTGGGCCCGCAATGAAATTTTTCATCGCAATTGAAGCACAAACCTCTATCTCGTCGGGAGGCCAATTCTGCCGGTGAAAGGCGTTTGAGAGGAATAGGGTTAAGGGATGGCAATTTTAAGGGCGTGGGGAGCAGCGACGGGCTTGGAGTGGGTGAGGAAATTGCAGAGCTCCAGGGGATTGGTGTGGGGAGGGTCTGGGTCACCATAGGTGAAGGGTGAGGGGGCCAAACTTGTTGCGCACCTGTCGAAGAGAATCTAGGAGTTTCTCTTCTTGTAAGCGCGCCAACCCCGCCGCCTGAGCCACCATCAAGGGTTGGAGATCTTGGACTTCCCGACGTATCTCCGGGGACATTCTCGAGATGAAGCAACTCAAGAGAAAGAGAGATGGCAAGCCAACAATACGATTCGCAAGGTCCTCAAACTCCGAGAGGTAAGAATTGATTGTTCCCTTCTGCGTTAATTTGAATAATGCATCGGTAGGATTCTCATATTGTGAAGGGGTAAACCGAGATTTTAGGGCTTGGAGAAAAGCTGGCCAAGAGGTGAACTGGTCGTTGCTAGTCCTCCACTGAAACCATGCTAAAGCACGACCACCAATATAGAAGGAGGCAATCGTCAGGCGTTCATGCTTCAGTGTCGCATGATATTCGAAGAACTAATTGATCTTAAAGATCCAACCAAGCGGGTCAGTGCCATCAAACCTTAGAACATCCAACTTCATACGATGTGAAGAAGGAGAAGTCACGAAAGAGGGAATGGCGGATGAAGATGAAGGTGAGTGACTGTTTGGTTCTTGTTTTTGCAAGTGGTTAAAGAGCTCATCGATTTTTTGGGTGAGCCTGTGAAAAGTATCATTTAGAGAGATGGTGAGCTTGGTGATAGCGTCCTCCAAAAGATCGGAGTTGGCTATGGATCTCGTGGACTCTGCCATGGATATCTCTCCATGAAAGCACAAAAATGCTAAGAAACAGGATAAAAGCTGGTTTCAAGGGCCAATTCCTCCTAAGAACAGAGAATTGAATAAGGGAAGTAGTGATTTTCATTATGTCGACCTTATTACATTGAGCTAATATTTATGCTGAGATAATACTAACAGAATTTGTAATTCTGTGTAGACAAGGTATAACAGAATTTGTAAAATAAAGATGCAGTGATGGGGTAATGGCAGACAATGCTCTGGCACACTAATGCCACATCAGCAGAGGAAGTTTTTAAATTATGTTATACTTGTAATGAAGTTTTTAAATTCATTGTTTTCCTTAAGTGGCATAGCAAGCTTTCGATATTCTGATATTCACCCTACCTTCTTGACAAGGAGACAAGTTTGCAGCACCAGAATCCTCAAGGACATCATCATTCATGTCTAGACAATGATATGAGGTTATATTAAAGATGGGAACTTGAGAATATATTTTTTTTTATCATTACTTTAGAATCATATGCTAAGCATCTTTTGTCATGGAGTATACACTGTACAGTAAAAGTCTCATAAGTGAACCTTACTTACTTGATCATTGTTTGAATTAGCAAAACTGCCAACAAATTCGTCTGAACAACATTTCTATCTAATAAAATGGAGTTAACTTTTAATGTGCTTCTCCATCTAGAAAGAAAAGAAAATTGCTCAGAGGAATGGAGTTAACTTTTCAAATTGAGACTTGGTGTTGTTTCTGAAGTGCGTGGTCTTGAAGGAGTGATTGAGTGTGAATGTTTGTGCATGATTTTTTTGAAGTGATGATGATGTATGTATTGAGTTGAATGCTCTTAGTACTTAATTCATAGGAATGTGATAACTCACTCCCGGTGTGTATTTCTGTTTGGGTTGAATGCCATGTTGTTTCAGGTGAGCCAACTCACGATGATTATCATGTTCAAGATCGAGAGGCATAGCCTTTCTTACGGAAATGCTCTGATAGGATGACACCTCAAAGCATTGATTTTGTTTGATTATGCATGATATTCTAAATATGATAGTTGATCATATTTTATTCCGATATTTAATTTTTTCTTTCTCTTTTAAACTTGGATGACCTTATTTTGAGCCGGAGATGTTTTTTTAATTTCTTTTTATTTAAGATTTGATTTGTTAAATGAAACTAATGTGGACCTTTTGCCCACATAGTTTAGTTTATGTTATTTTAGAATAATTCATTTATCCAATTATTTTATAAATGTTGGATCGAGTGGCCTCAGAATAATTAAGAAGGGGGGTTGAATTAATTATTCCTAAACCTTTACTAATTAAAAAATTACTCTTTTAAGGATTTTACTAAATTGTTAAGAGAATGAGGAGTAGAAGAGAAACTTAACAGAAAGTAAAAGCAGAAATTAAATGCACAGCGGAAAGTAAAAGAGTAGGCAAGAAGGAAACAAACACACAAGAGTTTTTATACTGGTTCGGCAACAACCCGTGCCTACATCCAATCCCCAAACGACCTGCGGTCCTTGAGATTTCTTTCAACCTTGTAAAAATCCTTTTACAAGCAAAGATCCACAAGGGATGTACCCTCCCTTGTTCTCTTTAAACCTAGTAGATGTATCCTCCACTAGAACTGATCCACAAGAGATGTACCCTCTCTTGTTCTCAGTCAAACCCAAGTAGATGTACCCTCTACTTGTACCACAAAGGATGTACCCTCCAATGTGTTGAGACAAAGATCTCAGGCTGTTAAACCTTTGATACTTTGTGAATGGGGATACAAAAGAATTCTCAGGCGGTTAGTCCTTTGAACACTTTTGTATTAGGGAATGGGATGATTCAAAAGAATTCTCGGACTGTGTCATTTTGAATTCTTTGACAAGGGAGAAGGGAGACACAAAAGAATTCAGGCGGTTAATCCTTTGTTCTTTTGGAAAAGGGAGAAGAGAGACACAAAAACAATTCAGGCGGTTAGTCCTTGGCGAATTCTTTTTGGCAAAGGGAGAAGAGAATGAAAAGATGAATAGCACAAGTTTTCAAGGTTTGGAAAACCAGAAAACTTCAGAAAGCTTTTGGTACAAAGAAGAAGAAGAAGTTCAAAGAGATTCAAGGCTTGTAAAGGATTGATTGGAAAAGTAAAGTATGAAAGAATGAAATTAATTTAATTTGCAAAACAAAACCTTGCTTTTATAGACTCTTCGTGTCTAGTCAAGAAGACCATTTAGTAGAGTTATAACTTTCAGAAAAATTTAAAACCAATTTGAAAAAGTCAAAAACCTTTTGAAGAGTTACATCTTTTGATTTATCAGAAACAGTCACTGGTAATCGATTACCAAATAAGTGTAATCGATTACACAAAGCTTTTGAGTTAAAGGATGTGACTCTTCACATTTGAATTTGAATTTCAACGTTTAGGGGCACTGGTAATCGATTACCAAAACATTGTAATCGATTACAGTTTTTTGAAAATAATTGGAACGTTGTAAATTCAGTTTGAAAACTTTTTCAAACTCATTTTGCTACTGGTAATCGATTACAACAATGTGGTAATCGATTACCAGAGAGTAAAAACTCTTTGGTAAAAGGTTTTGTCAAAAACTCATGTGCTATTCAAAGTTTTCAAAAAACTTTTTAATACTTATCTTGATTAAGTCTTCTCTTTATTCTTGAATCTTGAGTCTTGAATCTTGATCTTGATTCTTGAGATCTTAAACCTTGAGTCTTGATTCTTGTCTCTAGACTTCCTTCATGAGTCTTTAATTCTTCTTGATTCTTATCTTGAACTCTTGAATTGTTCTTGATTCACTTGAGTTGTTCTTTGATTGATCTTTGAGTTTTTTGTCATCACCTTTGTCATCATCATTGTTATCATCAAAACACCTTTGAATAACCTTTGATTCACCATGAAGCTTTGCTTCTACAATAAACACACACGTGCACGTGCATTGTGGGTAAAGAGTGTCACAGTTATTTTAAAACCCTAGTGAGCGAGCAGAAAAATACTAACACTTTTCAACAAGGGCGAGTGAAGGTTTTGGAGATATATGGAAAACAAGAAGATCAAATCCAAACCTAGAACATTTGAATGAAAAATGGAAAATTAATAATAAGATGGAAAAAACATAAATGAACTCACCCGATTGAAATTGTTGGAATCAAACCTAATGTTAGTAATGGTGTGATTTCGAGAGTTTAGAGTTTGGTCAAAGGTCAAAAGTTTCTCAAAAAATTATGAGGAAAAAACACTTTGACCACTTTATCTAGAGAAGTCATTCTTTGATAGTGTCGATGATGGAAAGGGGATCTGGTTGAGAGAGATGTGGGATTAGGGAAAGCAAAAGGATAGTAAAGACTACTAAGCAAGGTAACATTTTAATTACTAACATTAGCATTCATGGTAGAGGGCACAGTGGGAAACCATAACAAGTCTCTCGACCCTCTGTGAAAAACTTAATATGAACCGCAGACTTTCTCAATTTTAAATTGATGGTTTATATTTTTTATTTTCTTTTCTACTTTATTTCATTCCTTTATTAATATATAATTTCTTTTTTTTTCTCCTTTAAAGAAGCAACAAGAAGAGCTAGCAATGAATCCAAAAATAAAATTAGATCTAACCTCTGAACAAGATTATCTAATCAAAATTACTTGCAAGCTAAAATAAACCAAAAATCATCATATTTCAAACTCCAAAATGCAATAATAAAATAAAATATTTGAATTATTAAATGAAATCATTATCAAATAAAGTACTAAAACTGATACAATTTGGGAAAGAGGGGGGTGTTGGACCGGTGGTCTCAATAACTTAAGAATGTGGGGTGAATTAAGTTTTAAAAATTCTCTGACTAACAAGTTTTAATCTCCTTTTTAAATGGTATATGATCGATTCAAAATGCAGAAGAAGTAGCAATTAAATTAATCAATGATTTTTAAACGTGCAAGATAAAATCAGTTGCAATAAAATAAATAAGATAAGGGAAGAGAGAATTGCAAACTTTATTTATATTGGTTCGGCCACTTCCCGTGCATATGTTAGTCGCCATTTACAAATAACTTTTGTATTGAAAAGCTTTATAAAATTATGTCTTTTCCCCAATTTATGGTTCTTTTTGTAGGTTTGTACATATTTTTATGTTTAGTTTAGTTTCTATTCAGTAGACATTCCCTTCATTGTGAATTAATGTGGTTCAACTTCAATTTCAGGAGAAAATATGAAGAATAAGAAGGTTGAAGCAGCTAGTGTCTCGCTAAGCAAGGCCTATGCACTTAGCGAGCAACATCCGCTAAGCAAGGCACTCAGCTCGCTTAGCGAGTTAGGAGAATCTGGAAGAGAATTTGCCAAGCATGCACGCGCCTAGCGCGCCATCAACTCGCACAGCGAGTCATTTATCTCTTCTGGCGCTAAGCGCACCTGGCTCACTAAGCCAAAATTCACTAACTCTCGCTTAGCGCGAAAATGGCGCTAAGCAAGCCTTCAAGGACAGAAAGCCCTTAAAAGCTGAAGTTGGCAAAAATAAGAGGAGTTCTTATAGTTTTTGTGATAAGAGACGCAATAGAGTTAAAAATCTCATCTTTCAAGAGGATTCTAGGTTTATGAGTGATTTTTAGGTTCCTAAAGGTGGAGGAGACACCCTCACCACTGTGTAATCTTAATTTTACTTCAAAAACCTCATTTTGTTGCTGAAAGGTGATAACTTGCAAAGGCTAAGTCTCTTGTTGGGAATTTCTGCTGAGCCTTGATGTAAAACTCTTTACTATCTATTTAAAGTGGTTTTTATGCGTTCATTGCTTCTATCTACATTTAATTCTTACATGTTTGTGGACTAATCACCCATTTGTGTGTAAAGTTAGGATTTTTAGCATTAGGAAATGTTTTAAATCCTTAGAACTAGATAGAGCAGGCTAGAGAATTGTATGTCTAGACACGGAGTGCAGGGATTTAGTTTTTAATATGTTGTAATCTTAATGCAATTCGTTTAGGCTAAGTTCGACGAGAGATTTGAGAATGAGGTTTAAATAGAATTAGCTCATTCATGTGAGGAATCGTGGTTTGGAGTAGTTGTCCTCAGCATAGAACATAGAAGCAACCTTAAATAAAGAAAAATACCTAATTACATTAAGTTACTCAGTAGAAGGACCCAACATTTTAATCATCTGTTTATCTCTCACATTTAGGTAGTTAATTTTGTAGTTAAATTTAGGATTACAGAAAATATCTTTGCTTATTTCTATTTCCTGGTTTTATACAAATGTCTACTTATTGAATGAACGTTTTTCTGAATTAAACAAACTCCTTGTGATTCGATACTCGATTCTTACCGTTTTATATTACTTGTGACTTAATACATTTGCTGATAAATTCTGCAGTAGTGCAGACTGTTTAAAAGAGTCTTAACGGAATGCGTCCAGTCCTCAAGCAACCCTCTTGAGATTCTCCACTATCTTTAAAAATTCTTTACAATCTTTGAACACACCTTGGGATCCCTCACACACGCACACACACAAAGATATATATATATATATATATATATATATATATATATATATATATATATATATAGGCTCTGTTGTGTTTGTTCAAAACAACTTGAAGAAATGTGTTTTTTCAAAAATATTTTTTAAAACTTCTCTATTGGTAATCAATTACACAATTACATTTTTGAAGAGTATCATCTCTTTTCAAAGCTTTTCTGAAATTTCTTTGCTGGTAATCGAATATAAAATCTTGGTAATCAATTACACAGTTTAAAATTCCAACTCAAAATTTCAAACTTTCAAAAAGCCATGTGCATTTTGTCTCCGGTAATCGATTACAGAAGATTACCAGTTCAAAAATATTTTATTTTGAACTGATCAACTTTTCATAAAAATATTTTAAAACAAACTTTGAGGCCAAAAACTTATAGCAATCAATATGAGATTCTTTAAACAATTTGACTAAGTCCTTATCTTTTATTGATCTTGTTTGTTTGACCTAGAATTAATCTGAGCTCATCAAGTGTATACTTTGGCATCATCAAAACATGTATATATACTTTCAGATTCTCTCCCTTTTTGATGATGACAACCATCTGTAAGGAAGAAGTAAAAAAAGAGTATCCATTTGTGTCGTTCACTCCCCCTTAATTTTTCAGTGATTGCTTATTTGAAAAAGTTAAAGATTGGATATATAAAAAATATGTTCAGAATATATTTCCAAATAATTTCAACAAAAAATCTCCTTACCTTTTATCTATCTCTCTCCCTTTAGCATCATCAAAAACAGAGTATAAGCAGAACAATACCGTACTGAACAATACCATGCATAACAAATACTATGGCAGTACCATACCGTTCAGAGAATCATTCAAACAGAATAATAGTAATTTGAAGGCAATGTAACATAAATTGAAAAGTACCAAGGTCTAAACAAATAACCAAAGGCAAGAAGTCTGAAATGCTAAGGAACATAGTAACCTAATAAAATACAAACAAGTCATAGAGTTCTAAAGTTTATGATAATTAATGGAAATATAAGGACCAACTGGAGGATCAAAGCAACGACTAATAAAGCTCTTATCATCTTCATGTCACGTGATGTGTGAATCCATTGAGTCAAACCTTTCTCCGACAAAGGCATGAAGATACCGAAGCTCACTAAGGGCATCATTCAGTAATGAAGAGGATGGGTCTCTTGGTGGTGGAGATGGAATGCGTTTGTCAAGAGCATTAGTCGGGAGATCCTGTTTACGAACCCATTGACCGTCTAGATCTTTCCTATACCCAAAGGATGCAACTGCAGTGGCCCCAATGGCAAATGAACATTTAACCTTGACAAAAGGTTCATTAGCAAGAGGAATGTCGAAGTGTTGCTGAATCAGAGTAACTAGGTGGGGATAAGGGAGAGATGCATTTGCCCGTAATGCCTTATGCATACGGAAGTGAACAAGATGGGCCCAGTCAATTTGGCGGCCAGTTTGCAGGGCCTATAACAGAATTATATCTTTCTTTGAGGCTTGAGCAAGGTTTGCGGAACGAGGAAGCAACAAGTAAACAACTAGTCATATCAGCATTTTCAACACAGACCATTTTTCATGCATCATGACTGGAATAAATGGGTTTCCAATCATCAACTAAGGCTCCTTCAAAAGGGACACCCTGACTACTCAGTTTTGTGAGAGAATAAAACAAAGATTGGTCAACAACAATGGGTATTTTGTGGACTTCAGAAAATATGACTCCATCACGAATTTCCAAGTTATTATAAATGACACAAATTAATTCTGAATAATAAGGCAATTGCAGAGTCATAAAATCCACTAATTTAGAGTTTTGAAAAACTTGATCGCAGTCAAAGGTTTCTCCCTCAAAGATATCAAAATCAAGGAATTTAGGATCAAGAAGGACACGATTGGAAAAAAAGTAGTAATACCTCTAACATTGGTCATCGAAAGTAAATAGAGTGAGAGAGTGTTGTGAGGAAAGGGATGAATTGGGTGGTGCTGGAGAGTCATCAGAAGCACCGTGTCGGCATTGGCCTGCAGTGGCAGTGGAGGAGGATGAGCCCTTTCTCTTCTTTGATGATTCTGTCATTTGAGGAATTTTCAAGAAATTTTGATTGGTGGGGTTTGTAGAGGATTGAAAAAGAGGAATTTCACACTTTCTTTGATGCGGTTTGGTGAAGAAATGAAGTTATAAGGATTAGAAGATTAGAGGAGGTTTTGAGCCATGAGAAAGAGAGAGAGAAGTCGAGGTTTTGCACTTAGAGAGAGAGGGAGAGAGAAAAAAGTTGTATCTATAGTCAGGGATGACTGGTAATCGATTATAGCTCTCAGTAATCGATTACAATAGTGCTGAGTAACTGCTTAACTGCTTCTAGTAATCGATTACACCACCTTTTTTCTATGGTAATCAATTACAGGTGGTTATAATCGATTACATATCCAAAAACTTTTAAATATGCAAGAGAACAAAGATCATAGGCAATTAAATGGATTAGGAGTCTAAGTCAGATTGGTCAATAAGTCCTAATTCTCTTCTAATAGTATAGAAGCTTTCTTCATATGACCATTGCCTTAATTATATGATAAGAAATCAAAATTTCGCAAGTTTAGTTTTTTTTAAGTATCTAGCTTGTTTAGTTTATTGAATGTTCATGTCACAGAGAATGGTTTCAAAACTTTAATCACTACAAGGCGCGACGAGTTAAAATTATTTTGAGAACAATTGAGAAGTCGTGTGTTTTGCATAGTTCATAGATAAAGTTTGTGTGTTAAAATGTTTTCTGGGTTGAACTTGAATCAGGAGGGAGGCCCTGATGGACTCTTAAGAGTCTAGGCCTTGGGAATAAATACACTCGGTTTGAGTGTTCCTCTAAGTCTATGTTAATCCCATATGGTTAGAGCATTATCGCAAAAAACTATGACCATAACTGGTCTGCCTATGATTTTACTTAGTAAGAGTGACCTGACTTACCCATTGTGTGACATGTTTTATCATGTACTCTTAAGTGCCCGACGAGGTTTTTCACTAAAAATGGTACCACGTTGCATGTAGACTTGAGTCTAGTATATCAGTTTCATAACGCTTGTGCATGTTTGGTTTTTCATTGAGTTGCAAATTGAGACTTGGTGTTGTTTCTAAAGTGTGTGGTCTTCAATGAGTGTGAACGTTTGTGTATGATTTTTGTGAAGTGATGTTGATGTATGTATTGAGTTGAATGCTCTTAGTTCTTAATTCATAGCAATGTGATAACTCACTCCCGATGTGTGTTTTTGTTTGGGTTGAATGTCATATTGTTTCAGGTGAGCCAACTCACGGTGATTATCATGTTGGAGATGGAGAGACATAGCCTTTCTTACGAGAATGGTCTGATAGGATGTGACATCGGAGCATGGATTTTGTTTGATTACGCATGATATTCTGAATATGACACTTGATCATATTATATTTCGATATTTAATTTTTTTCTTTCTCTTTTAAATTTGGACAACCTTATTTTGAGCCGAAGACGTTTTTTAATTTCTTTTTATTTAAGATTTGATTTGTTAATATGAAATGAATGTGGACCTTTTGCCCACACAGTTTAGTTTATGTTATTTGAGAATAATTCATTTATCAAATTATCTTATACACACACACGCACACATGCATTGGGGGTAAAGAGTGTCACAGTTATTTCAAAACCCTAGTGAGCGAGCAGAAAAATACTAACACTTTTCAACAAGGACGAACGAAAGGTTTTGGAGATGTATGGATAACAAAAAAATATAATCCAAACCTAGAACATTAGAATGAAAAATGGAAAATTAATGATAAGAAGAAAAAAAACATAAATGAACTCGCCAGATTGAGATTGTTGAAATCAAACATAATGTTAGTATTGGTGTGATTTCGAGAGTTTGGAGTTCAATCAAGGTCATACTTTTCTCAAAAAATTATGAGGAAAAAGCACTTTGACCACTTTATCAAGAGAAGTCATTCTTTGAGAGTGTCGATTATGGAAAGGGGATTTGGTTCAGAGAGAATTAGGATGAGGCAAAGAAAAAGGATAATAAAGGCTACTAATCAATGTAACATTTTAATTACTAGCATTAGCATTCATGGTAGAGGGCACACGGGAAAACCATAACAAGTCTCCCGACCCTCTGGGGAAAACTTAATATGAACCGCAAATTTTCTCAATTTTAAATTGATGATTTATAATTTTTATTTTCTTTTCTACTTTATTTCATTCCTTTCTTAATATATAATTTATTCTTTTTTTCTCCTCTAAAGAAGCAACATGAAGAGCTATCAATGAATCCAAAAATAAAATTAGATCTAACCTCTAAACAAGATGATCTAATCAAAATTACTTGCAAGCTAGAACAAACCAAAAATAATCATATTTCAAACTCCAAAATGCAAGAATAAAATAAAATATTTGAATTATTAAACGAAATCATTATCAGATAAAGAACTAAAATTGATACAATTTGGGAAGGGGGATGAAGAAAAAGAAAGTGAAAATGAAGAAAAAATGTTAATCGCTCATTTAAAAGCTACCGTATCTAACAGTGAAAATTTTGTTTCCCTCAATGGGACACCTACTATGGTCTCCCATCATTGCCTCCACCTTTACGCTACTGGCATTAACATTCATTACACTGCAATTATAGGGGAAAAAATTAAAAAATTTACAACACAATTATTTCAAACAAGTACATACAATCAAATTCATATGTTAACTCTCGTGTTGGTGGAACTTAACTTTGGAAAGAAACATCATCAGCTTAAAAATTTTAGGCACCGAATGCAATGAAATTATTTTTGGAGGACTAAATCCAATGTGCATGAGATAATATTAGGAAGACGAAAATTATATTTAATCTTATAAATAATTAAAATTAATTCCCTCGAATATACTTACATAAATATGTGGAAAATTTAGATGTAGTGTTATAGATACATTTGTGTGTTTTCCAATCAGATTTAAAATTCCATCTCGGTAATACATGATGATATTTAATGGATTCTTTTATTAGGCTAAAATCTAACTTTGTTTCTCCTTTTTTGTCCAATCGCTCATTTTAAAATAGAGAGCTATTTTTTAAAAAAAATTCACAAATTTTTGTCTAATTCTCAATTTTGCTTCTATTTATTTTTTCTTCTTATATTTTAATTAATTTAATCATTTCTCAATAGTATTTTAAATGTATATGTTAAAATAAGGGTTCAATTAAATCAAAACAAAACAAATAAAACATATACAAAATTAAATATCAGACTAAAAAATCTTAAATATTATAGATCTTGACAATGTTTCAATACCTTTTTTAACACACACACACACACATATATATATATATATATAATACTAGAAATATAGTAATTATCGGGCATTCAATATCTAGTGTTAGGCGTTTTATATGGACATTAATTGTATCTTATTCGGACCCATAGACGATTGGGCTTAGTTTTGCAATTAAATACTTATTACTAGAGGTGTGTATTCCTCAATAAAGTTAAATTTCCCATTCCAAAACTACTTTATGTCACTGTGTTATCTTTTTTTTTATGCTCAGTGCAATTGACTTAGGAAAAATGTTCTCTAGTTAGATGATTTCAGCATCAGCTGGATTCACCTTTTGTCATATGGATCTCTTTGTTGTAAGGTTTCTTTACTTTTCTTTTGAATTAAGTATTTTTTTTAATCCTTCTAAATATAATTGAATTTAAGAATAAATACATATTTTGATCCCTGAAAGTGTAAAATACTGACAAATTGATTCTTAAAAGTTGAAAATTTTGAATTTAGTCTCTACATGTACAAAAAGTATGACTAATTGGTTCCATCATTAACTCTTGTTCGTCCATCACTAGTTAGTAAGGATCCATTTAGTGATAACAAGACAGACTAGTAAAGTATCACATCATTGATTAAGTGATAGTTTAGTCAAACAGATTAATAGATCATCACCAATGGCGGGTAGTAAAGTCAAGCACAAATGTGACAGCGGGTAGTAAAATAAAAATGTGACTTATTTTACCGGTAGTAAAAGTTATTTAAGCCATTTTATTTAATTTTTTGCTAAATTTCAAGTTTTGTTGCTCTATCTTTTCAAACCACAAGTTTAGCCTCACTATTTTTTTAATTCAGTCATCCATCTCCCACTTTAAAAAAAACCATGATTTTAGCCTCCTGATTTTTTAATTGAGAAATTTCATCTTTCACTTTTAAAAAATTCATAACTTTAATTCTTGTGACCAATTTCAAACACTGAATGACACAAGAACTAAATAATTACAAAAAAATCTACCACATGTGTCAACAAAATGTACATAGTTAACTTTATATATTGGTTATGTGGATTAAAATTGCAAATTGTTTAAAAGTGAAACAAAATGTCTCAATTTAAAAATTGGAGGACTAAAATCATGGACGTGAGTTTCTTTAGATGACCTTTCAAGGTTCAATTTAACAAACCCTCCTTGGAAAATTAGGGAATTCCAAGTCCTAAAAATGCACTTGAAACACATTAGAGATTTGACGAGAAACTGTGACAAAATTTCCACTGTGAGGTCCTGAGGGAGCTGGGCCATTGTCATTTTAGTTAGCTCACTCAATGTTGTTGTTTCAAAACCCTAGTGAGCTAGCAAAACAATACTAACACTTTTCAACAACGACGAGTGAAGATTTTGGAGAAGTATGGATAACAAAAAAATCAAATCCAAACCTAGAACATTAGAATGAAAAATGGAAAATTAATGATAACAAGGAAATAAACATAAATGAACTCACGGGATTGAGATTGTTGGAATGAAACCTAATGTTAGTAATAATGTGATTTCGAGAGTTTGGAGTTCAATCAAGGTCATACTTTTCTCAAAAAAATTATAAGGAAAAAATTATCTAGAGAACCCAAAGACTACTTTGACAGTGTCGATGATGGGAAAGGGATCTGGTTCAAAGAGATTTGAGATTCGGGAAAGAAAATGAATGATAAAGAATAGTAATCAATGTAACATTTTAATTACTAACATTAGCATTCATTGGACAACACTAACTATTCTAAGTTACCATTTTCATGGTAGAGGCCACAGTGGGAAACCATGATAGGTCTCTCAGCCCTCTATGGAAAGCTTAATATGAACTGTAGATTTTCTTAATTTTAAATTGATGGTTCATATTTTTTTTTTCTACTTTATTTCATTCCTTTCTTAATATATCATTCCTTTTTTTCTCCTCTAAAGAAGCAACAAGAAGAGCTAGCTGCAAATCTTCAGACATGATCCTTGTATCCAGGTTTCAAAAACAGACCTGGTATTCACTACATTCATCTCTAGCAACCAAATTAATCAAGCAAACCAACCCATTGTAGGAACCTGTAAATAAGAATTTGTTGTCTAATTGGTGGCAACCACTGTCAATAGTGGATGAGGGGTTCTCAAGTAAACCACATATAGAGAGCATGGTGCGACACCCAAGAAATCCCTCATATCTTCATACAGGATATTAATTTGATACCTTAATAGGACGTGGGTGTCTTTAGATGACCTTTGAAGGTTCAATTTAACAAAAACCCTCCTTGGAAAATTAGGGAATTCCAAGTCCTAGAAATGCACTTGAAACACATGAGAGATTTGATGAGAAATTGTAAAAAAATTTCCACTCTGAGGTCCTGAGGGAGCTGGGCCATTGTCATTTTAGTTAGCTCACTCAATGTTGTTGTTTCAAAACCCTAGTGAGCTAGCAAAACAATACTAACACTTTTCAACAATGACGAGTGAAGATTTTGGAGATGTATGGATAACAAAAAAATCAAATCCAAACCTAGAACATTAGAATGAAAAATGGAAAATTAACGATAACAAGAAAATAAACATAAATAAACTCACGGGATTGAGATTGTTGGAATGAAACCTAATGTTAGTAATAATGTAATTTCGAGAGTTTGGAGTTCAATCAAGATCATACTTTTCTCAAAAAAATATTTTGAAGAAAAGACGCTTTGACCGCTTTATCTAGAGAACCCAAAAACTGATTTGATAGTGTCAATGATGAGAAGGGGATTTGATTCAAAGAAATTTGGGATTTGAAAAAAGAAAAGGATAATAAAAAATAATAATCAATGTAACATTTTAATTACTAACATTAGCATTCATTGGATCACACTAACTATTCTAACAATTACCATTTTCATGGTAGAGGCCAAAGTGGGAAACCATAATAGGTCTCTCAGTCCTCTATGGAAAGCTTAATATGAACAACAGATTTTTTTTATTTTATTTTCTACTTTATTTCATTCCTTTTTTTTCTCCTCTAAAGAAGCAACAAGAAGAGCTAGCAATGAATCCAAAAACAAAGTTAGATCTAACCTCTAAACAAGATGATCTAATCAAAATTATTTGCAAACTAAAATAAACCAAAAAATTATCATATTTCAAACTCCAAAATGTAATAATAAAATAAAATATTTGAATAATTGAACGAAATCATTATTAGATCAAGAAATATAACTGATACAATTTGGGAAAGAGGGGGGACTGAAAAAAAAAAGTAAAAAAGAAAAAAAGTGTTGACCGTTCATTTAAAGGCTACCATATCTAACGGTGAAAATTTTGTTTCCCACAATGAGACACCTACTATGGTCTACCATCATTGCCTTCATTTACATTACTAGCATTAGCATTCATTACAGTGCAATAATAGGAAGAAAAAAAAGATTACAACACAATTATTTCAAGCAAGTACATACAATGAAATTCATATGTTACCTCTCATGTTGGTGGAACTTAACTTTGGAAAGCAACATCAGCAGGTGCATTGTCGGTAACAAATTGAATTTCAGCCACGTCGCCTACAATAGGGTCAAGGTAACTTACAGGAAGAAAAAAAATAACGGAGTTAAATAAATGACTTGATAGGAGATTTTTTAAAATTTTAGGGACCAAATGCAATAATGAAATTACTTTTAGAGGACTAAATCCAATGTGCATGAAATAATATTTGAAAGACAAAAATTATATTTAACCTTATAAATTATTAAAATTAATTCCCTCGAATATGCTTACATAAATATGTGGAAAATTTAGCTATAGTGCTACGGATACGTTTTCCTACAGATACGTTCTCTGTATCTTCAATTAGATTTAAAATTTTGTCTCAGTAATATGTGGTGCTATTTAATGAATTTTTTTAGGCTAAAATCTAACTTTGTTTCTCGTATTTTCTCCAATCTCTCATTTTAAAATAGAAAGCTATTTTTTTAAGATTCACAAATTTTGTCTAATTCTCAATTTTGCCTCTATTTATTTCTTCTTCTTATATTTTAATTAATTTAATATTTTTTAATAGTATCTTAAATGTATATGTTAAAATAAGGATTCTATTAAATCAAAATAAAAGAAATAAAAATATACAAAATTAAATATCAGACTAAAACATCTTCAATATTACAGATCTTGAAAATATTACAATATATATATATATAATAAAAATATAGTAAATATCTGGCATTCAGTATGTCATGTTTGGCATTTTATATGGATATTTATTGTATCTTATTCGGACCCTGAGACATTGAACTTGTTTTTGCTAGTAAATACTTACCACCAGAGGTGTGTATTCCTCAATAAAGTTAAATTTCCCTAACAACTTTATGTTACTGTGTTATCTTTTCTTATGCTCAGTGGAACTGACTTAGCTAGGAAAAATGTTCTCCAAGAAGATGACTTCAGCATTAGCTGGATTCACTTTTTGGTTATATGGATCTCTTTGTTGTAAGGTTTCTTTACTTTTCTTTTGAATTAATTATGTTTTAATCCTTCTAAATATAATTGAATATGAGGATAAATATATATTTTAATTCCTGAAAGTGAAATATTGACAAAATAATCATTAAAAGATGAAAATTTTAAATTTAGTCTTTAAATGTATAAAAAGTGTAACTAATTGGTTCTATTGTTAACTCTCATTCATTATTCTTAACTTGCGTGCCTAAGTGACGTGAACCTGAGTAGGAGTGGATCGTTTGATACAGGCTACGGAGATTTGGATGCCGCCACTTCTAGTGAAGGAAGATAAGTCAGGATAGACGCCACAAGGATTACCTTGATAAGTCTGAGATTGGTTCAACAAGGAACTCAGAGAGAAACTCTCACCAAATTTTATCAAATGCAAAAAGTTCCTTTATTGAAAACAAAAACCAATACTTATAGTGTATCTGAAGAAAAAAAGATAAAAATAGACATGGGTCTTCTAAACAGTTTGGGCCAAAATTACAATATATAAAAATTATAACTAAAAATATATTTAACTTGGGCTTTTAAATTAGTTTGGGCCTTCAGCAACAATTAATAGTCTTGGTAGTGCCTCTGCCTCTAGGCCTTCATCTTTCTCCACTTGGGCCTTTAATCATCATCAATGGCAGCTATACAAATGGCCAGCCTTGTCTCTATGATGTGTTGGGCCTGTTTAAGTCTGCCTCTGGTCATGGGCCCTTCAAGTGCTTCATGGTCCTTGTCCTTAGTTGTGTCCTCATCACTCCCTCCTTCTTGAAAAGGATTTGTCCTCAAATCCAAGGCTCCTCCATCTGCATCAAAAAGAGATAGATCAGACACATTGAAAGTGGCACTTACATTATACTCACTAGGCAAGTCAATCTTGTAGGCATTGTCGTTGATCTTCTCCAACACTTGGAATGGTCCGTCTCCTCTAGGTTGAAGCTTGGACTTCGTATGTTCTGGGAACCTCTCCTTCCTCAGGTGTACCCAAACCCAATCACCTGGTTCAAGCACGACTTTCTTTCTGCTTTTGTTGACTTGCCTTGCATAGCTCGCATTTTTCTTTTCAATTTGAGCCTTCACTTGCTCATGCAGCTTCTTCACATACTCAGCTTTAGCCTGTGCATCCTTATGCTTAAACATAGCAATGTTAGGCATAGGCAACAAATCAAGAGGAGTCAAAGGATTAAATCCATATACTATCTCAAATGGTGAACAATTAGTTGTGCTATGGACAGCCCAATTATAAGCAAACTCAACATGAGGCAAACATGCTTCTCAAGATTTAAGATTTTTCTTTAAAACAGTCCTAAGCAATGTACCTAAAGTCCTATTGACTACCTCAGTTTGACCATCAGTTTGTGGGTGACAAGTAGTAGAAAACAACAATTTAGTACCAATCTTACCCCACAAGGTCCTCCAAAAGTGACTAAGGAATTTTGCATCCCTATCACTGACAATGCTCCTCGGTAATCCATGAAGCCGCACTATTTCTTTGAAAAACAAATCAGCCACATGACAAGCATCATCCACTTTCTTGCAAGGGATGAAGTGTGCCATCTTAGAAAACCTGTCAACAACAACAAACACAGAATCCTTTCCATTCTTGGTTTTGGGTCAGCCCCAAAACAAAGTCCATAGATATGTCAGTCCAAGGATATTCAGGAACAGGCAAAGGAGTATACAATCCATGAGGTTTAACCTTAGATTTAGCTTGTTTACACACAATGCAATGACCACAAAACTTATGCACATCACGCCTCATATGAGGCCAAAAGAAATGCTCTTGCAGAATTTCCAGGGTCTTCTGGATCACTTCTGCCTTTGAAGGGAGGAACATTGAGCTTTACCCCCTCAACCCGGTTCTGCCTCGGTCCGTCATTACCGCCATTGTTACCTCTATTCCCATCTATATTTCGTCTAGCATTCTGATTCGCTTGGTTCTCCAAGACTTCTAGGCATCCATAGACCTCCTCATTGGTACGGTCCAACAAACGTTGCATCTGTGCATTCATCGCATCCAGTAACAGACGTTGAGCTTCGTCCAACTGATGATACTCGTCACCACCACCACATGCTCCAGCCATAATTCAACAGAAAAAAAAAATGTGCAATAAAAATTATTAAGGGTTTCAGGACCTCACCACACTCTACTCACGTGTTTAACTCTTAGATGGTAGTACACTCGTGTTTGATGCTCTCAATAGGCTTTTTTGTAATGTATTCACTATTGCCTTTTACCACTCGTGTTTCCTCTTAAGTTCCTGGATGGACCAAATTAGACACACAAAGTAATATAAAATAAAAGGAAAAACAATATAATGATCACAGACAGATTTGATTTGGGATAACAACTTGGACTTGATTTGGATAATAATATATTAGATTGGATTTGGATAACAAATTAGCTTTAATTTGGGTAACAGATATGATAACAAATAAGATATTAGATAGGATAATAGATAAGATATTAGATAGGATAACAGATAAGATATTAGATAGGATAACAAATAAGATATTAGATAAGATAACAGATAAGATATTAAATAGGATAACAGATATGACAACAGATAGGACAAGTAAACTTCAAATGCTCATAACTTTTGCTATGGTTGTCTGTTTGAGACCCACTATATATCAAAACTCTCAGAATTTAGAAGAGAATCTAGATAAGGGGATTTGATCCATGGTTTTCTTTCCAAAAAAACACCTCTAAATGCCTCAATTTCATGTTCAAAGATCAAACACCTAAATCTCTTCCAAACTTTTTTTTTTGCAACTGTTTCGTTTTTTTTGTCTTTCTTTCTTTCTTTCTTTTGTTCTCTCTTTTTTTTTCTCTTTTTTTTGTTTTGTTTTTTTGTTTTTTTTTTTTTCAAACGTCCAGCTATTAGAATTCGTTCAATAGGCAATCATCATTAGGCAAATTTGACAATTTAGCAATTCGGCAATTAGGCAATTTTTACCCCAAACAGAATTCGAATAGGCTAAAACAAAAGTTATGAACAAAAGACAAAATACAATATGACAGGCACAAGAACAAGAAACAAGAACTCAAACAGATTTTTTTTTTTACACAAAGTCTAAAAGACACAAGAAACAAGAACAAGAATGTGACAAGAACAAGAACGCAAATAACAGAACACAAGACGCAAACAAGAACGAAACAAGATGTAAAAAAGAACGCAAATAACATAACAAGGACAAAAACACGAACCTAGACAAATTACGAAGAAAAAAAATAGAATAGAATAGGAAAGAACCTGTATCAAGAGCCGAAGCTCTGATACCAGAAGATGTGAACCTGAGTAGGAGCGGATCGTTTGATGCAGGCTACGGAGATTTGGATGGCGCCACTTCTAGTGAAGGAAGATAAGTCAGGGTAGACGCCACAAGGATTACCTTGATAAGTCTGAGATTGGTTCAACAAGGAACTCAGAGAGAAACTCTCACCAAATTTTATCAAATGCAAAAAGTTCCTTTATTGAAAACAAAAACCAATACTTATAGTGTATCTGAACAAAAAGATAAAAATAGGCATGGGCCTTCTAAACAGTTTGGGCCAAAATTACAATAAATAAAAATTATAACTAAAAACATATTTAACTTGGGCTTTTAAATAAGTTTGGGCCTTCAACAACAATTAATAGTCTTCGTAGTGCCTCTGCCTCTAGGCCTTCATCTTTCTCCACTTGGGCCTTCAATCATCATCAATGGCAGCTATACAAATGACCAGCCTTGTCTCTATGATGTGTTGGGCCTGTTTAAGTCTGCCTCTGGTCATGGGCCCTTCAAGTGCTTCATGGTCCTTGTCCTTAGTTGTGTCCTCATCACTAAGTGACACCTTTGTTGCTAACGATTGTCACGTATCATCTACTTGGCTCCCACGTGTCTATAAGTTGATTTTTTAATTTAGTTTCTAAACTTAAATTATTAAGATAGACATTATCATATTTTCTTATTTCTATTCTTTACACCTCATATTTTTCACCTTTCTCTTACCAATTTTGTCATTTAAGTTATACTATAAAAATGAAAAAAATTTGAGTGATCACATAATAGAAATTGGCAGCTAAATCCAAGACATTGCTAACAAGATTTTATAAGGTTTCAAACTACATTTTTTACCAAATCAAGTTATTATCTTATATGTTATAAATGTGAAAAATGTTAGATTAATTAATTAGTTAATCTATTTTATGTAATAACATTAATCACAAAAAAAAAGTCTTAAAAATTAAAAAAAAAAAAGAGAGAAATGAAAGTGTTAGAATCATTTTCTTACTTACACTTTGGATGGTACAAATGTAATACATCTTATTAGAAACCAAAGACATTGAATGGTATGTAACCCCTAAAAAATCTATGATATCTGTAACATCCTATTTTTCGTAAACTAATTTTAAAAAAATTGTTATTTATAATTAAATAGAGTTTTAGAAAAAACGATCATGTTTTTATAAATAAATAAATAATAAGAAATAATGGTTTGAAAAAAATATTTGATTTATTCATTGGATATACGGAATAAAATAGAGTTTCTTTATATAAAATATTAAAAATAAATAAATAGAGTAATAATAAATTTTGTGTACCGTATGTATAAATAGTCATATCATTTTTCGTTTTTTCCCTTCTCCTCTCAAAATTCTCTCTTTTTCCGGAGGCCACCAAACCTGTCACAAAAAAATGACGATCTTGGACTCATTCACCGTTGAATCGTTGTGAAATTTAAACAAAATGTTCGCAACCCAATTCCAAGCATTGTTACCATTGAGAATTTCAATATTGTGTTTGAGCTAAGAGAAATACCTTTCACACCGTAGCTTTCTCTTTTCCCGCAAAAACCCAAAATGGTCTCAGTAAAACTACGATCCCAGTTTTGTTAGTTGTTGGATTTTCATGAAATTTGGATATGTGGTTCGCAGTTCAGTTCTGCACACCTTCACCGTTGGGATTTGCAAGATAATATTCATGGAGAGAGAAAAAGGAATTGCACGAATACAGTAAAATTGGAGGCTTCAATCTCTTCTCCATCTCTCTAACGTTTGGAAACTCTATCAGAGCAGTCGGAGGAAAAATTGAAGGAATATCAAGGAACTACTAGAGATGCCGCTATCGCTTTCAAAAGACACGTGAGTCCACTTAGAGGTAAGGGATGAGTTATTCACAATTGGGGATTAGTGAGAACATGTGTAAGGATCCTTAGAGTATCAATTGGAATGGGTTTGGAGTGTTTTCGTCATTTTTTATCCTATACTTATAATTATAATTATGAATTATATATGTCTGACAAACCAATTGTTGTGAAATGATATGCTATTGTGTCGAGTGTGAATCCTATAATTCGAGCATTTTTCTAATTAGCATGAATTGATGAAATAAAGTAAGGAGAAATTTAGAGTGAGATATTGATTTTGTATTTTCTCTTTTTCATGTTTTTTAGGTTTTTTTATATAGTTTAAAATTAATATCATAATTGAAATTGACCAAAGTGTTCATATAATTATTTAGAATTTGTGCATTGAAAGCTTACTTTGAAATTCGTGATCCAATATGATGTATGCTAGTTTATATATATATAATTAGTTATATATTTATTTATATTAATATTTTATGTAAATAATATTGTCGAGTTGTTATAGTATGATTCCAAAAATTATTAAGTATTGGAGTTTGAGAATATTATGGTTAGATTTGATAAACATATGTATGTTGTACCTTATGAATATCACTAGGAATGTTATGAAATGTTAAATTGTGAGTATGATATTAGGTTGTGAATAGGTGGATTTGTTTAACACTTGATGCTACAATAATGGTATTGTGAGCTTTGAATTATACAATAACCCGACCAATGTTTATTCGCAGTGTTAAAGAGAAAGTGTAGGTTCTTAGTTAGGAACCAGTGTTAAATTGTAGTGCAATGTGTAAAACGTGTTTGAAACATGAAAGTGAGGTCGTGGTATTGTATAATTTATGAGCAGTGTTTATAAATGGAATATGTGATGAATTATGGAATAACATGTTGCTTTAAGATTATAATATTGTTATTGAGATTGAGTATAATGTGTTAAATTGTGAGATACGTGTAAACATGTGATGGTGGATTGTGACACTATGAGATGTGAAATTGTGAATGAGTTTTGGTTGTGGATAAGTGTGTAGTTAACACTTGATGTGACAATAATTATATTGTGAGCTATGAATTATACAATAACCCGACCAGTGTTATCTTGAGAAAAGCGTTGATGTGCAGTGTTTAAGAGAAAATGTAGGTTTCCTATTCAGGAACCAGTGTTAAATTGTAGTGCAATTGTGTTAAACGTGTTTAAAAACACGAGTGTGAGGTCGTGGATATTGTATAATTCATGAGCAGTATTTGCATGAAAAAAAAGATTTTAGGGGTTGGACCTGAATCAGGAGGGAGAGGCCCTGATGGACTCTTCGAAGTGTAGGCCTTGGGAGTCACTGGGTTTGAGTGCTCCTTTAAGCCTATGTTGATCCCATATAGTTGGAACATTCTCGCAGAACATCGTGACCCTGACTGGTCTCCCTATGATCTTACTTAGTGAGAGTGACCTAACAAACACATTGTGTAGTGTGTCTTGTTATGTACTCATAAGCGCCACAAGGTAATTTTTCACTGACATGGTATCACATTGCATATAAGATTGAGTCTTAGCATAACTGTTGCATACGCTTGCTAATTGTTTATTATGAGATTGATGTGTTATTATGTCTTGATCGGAGTGTGTGATTCTTGTGTAATATGATTGATGATTGAAAGGTGAATTTTGAATGACAAAGTGATGGAATTATGTGAATTATATTTAAGTAAGTTTTATTTTATTTATATGATATGTATATCTAGTTGTCTTGCTTCTCTAGGAATGTGATAACTCACTCCCTGTGTGTTGTTTGTGTTTGGATCCTATGATGATCTTGAACTTTGTGTTCGGGAGAGCATATGACTAGGTGAAGTGCTTTAAGAAACATTGTGTTGAAGGACGTCGGACACAATGCTCTGATAGAATGTGACGATGGGACATAAGTTTTTATATTAATTGCATGTTGTTAGTCTATTTTATTTTATCTCACTAATTTAACAAAATATTTTTGTAAATTTTGACGGTCTTATTTTGAACCGAATATGTTTTAATAAGTTTTAATTGATAATAGTAAAATGGATGTGAATCTTTTACCCGCGTGAATTTGATTACCAATTTTTTTTTATATTTTATTTTATTTATATATATGTTAGAGTAGAGGGTGTCACAATATTGATCTATCAAACCGATCATCAACTCAATTAGGATATTGGGTCATGTATGTATGTAGTGTAATCCCCCGGTACAGATCTCTTTGATACGGTGGAAGGTAAATAATAGAAGAGAGAAAACTTTGAAATTTAAATAATAGAACTTTTATTTATGAAAGTTAAGTTTTCTCCCCCTTTTTCTTTCACTTTCTCTAACAAAACAAAGAAAAATTATAGGGTTATTTGTATTTTCTTTTTCTCCCATCGAAACATACCAAAAAAATACAAACACAAAAGAAATGGGGAAATAAAATAGAAAAATTATAAACTTTAAGCCTGATGCATCTTACAGACATTATTGTAAATCCAGATCATTAAATATACTTTTAAGGAAATAATTGAAACGAAAAAGAAAGGGACAAAAAATGAAAAAAGGGAAAGGAGAAGGGGGAAAATTAACAAACAAGGAAAAACCAACAGTTTGGCATATGCAATAGTGTCATTACAATGTGTAGTTAGCTCATATGAGTGATTCAATTATAACAAAATTCAAAGAACTTCTACCATGACCACGAATAATGCTTCTTTTTTCATGATATTTCAATCCCTCCTAAACTACACAATAAACTACCAGACTAGTAATGATCTTGTAGGAAGCAAAATAAGGAACTTGGTAGGTTAGAAGTGCTTCTCAAGCCCCCAAAGATCATATCAGATCAATCATCAAGAATTTGGTGTATAGCAAACTAGATGCTGGAGCTTCCCAAAAGTGGTGGATAACACATCTTTACAGCAGAATACAGCTTGTCTGCAACTAATGCACAAAATGAAATTATGGGTCAACAGAGTCCAATATCTTTGTGTACCAACACTGAACACAAACTAACTTAATATTCCTTCAGATAAACACATGCAATGTTATTAAGATTATTCACATCACCTCCCCATTCTCAAGGAAAAGGTGCATAACAATCAGTCAAGTTGAAATTATTTAAGGCTAAAATAACTTTTTGGTCCGTATAATATGTAATTGCTTTTTACTCCTTTTACATTATTTGTACTGTTCTGTTCTAATTGTTCTGGACAAGGAGAACAGGACAGTGTAAATAATCAAGTTACTGGACAACTTTATATCCTGTACCTGGTTTGATCAGCACTGGACAACCCAAATAAAACTATTTGAAATTTATTAAAACTCCCTTCACTCATTTTCTCAATTCCAAGATATTGAAAATGACATCAGAAAATGACATTGTCCACAATAATCTATACAGTATACTGACACATCAAAACCGTCACAACAACCACCACACTGCCCACTACCACCAACTTTGTGCACGCCATTTGACAGTAACTTCTATTTCAGGCACCATTGATTTCGTTGGCCTATTCATCATTCCTGTCGTGTTCCTCACCTAAAACCCAATTGAAGCCAATCAAGGTCTTTGAGTGCAACGACACTCGTATACTAATATGGCTTTCAAATAAATGAGTGCAATTGCAATTCTGGATTTGATAACCATTAATTAACGTCAAAGGTGAAAGTGTGAAACTATCCTTGCGACAAGAAGAAGGAACCAAAGAAGTTGAGGAAAAGCAAATAAGGAGTGGGAGACGTGGGATAATGAGGATACTTTTATCCTTTTAATTATATCATGCGGGACAAAAAGTTGTCTCTCAAATTAGTGAGTAACAAAATTTTTTGTTTTTGTTCTGTCCTTTACAACCTTTCTGGTTCTGTCCAACAACCATTTTTAAAATGAAACAAGGGATAAATAACTTTATCTTGTACTGACCCTTATTTTTTAAGAAATCAAACGGACCCTAAATCTTTCAAACTATCTCCAAATCAACTAATACTATTGACACTGAAAATTGACTAGCCATGGAAGAAAGTAATTTCCTGTGAAATTGCAACGGATGATGATGTATGGACAACAGTTGAAATCAACAAGTTAAATATAATTAAGCTCTTCAGCTAGTTAATAAAAAAAATCAGGTTTTTTTTAGCTGTACATGTAATTATATTTTTCTTGATAAAAGATTAAATTCATAAACATAGAGAGAAGAAATTTACAAAGAAATTAGAGAATAGAGGATCCTCCATCCTTCGCAAATAAAAGGGGAAAGTAAAACATCAAGCAAAGATGCCCAATCCCACCAAATATCTTTTAGACAAACCTCTTTAAAAATACAACAGAAGCTAATACCTAATCCTTATTCCAAATCAACTGTTGCTCCTAAGAAAACTGCTTGCGAACGCAAGCACAAGTGATACACCCTGCAACAAAATGCACCACATAAATTGCACATTGCTACCAAAGTTTACCCTCCTGGACCATAACCAGGAAAAGCTTTAGGGCACACCTAGCATCCACAGAAAGGCTGACCAATCTCTTCTGTATAAATAAAAGCATGCACTCAGCTCCCTGTGCAACCTTCCTATAGGAAGGCACACCTATCAGTCTCCCCTCCCACAATAAACCTTCTACATTTCCCACCTATGTGCGGCATGGCATCTATGTACAACTACAATCTATACAAAACGGTTCATTGTGAGATAGCCATTAGTTGCCAATATCTATTACTAGTATTTAGTTAGTTAACTAGTTGTTGATATTTATTAGTTTGTTGGGCGGAGATAAAAGAAGGCAAATTGCCTATAAATAAATAAGAAAGGTGAGACAGAGTATTGGGCATCAAATGTAGGAGAGGCCTGGACCTCTCAAATTTCCAGGGAAATCATATTGTTTCAGTACAATATTCTTGATACTGTTCTACAATGGAGCAGAGATTGGGAATTAGGGATTACTCAATAAAAATCTGTTTCTAATCTTCTATACCAGTCTCTACATGCATATTTCTTGCTTTCGATCAAATTCAAAATATTGATCTGTACTTATATCCCTATATAATTTTGAGCAAATTACACTCGTCTTCCCTGTACTTAGGACTTAATACACCAACTCCCCTATCTT
Source organism: Glycine soja (assembly GCF_004193775.1). Classification (NCBI taxonomy): domain Eukaryota; kingdom Viridiplantae; phylum Streptophyta; class Magnoliopsida; order Fabales; family Fabaceae; genus Glycine; species Glycine soja. The sequence goes on from NC_041020.1 coordinate 7,887,424, forward strand.
AAAATGCATTTCTTTGACCTCCCCTAAGTCATCACCATTAACTAATGGTGTTAATTTTCAGTGAAAGTTCAAAAAAACCCTTTGACATACACATCCAAGAACAAGCGAAACACACAAACAGCCAACAGGGTGCATATACTTGAAGTCAGATCGTCACCCTCATCAATAAATCCTAGGATGGAGCGCTCCGATTGAAGGTAGAAGAGTGTGGAGGGAGGATCTGAGAGTGAATAAAGTTGTTCACTTGCTTCAAATTGCACATCAAGTTTATCATTAAACTCCCCATTGGTCCTTCCAATCTATGACTCCGAGATCCTTAGCAAAAGAATCATCCAAAAACCCAAATTTATTAGTAAAAAAAATGAGTTCGATTCACTTTTGGCAGCGTTCCGGTCAGGGAAGAGGAAGTCCACCGTGATGTTGCCACATAACGCAGTGGTGTCTGGCAAGTGTGGTGTATCGCAACGACGACAGCAACATCAGATTCTGTCAATGTGGTTTTTGCCACAGAGCACGGTGGTGGCAGGCAAGCGTGGTGGATCATAGTGACGATGGCGACATCAGATCACATCGACACAATTGTTGCTGCAAAGTGCGGTGGTGGCCAGAGAGCAAGCGCCCACAATGGTGACCGGATTTTGAACCTTTTCTCTTACCTTTTTAGTATTATTGGAAGTTGAGGTTTTTGTCTTTTTTTTAGTATTATTGGTTGTTTTTTTTGTTGGGGTTAGGGTTGGGTTTGGGCTAAGGAGTCGATATGTTTGTGGGAAGTGCGTTTGAGAAGCCCAATTTGTACTGGAACATGAAATGTAATAGTGTCCTTAATGCCGTTAATTTGTGTCCAGGTTATGCAAGTTGTGTTTGATTCGGTTTGTGTTTGTTTTGATCAATTCACATTCAACTGTTGATAGTTGTTCTTAGTTAGTTCATATAAAATTCTGTAAATTTTTAGTTTAGTCCATGTGATTCTATGTTAGTTTGAGTTTAAGAGTTTTATAATAGTTTGATTTAAAGATCTTGATGTGTAATTTGAATGTGTTAAAAATAGAGGACTACATTGCTTGAGGATTTGAGATACTCCAGAACTTGAATTTGAATGAGTGGAGAAAATTGTCACACTCAGCACTTAGCTTTTTATTAACACGTATATATATATAGTACAGAGAAAGAGAGAGAGAAGGGGAAAGCTGCCTTTGGATAAGGATTAGACACTCAGCTTCTCACACACTCAACATGACAACACATAAAGCTTAATACACACTCAAAACAGCCTTTTACCTACACAGCTGTCTACACAATACAGCTGTATACAATATATATTTAACACTCACCCTCAAGCTGGAGCATATAAATTAAATGCTCCAAGCTTGGAACATGAGCTGAAGCATAAGAAAGATTCTTCTTCTAAGTTAGATGTTGCGGTGAAGCTTGATTGCTTGATTGAAACCCATGACTGAAACTCAGTTGAGTACCAAACTGGAAAGGACTGCCTCCGGATGGAGTTGATGCCTATGAAGCACCGACACCGACACGGACACGTGGACACCTGAAATGTTGAAAATGTAGGAAACAGACACGGCTATATATATATATATAATTAAATAAAATAAAATTACATAAAATTAAATATGAACGATATGCATAAAAGATCTAAATTGAAAATCAAGATTTATATATTCATCATCATCTCAAAAGAATTTTTCCTATGATAATGAGTCACAAAAAATACTAAGAGACCTCATTATACAATTTGTACGCTTTGTTTTTTTACAAAAAAAAAATTTATAAAGCAAGATGATGAATTAGCAACTTCAAGTCTTCAAGAATTCCACAAACTAGCAATCATCATTGAAAAAGACACCCTCTAACTCTGGTTCATCTAAAGACAAACTAGCAATTTCAAGAATACCACAATCATCAAGTGACCCAAAATCATCTCCAGCTACATCCCACATTTTAGTTTCCTCTTGATGATATTGTGGAGTATTCCTTGAGAGAAGTCGTAGGTTGCTATGAACAAATACTAAATTTTCAGCTCTATGTGGTGTCATCTTGTTTCTCTTTAAAGAATGGATAAATGAATATGTACTCCAATTCCTTTCACAACAAGAAGATGAACAAGGTTGCGCAAGTAGCTTAAGGGCAATCTTTTGAAGTATTGGAGCATTAATGTCATGAACTAGCCACCAAGCTTTTGGATCCATTTGACCTCTATCATTTAAAGAATCAAGATCATCAAAACCTTCTCTTCCATCCGAGAAGTTGGCAAACTCAATATTCACTTTCCTCCTTACATCCACATCAAGAAAGAACCTCTTGAAGCATTTTAATCTTTCACGAGTGAGTTCCATGTCTTGATGTGGAGGAACTCGATTAGAATCTTCACTTAACCATTCATGACTATAATATCTACAATTAAAAAGAAATATATACATGATTAAAATTTATGTAATTCTAAAAAAAATGTAAGTAAAAAAGTATAGAGTCAATTACCTAGGATTTAAAGAATGAGCTAAACAATGGAGAGGAGTGCTACTCTTAGTCCAACGGTCAATTAATATGGAGTGCACTACCTCATAAAAGGTTGATCCTTCACTCTCCTCCTTTCTCTCATATTGATATATGGCATTCTTCACCTTTTCAATCATTGAATCCCACATCTCATATACTAGATGGAGAGATGAAACTTTTGTATCCGTTCTTCTAAGAACATCATAGATAGGGCTAGTGAAAGAAAGAATATAATCAACCTTATCCCACCATTTATCATCCAACAAAGTATCTTTCACAAATTTAGCCTTTGCAACATCATCTTCCTTATAAGAAGACCATTGGTCACTAATGACCATCTCTTGTAGTCCTTTCTTCAATTGCTTGAATCTCTTGAGCATTACAATAGTGGAGGCAAATCTTGTTGGAGCAATGGATAACAATTTCAATGAATTGAAAATTGATAGTCTCATAGAGTGACTCATGATAAAAATTTTCACAAACATTGCATCATCCGCAATTTGAGTGATCCAAGAACATTCTTCATAAGCAACATTATTTTTTTCTGTATTCTTGGCTGCACATATATTCTTCAAAGCAAGATTTAATGTATGGACAACACATGGAGTCCAATAAATGGAAGGAAACTCAGCCTCAATTATTAAACCTGCTGCTTTACAAACGGCTGCATTATCTATCACAATTTGCACAACATTTGAGTGCCCAACCTCCATAATTACTTCCCTCATATGTTTGGCAATGAAATCTTTGTCTTTGATCTCATTTGAACAATCAATGGCCTTTAAAAACATAGGTCCACTCTCTGTGACAACCATGAAATTAATAAGAGATCTTCTTTGCGGGTCACTCCATCCATCACTAACAATGCTCACACCTTTCTGGTTCCATGCATTTTTAATTGGTTGTAACAAATTCTCCACATGTCTTCTCTCGTTTTGAAGTAATGTTGTCCTTAATTTATTATAACCTGAAGGTTGGTAACCACTGATCTGATTGTTGGCAGCATAGGCAAATGTCTTCCTATAATGAGGATTTCTTGCTAAATGAAAAGGCAGCCCCGAAGAGTAAAACATCCTAGCAATTTCATGATCAAGTGTCTCTCTAGCTTGCAAATTAAAGGCATTTTCTACAGATGATGTCTTTCTCTTTTTTGGATCAACACCAAGAGTGTTTGTATCCATTTGGTGTTGAGTAGAAACCGGAGGCAATGACACAGATTTTGTTTTTGACCTCACCACCCTCAATGTAGCCTTATTGTCTATCTTCTTCAAAGCTATAAGTTTGGCAACTGTTACCTTTTGACAAACTCTAACTCCCTTTCCTGTCATCTTCAACAAGTGTGCCCTCACTCTAGTGTAAGACCCATTAAAGGTAAAATCACAAATATTGCATTTTATCTCATAATTTCCACCACCAGCTACACTTTTTATCTTTGTAATATAGGTCCATATAGGCTTGGTATCATCATCTTGTTCTTTAGCTTGACTAGAACTAGAAGTACTCATCTCTACAACAATTTAAAAAAATAAAAAAACTAATGTAAACAATTTCTAAATAAAAAACAAACAACAAAAAACAATTTGTAATCAATGTTGACCGGGAATGTGAAAATAAATACGTTCCAAAAACATGTACAGGACAAATACATAACAAATTTATCTCCAGCTTAACTAAAAAGAATAATAAAGATTTAGAAGCTCCTCGTGCTGCATAGTTCATGTATGGTTTGTTTGAAATTTGAAATAAGATGGATAAATAATTAAATAGTGAAGTTGACTATTTCACAGCAAAAAAGGTAAATGCATTTAGAAGCTCCTCGACGTTGGCGTATGTAGCAGTGGTTATATTCTAATGAATAAGTCTTTGTAAAGTGGTATGTGTGTGTGAGAGAGAGGGAAAACAGCCTTTACAATAAAATAAAGTGGGATACTTTAAAGGCCTACGTGCTTTTTACAATGAGAAGTTGCTTTTTACAATAAAATAAAGGTAAATACATTTAGAAGGGAAAAGTGGTATGTGTGTGTAAGAGAGAGAAAACAGCCTTTACAATAAAATAAAGTGGGATACTTTAAAGGCCTACGTGCTTTTTACGATAAAATAAAAAAATGGAGAAACATGTAATACCCAGCGAATAACAGCCAAAGAGAGAGAATGTGTAAATGTTTAAAGAATAAAGTGGAACACCACAGTCCACACTAAAAGAAGGAAAACCAGAGGCATCAGGTAGCAAGAAAAGAAAAACCAGAGAAGAAATAAGAAGCAAAGCTTACCTGCGCGGGGAAGGAAACGAATGCGGCAATGGAGGCGCTTGCGGGAACAAGAAGGAGAAGACACAGAACGGCAGAAGAGGTATTTTTTTGGTAAGCATTTTAAAATAAATAATAAAAAAACCTAAGGCTCTTAATGGGCCACGACGCGCGTGTCTACGTGGTGGGCCGCGTCCAACCAGAGGTGTCTTCCTGTTCAACCGCGTCCGGTGACGGCGGAGGCGACGGACACCGCGTTGCACCGGAGTCGTACACGCATGCGTGTCCGATGAGAGTCTGACGCGGAACACGCCGGTGATGAGCCGCGTCCGTGCTTCATAGGTTGATGCTTCCAAATACAAAATTTGATTGAACAGGGGCAGGTTGCTGACTTGTGTGGATGTAGAGGCTATTGCTGCCGGAGTGAATGAGGATTGAGGAGTTGATGCACTGGAGGTTGATTAAAACATTGAGGGAGAACTGGCAGAAGTACACAATGGATGGCGATGATGTACTAAATGGGGAACCAAATGCAGACTTAGTGGGCTGCCAACTAAAGTAGAACTTGGACCACATTGGAGCTAACAGAGTAGACCACCGAAGAGGAAGCAGGAGTGTCAAGTTCAAAAGATGTGGCAGGACTTGAAGAAGGAAACAACAAATTCCCAGAAACAAAAGTTGCACTTGCTGCAGGGCTGGACTTCAAAGTGATTAGTACTGATTAGGAGACAACACATTCCCCCTCACGAGATGGAAGGTGGAGTCAACACTTCCAGCTTGGGATGAACAATACAAGTAGAAAAATAGACAATGAAACATGCCGGAAATACATTGGCAGCAGATTGAAAATGACTGAAAAACATTCAAAGACAATTGGAATATGTTGAACCATTAAGCAGAAGCCACAACACCATGCTTAACCACTTAACAAAAGCAAACACACTTAACCACCTAAAAGGTAGAAGCAAACCAAAGCTTAACCATCAAGAGCAGAAGCTAAACATGGTGCTTAACCACTCAAGACAGAAGCAAAACACAATTTTTGAATGCTTAACCACTATAAAGGCAGAAGCAACACAACAATGTTTAACCATCCATGGTAGAAGCTTGACATTAATGCTTAACCACCATGGATAGAAACTTAATGACTTTTTTTTTTTAATAGTAGAGGTTCTTGACCAGATTGAACCCCAGGGACAACAATTGCTTCAAGGACAGAGACAAGGAAGAAGTTGCTGGACAACAGGATCAACAAATGACCTAAAGTAGGGTTCTTGACCAGATTGAACCTTGGGGACAGCAATTACTTCAAGGACAAAGACAAGGAAGAAGTTGTTGGACAACAAGATCAACAAATGACCTATAGTAGGGTTCTTGACCAGAACCCTAGGGACAGAGATATTAAACTACAGACCACACAACAGATGAATAGAAGGACAGGAGACAATGGAGCTGCACAACAAAGGGTTAAGAGAGACAAATGAGGAGGGAATAACCTCAAACACCTTGCAAGCATGGTAAAAACTCCAAACCCAAACTGAACAAACTCAAATTTTCCTTCAAAGAGGAATATACACAAAAACCTTGTGAGCACTTCTGGACAAACTAAAAGAAAACTTTAAAACAGTAGCATCCCTACCAATCTTTCTTCGAAAGTCCAATGGAGGATGTCCAAGAAACAAAAAGAACAACGCCTGAAGTTGACATTTTCCAGAACCAGAACACAATGGAACTTGGACAGGAGACAATGGAGCTGCACAACAAAGGGTTAAGAGAGACAAATGAGAAGGGAATAACCTCAAACACCTTGCAAGCATGGTAGAAACTCCAAACCCAAACTGAACAAACTCAAATTTTCCTTCAAAAAGGAATATACACAAAAACCTTGTGAGCACTTCTGGCCAAACTAAAAGAAAACTTTAAAACAGTAGCATCCCTACCAATCTTTCTTCAAAAGTCCAATGGAGGATGTCCAAGAAACAAAAAGAACAGCGCCTGAAGTTGACATTTTCCAGAACCAGAACACAATGGAACTTGGAAGGCAGCTGGAAATGGAGCCTTGACAACATACAAAAACATACCAAACTTAGCAACTGCTTTTGAGGAAGGACTTCAAGCCAAAGCAATGGGTACCCTCTGGATTGGTAACAATATTTCTGTTTGTAACACGAGAGAGAGCTGCCCAGCAAAGACAGTGGCTGACAGCAGAGAAGGAGAAAGCAGGACTGGCAGAGGCCATTTTTGATCAAAAAGACGAAGCCCTAACGGAGAACGAGAAGGGAACGCAAGAGCTGGACAGCAAAGGCTAAAACAAGGGCTGAAACATGCCTAGAAGAAAAGGATGAGACGTTTGAAACTAGTCCGGCAAGTTTCCGGTGGTCAGAGGGCGGCGCATGGACTTCACACGCCGAGACTGGCACGAACTTGCAGCAGCGCGTGGCTGGGATTCTGGCCACGCAACTTGTAGGGGTGAGTCACGCTCCTCGAGGCGCACTCAACCCTGGATTTGCCAGAAAAAGTGGTGGTCGGAGTGGCGGCTAGCAGCCGGCAGTGGCCGGAGATGGCGGCGACGCCGGAGACAATCAGAACGGGACTGTACCCGCTCTGATACCATGTTAAAAATAGAGGACTACATTGCTTGAGGATTTGAGATACTCAAGAACTTGAATTTGAATGAGTGGAGAAAATTGTCACACTCAGCACTTAGCTTTTTATTAACACATATATATATAGTACAGAGAGAGAAGGGGAAAGCTGCCTTTGGATAAGGATTAGACACTCAACTTCCCACACACTCAACATGACAACACATAAAGCTTAATACACACTCAACCTCACTCACACACTGAAAACAGCCTTTTACCTACACAGTCTACACAATACAGCTGTATACAATATATATTTAACAGAATGAAAATATTCAAAAGGGCTAGAACATTAGTGTGTCAATTTTTTGTTTTCCCGCAATGCTCTATGCTCCACGCCTCCTTCACTATAGTTTTTTTATTTCAAAAATGCAGATTGCTTTTAATTTGCACAGGGTGGAAGATGAGAGCATTTTTGTCCTAAAATTTCATTACACAAGCATGTGCCTCACATGAGATGGGTTTGGGTTAACAGAACTAACACTGTTAATGTGGAGGGGGTGCAAGTGTAACGGAATTACGAAACTCTGGAGTTTTGTGTAGAGGTTATGAACGGAGGGGGTGTGAATGTAATAAGTCCTAAGTGCAAGGGAGGCGATGTAATCTGCTCTATAATTTTAGATGTTTAAGGACTATTGCTTACAAAATATCAAACAGACATTGCAAAAACTGGTAATCAGGCTCACCATATATTAGAATCAGTAGTATAATATTGATACTCAATTATCATCCTAAAAAAATGTTGTTAGGTGTCAATTGAACAGAGCAGAATGCATAGATACCCACTCACACAAATGGACCAAATAAACAATTGGCAATAAATTTACATTTCATAAGTTGAAGGAATAAAATGCGCATACTTCAAGTAGGTAGTGGTGACATCAGGATTTGATTATCAAATTCTCCATTGGATAAATCTGAATTTCGGATAGAATCTTTTCTATTGTGCTCCAATGAAGTTGCTTCATATATCCCTACATTATTCCATTACAATGAACATTTAAGATTATTAGCTACTAAAAGAGAAAAACAGAAACAAGAAAGCCTTAATTCAATAATCATTATATTTACTCTCTCTGAAATACAAGCTCAATTCTAGAAGATAGGAAAATGTAGTTGAATGGTAGTGAATAGTGACTAGTAATTTTGGAGCCTCCTTAAAAATCAAATTATTACTAGTAAGAAAAGGCAATAAAAAAACAGTGAAGTTCAAGAATTCAACATGAATTGCTTCAAGATAAGCTGAGTTTAAAACAGATTTAACCTTTTTCCAGAATATGAATGTCATTTAAAAATCCAGGGGATAAAACCAATGTATATAGAATCTGAGAAGCAAAGTATCATAAAAACAAGTTAGGGCCTGTTTAACTTCCTTCTCACTTTTTGGTTTCAAAAACTGCTTTATAAAATAATTCCATGCTACTCGGCAATCAATTTCTTGTCCAAAATTGTTTCCAATAGCTGGTCTGTCTCATTCTCTTTTTCTATTTTGTAGTCCTACCTCAAGAGTGTGGGTCATTGGAAGTGGTGTTGCATGTCGTGAGGCATGAGCTTGGTGTGGGCAACTATTTCCTTGGTTTTTTTTTAAACTGAAAACAGTTTTTGAAAATAGAAATCAAACACACCCTTAAAATTTGTAAGGCATGACAAAAAGTTATCAGCTACTAGTTCAGTTATAGTGTTCTTTTTTTTTTTTGAACTGCAAAGATAATATATATATATTAATCAAATAATAGTACCAGGGGTACTACATGATAAGAAGGAGCTAAAGTCTCCAGGAACATGAGTTCAAAAATACAAAACACAAATGCCCTACAAGAATCCCCCAAAACCCTTAGCCCAGCAGACCACAAACTAAATAAATGCCATAGGCATGGTTGAGGACCATTGATGAAAGGGGGCATTGAAGTCCTTTTCCCACCCCCTCAGCCAGGACCAAGTAAGAAAGTTAGTGTTATCCACCAGCTTAGAAATCTGGAAAGGCTGATTATGAAAGATGACATCATTACAGAGCTTCCATATGGACATTGTAGCTGCTATCCAACAAATTTTCCTTCTTGTATTCGAAGCCTTCAAACCTGCTATGGAATATTGCTGAAGGAAGTGCTCCATGGGCCTGCAGTGAAGAGCTCTATCCTCCTTAACCCAGGTGTTAAATTCCCACCACAAAGGCATAACTTTGTGGCAAGAGAAAAGCAAGTGGGAAGCAGATTCAGAGCTGGTTTGACAGAAGGGGCATAATTCATTGACCAGATCAACATTTCTCTTGGATAGGTTCTCCTTAGTAGGAAGCCTATCCCAAAGCAATCTCCACGCAAAGGTTAAGGCTCTAGGAGGAATTTTAGTATCCCACAGCTGGCAGAAACCAAGCTGATGATCTGCAGGAGACAACTCAGCTTTAATGCAAAGATAAGCAGATTTAGAAGAGAATATCCCATTAGAAGCAGCTCCCCACACCCAGCTATCCTTTGACAAAACATTCAAGTTGATGACAGCAGTCTGATCAATAAAATCTGAGGCTATCCCCATTTCATTGTCAAACAAATTGCGCCTCCAAGAGAATTTCCATTCCCACCCCGATTCACAGAAAGAGCCCATCTCTGCTACAGTATGTTGTTTTTGCAAGGAGATACGATAGAGCTCTGGATATTTATCTTTAAGAGCTATCCCCCCATCCATCCAATAGTCCTCCCAGAACAAAATTTGATCACCTCTTCCCAGCCTCCAAATAAACTGCTTAGATACCTCCGCCATACCCCCATGCTGATTAATGGATCTCAAGTCAAACCACCAATGAGAGAAATTAGGCTTTGGTGGCCCCCCTTCCAAGCCTCTCCAGCCTCTATATTTAGAAATCAGGATATGGCTCCATAGCTGATCACTTTGCTGGAACATCAACCATTTCCATTTAATTAAAAGAGCATTGTTGAGGGCCTTGATATCTTTAATACCCAAACCTCCCCTTTCTCTAGATGAACAAACATGGCTCCAAGCTATCCAGGCAATCTTCTTTCCTTCAGAATTTCCACCCCACAAAAAGTGTCTTCGAATAGCATTTAATCTATTAATGACTGCTGAGGGAGCCCTGTAAAAAGACAAGTAAAACAAGGGAAGTGCTGTTAAAACAGCATTGATAAGGGTGATTCTTCCAGCCATAGAGATGTTCCTTTGATTCCACTTGTTCAACCTAGCCTCGAACCTTCTAATGATAGGCTCCCACACCATATTTCTTCTCAGATTAATGCCTATAGGCAACCCTAGGTAGCAGAAGGGGAATTGAAGCATGGCACAATTAAGATAATCAGCAGCGGCACAACACCATTCTTCAGATTGGCCAATTGCCCCAAAGTGGCTCTTGGCAAAGTTAATTCTCAAGCCTGAAACCATCTCATAGCTTCTAAGAATGGCCTTCACAGCTTTGACATTATCCATAGAAGCTTCTCCAAAAAAGATAGTATCATCAGCAAATTAGAGGATGTTCACTGGGATCTTATGCTTCCCCACCAAGAAACTTTGAAAGCAGTTTTTGATTGAAGTTTCCCTCATCATTCCTGTCAAGCCTTCAGCCACCAAGACAAACAATAAAGGGGCCAAAGGGTCCCCTTGCCTCAAGCCTCTTTAAGGCTTAAATTCAGATGTAGGGCTTCCATTCACAAGAATAGATATAGAGGCTGATGTGAGGCACCCCTTAATCCAACCAATCCATCTATCATGGAACCCCATTCTTCCCATCATATAAAACAGAAATTGCCAAGACACCGAGTCGTAAGCTTTTTCAAAGTCAACTTTAAACACCATGCAAGGCCTCTTAGACCTCCTAGCCTCCTCAACCACCTCATTGGCAATTAAAACACCATGGAGCAGCTGTCTACCCTTCACAAAGGCTGTTTGCCTTTCATCAATGAGGTGGTTCATGACCTTGCTAAGCCTATTAGCCAATATCTTAGTAATGATTTTGTAGACACATCCAATGACGGAGATGGGTCTGAAATCATTAAAGGATTGGGGGTCCGTAATCTTAGGGATAAGAGCAATGAAAGAAGAGTTGAGACCCTTGGGGAAGGAAGCATTCACATGGAATTCTGCTATAAATCATAGGAATTCAGGCTTCAATTCCTTCCAAAAATGCTTAATAAATCTGAAATTAAAGTCATCTGGCCCTGGGCTTTTGTCATTGCCACAAGCCCACACAGCACACCTTATCTCTTCCTCTTTAAAAGGTTCAATCATAATATCTCTCTGAGTAGAAGTCAGACTTTTAAAAGCAACCCCATCTAGATTAGGTCTGCTCAAGTGAGGCTCATTGAACCTGTTCTGAAAATGATGAAGGATTTCAGCCTTTATAGTGTTAGGATTTTCCACCTAGGTGTCACCAATCTGCATTCCCCTCAAAGCATTTCTCCTCCTCCTGAAATTAATAACTCTATGAAAATAGGATGTGTTGTTGTCCCCCTCTTTGATCCATCTGCATCTTGATTTCTGCCTCACAATAGACTCCTGCATAGTAGCTTTTCCCCAAAGGTCAGCTTGGGTTTTCTTGAGCTCCTGGACTTGTTGTTCAGAAGGTTGAGCTGGTATAGAATTCTCCAAGTCATTTAGTTTCTGTTGAAGCTGTTTGACTTTGCTGCACAGGTCTCCTATGTTGTCTTTACTCCAGATTTTTAGCCTCTGTTTAAGATGCTGAAGCTTGCATTTTAAAGCATAACCACCCCACCCCATAGGCTGATAATCTAACCAACAGTCCCTCACTACCTTCTGAAATTGCTTGTTCATTAACCATCCATCATAAACCTTAAAAGGTTTAGGGCCCCAATCAATGCATTTAGATTGCATGATAATAGGACAATGGTCAGAGTAATTCCTCTCAAGGTTAAATTGGGAGCTGTCAGGCCATCTGGACAACCAGCCATCAGAAACACACACTCTGTCCAGTTTGCTTTTGCAGGAGCCATTAGGCCTAACCCAAGTAAAGGGTTTACCCACACAAGGAATATCATCAACCTCCATTTCATGAAGCCAATCATTGAATTCAGATATTAAGCCATTATCTGAATTGCTGCGGTTACTTCCCAATCTTTCAGAGGGATTCCTAACACAATTGAAATCCCCTACCAGACACCAACAATCATCCTGAATTTGAGATTTCCTTCTACTCAAGCTCTGCCACAGCTGTCTTTTACCTTCAATATCACAAGGAGCATAGATATTGTCTACAACCACTCTCTGCATCTCAGCCAACCAAGTCCCACCCAACATAATAAATCCCTTTTCAGTGATTCTGAAATCAACTTGAAAGTTGTTATTATCCCAAATACACAGCAGCCCCCCAACAGTGTTCTCAGCAGGTTGCCATTCCCATGCAACATCTGAGTGGCCTCACAAAACCTGACAATCCTCCCTAGAAAGAGAATCCCTTTTTGTTTCTTGCAAACACAGAACATCCACTTGATGCTTTCCAACCAGTTTCCTAATAGAGGCCCATTTAATGCCTCTACCAAGCCCTCTAATATTGTAGGAAAGAATATTCATCTATGAGTTTTCCTCTCTCCCAACTCCATAGCTTCATTTCTGTCCCTAGCCTCCATGTCTGCAAAGCTTTGAATAAAATCAGAATGACCTTTGTCTGTTTCCAAGCCCATATGTGTCCCCAATTCCCATATTGCTGGGCCTCTTCCAGCAAATGATTGTTGCAAACAATTTTACTTTTTAATTTTCCTTCTGCTTCTAATTGATTGTGGGTTTTACTTTGATTCTGAATAACATGTGATGGCCATATCTTTGACTCCTTCTAGCCCTTGAGTTTCTTCTGCCACGGGTTCAAGCTGGGGGGCTTTGTAGTGAGACACTCTCTGTCTTCTGTAGACTTTGGAGTATTTTTCAGGCTTTTCATTAGGGGATTGGGCTACATAAGTGTAGCCATCCTTATTACTCTCTTCATTTTTCCATAGTAGGCCCGAGCTATCACTTGGCCCAATGCCTGATTGGGTCTGATGGGGGTACAAATGGGTGTGGGGTTCCATTAGCAGAGTGTCTTCCACGTGTACCCCATAAGGGAGCTGATCTCCAAAAGCTTTTACTCCACCATTCAAATTGTTGCCTTGAGAGTGATTCCCCTTCTTTCGATAATCAGCTTGAGAGCTGTGCTCAATTGCCTCTTTAGGTAGGGCAGTCCCTGCTTTCGTTGCTGGTTCTCTGATTCCAGGGTCAACATTTGCCTTAAACGGGCCCTGGGTTCCCTCCTTTGTAGTCACTATCTCATCTCTGTGATCTTCATCAGAATGGGTTTTACCTAGCAGTCTGTGTTCACCGCAGTGACCATTGGATTCTCCTTTTGTCTGGTAGTTTCGAGGGGATTCCAAGTTCGGGGATGGCAGCTCCAACGAGTACGAGGAAAAGCCATCGATGTTGTCGTCGTCATCTCCGGCGATACCTCCGTCCTCCAACGTCACCTCATCGGACCAGACGTCGGACAGAGAGCTGCTCTTCTGGTTCACGACGTCACCAATCCCTGTCTCCTCCACAAACCAGACCTGGTAGTCAAGCTCGCCGGCGTGAACGTTGATCTCCTTCGATATCGACGGCGGGAGGGGAGTTCGGACCAATATACGGGCTCGGTCCAATCTGCGTCGGTTGTCGGTATCGTCATCTAGTTCGATAACGTCGCCGATTAAGGCAGTGGCTTTCCTGAAGTGGTCCGCGCCCCACATCTCTATCGGGAATCCCCATACTTGCAGCCAAACGACCCTATTTTGTGGTCTACATCCCGGCCTCCACCTCTCCAGAGAATAGAACAATGAACTTCCATTGTTCTTCTCCGTTTGGATGATGTGCTGCGCCTTTTCCTCCGATAACCCCATGAGGAGGATCATATCATCGCTGAGGAATTTAGTACAGATATTATATCCTAAGTCCCATGCTACTCGATCCTCTATACTCTCCACCGCCATAACCTTCTTCAACTTCCCTACCCAAGCATCTTTGCACCAGTATTCCCCGTCTTTGATAGGTGTGATCGAAATGGTGGGTGTTGCCGCCTCGCGTCTCGCCTCGCGTCTCATGTTGACACCTGGAGCAGCTCCCTTGGCCGTGACTTCAGCGTATGTTCTCCGAGGTGGTGTGAATGTTTCTACTCGAGGTTTGTATAGCTCCTCATTTGACTTCCCCCCAAGGCTACCTTTCTATTTCAGCTGTTGATTCCTTGTTGTTCTTGCAAACCGGGGCAAGTTCACAAACAGCTTGTAATCATGAATGAAAATGTTATCCAGCTTCACCTCCAACTCTCTTGCGTCCGAGACTCCCTTAAACCGCACAAATTCATACCTTCTACCCTCCTTATTACAGCGTTTGGCGATGAAGACTTCACGCACATCACCCCAACGTTTGAAATGTTTCCAGAGCAGCTCTTCATTTGCTTCTTCAGGGAAGTGGGTGAAGTAATATGAAGTAATATCCCCCTTATTTCTCCAGTTAAAGTGTTCTACAAACAATACATGAAAAATATAATTTAAAGGGAATAATAATATTCAAAACTAACTGCTAAACATACCAAAACCTAATATTAAGCAGCAAATCGTGAATCCTGTGAGAGAAAAATCCATCTTGTACACTTTCTCCATTATGATGATGCACGCACCAGCTGCTGCTAAGTGCCTTGGTGAGGAGAAAACCATGTGTAATCTACAAAAAGAAAAGTAAGAATTTTCAGCTACTTCACAACAAAAAAGAGTTCCAAATGTCATGCACCATACAGAACTTAAAAATTCAAATACAATTCAGATCTTCCCAAATCAATTTTGAATTTAAATTTGACCTAATTTCTATCCAACTTCTTTCATATACATTAGATGAAGTCAGATATAAGTCAATTAATTAATTTCTAGACAAGAAATTATAATTTCATAAAACTGAAAATTGAATAATTGATTCTAATGAGGATTAGGAGAATATTACAGCTGGAATGCTTATGCCATTTGCTAATAGTTATTTTATAGAACCTTGTCTGATAATCTAAAGAGCATAAGAAACTTAATTTCAAAATGCATAAACACTTTCCCATTACTCACTTTACTTATGGCAAGATTATTATCATTCATGGCATACCTCTCCTCTGCAATACTGTCGGCATAAAATATCACAATATTTCCAAACAGAATAGTGCTCAAGAAGGCCCAAGCAGAAAAAGGAAGCTTTGTGTTGCTATCAGATTCAGATGATGATCCCTGAAGGACATGAAAGAGGGGGGGACAAGAGGGTTATGAAAATTGTCAAATGTCAATCTTGCAAAAACCACAAAACAATATAAGAATCCCACAAAGACATAACCCTATTTAATATAGACGTAAAAGTGAAAATTACAAAGAACTCACTATGATCATGTCCCACATGGCAATAGGAAACATAAAACATGTTGCAGAAGCAATAGTTAAAGCATGGAGTCGCCTTTTAAGTTGATTCTGAAAACAAAATGTTCAGGGGTTATGGAATGGATACACACAAAACACTTTGCACCAAAGTCAAAGTCAAAGTATGAAGTGCAAATTACATAAATGTTACCACCTTGATTGAAACACGCCTAGCAATCACTCTCCTGAGTGCAGATAGAATACCAGCAATAATAGGGACTAACATTTTCCTCAGACCCAAAACTGGTTCAGTTTTAACCTCAGAATCATCTCTATCTTCCCATGGTATATTCCAGTTAAGTATACAACACTTACAGAAAAGATAAAAAGTATGAAAAACTAAACAGAAAAGAAAAAGAACACACGGAGAAAAAGATATTTTAGCAGTAAACTTGGTAAATTTAAGAAACAAGATAACGCAGTCTGACTGAGGATATAGAATGGAGAATGTGTTGCAGTAGCCCATCCTTCTGATAACAGGTATAAGGATGCCAACATGGCAATAAGGCCACCTATCTGGTTCAAAATAAGAAAGTATCCATTGGATTAGAGAATATCCAAACTTATGTTTCAAACACATTAATCACAAGCAGCAATACAAATCACATTATTTAATTTATCATAGTACAACCTGGCTTAAATCATAGTAGTCAGTGAGCTACAGTGCAGTAGCAGAGCATAGCAACCCTAGGCTACTATGGGATTCAAATAGTGGAGCAATTTTCAATAGTAGCCATTGCAACTGTAATAGCAGCATTTCATATGTTATAGTGGCACTACCATGATATAGGCTTCAAAAAACCCTTTTTTACTCCTAAACAAAATAGTGATTTCTTCCACATTATCTAATGCTTTTTTTATTCGAGAAACATAATAGGATTTGAAACCCTTCTTCCTAGACCAACCCTCAAAAAGTTAACTCTGTTTTGACCTTTCTTCCTTCACACTTTGCAGGACTATTTTGCCCCATGTTCCGCTCTTTCTTCTTCATTTAAACTTCCCTGTTCACATTCTACTAATTTTTATCTAATTTGTTTATGTTCTTTTTCTATTAATTTCACCATCATCGTGATGGTCTCATTTAATGTCAGTAATCATAATCCAATGAGTGAGTTCCTAATAAATAGAGTTAACAACAAATTAAGGGTATAAAAGAAATTTAACCCTGGGTAAGTTTGAAAACTAGTAATTGTTTCTTATAAGAGTTTAATTCCTATGCACTGACGGCGTAAAACAGTTTAACACCATCATCCAATCACAAATCACCGTTTGAATTACTTTAAGATAATTATTTTAAAAGTCAAGAAACTTACCATACGTGGTGGATTGTGATTGAATGATTGTGTAAAACTTTTTACACGGTTAGTGTATAACCCTTTTTCTCTTCTTATAATTAGGACCAAAGAAAAACAAAAAAAAATTCTTATAGGACCAGAGATAGTATCATTAATTTCTTAAATTTTGGGATTTTTTTTCTTTTTGAGAATAAAATAGTGGTCATCTCAGTCCCCGCTATAGCATTTACAAAGTTGGCCACTACGCACTGCTATCCAAGATTGATAACTATGGCTTGAATTTTTTATTATTATTTTATCAAAGAAGAAGGCTTAACAATTTCCTAAAGTTTTTACACAAAAAAAAAAATGTTTTCAATTTAGAGAAAGAGGGAAAGTACAACTAGGGGAGAGAGGTGATCCACCAAAAACAGTAATGACCAGACAGAGGGTAAAAAAACAGGCTCAAGGAGAGGGGAAAGAAAAACATGAGACCTTCATTGAAAAAGGTAAAATCATTCAGGAAATAGTCACAAGTTACAACTTCACAATAGATTTACCAATGCAGATAAAGTAGAAAGGAGAAATATTGCAAAAACATTCTTATGGAACAGGTATTTAAATCGATTTGAGCACATGGTTTCATGGTGTAACTTATATAATATACCTAACAACATAAGTATCTGAAAAGGGTTACCTTTTTCCACAAATGACCTCTCCTACCATATAACACTGCAGAAAGTACTCCAAGAACAGCACCAGAATACTCAGCCAATATTGCTCTAAATTATTAAGAAAACAATGATTGCATTAAGTTCATATAGCAATAAAAATACTTTCTCATCAAAATCAAAGCACCATTCACCTCAATACTAACATGATCAAGAAATAGCTATATAATGGTAGGATGACATCAATGATTCAATTGAACTTGGACTATGACAAATTGGAAATCAGTGATTTACACAACTGAGCATCAGCCATGATGCCACATAACTCAAAGCAATTAAGACTGAGCACATGACACATTAAAGTTATCAACTGAAATTTTCTTTCAGAATATAAAAACCAACCTAACTGGCCCACATGATTTCAGTCCCTTTCCCCACAAGACCAGATAAAGTGCTGTTATACCACCATTTATTATAGAAGGAACAACCTGAAAAGACAAATTGTAGTATTAAGGAATGTGCATTCATGATAGCCTCTAAGTCAAATTTAATTCTTCTTTCTTAAAACTCTCTGAAGAGAATAGAAATTAAATTCACCTGTGCGTTAGAAAGAGGCCTGCCCTTCCAAGGCTTTTGCAAAATCAAAAATAGGATGGACGCTGGGGCCAGGCAGGCAAACAGAAAAAGAACAACAGAAGCACCAGTCTGCAAGAAGTAGCGGTACATGGAGTATATTGACCATATCCTCATGAAATTTGCAACAATATGGATTATCTGAAAGGGTGTGTGTCTACAAATCAAAATATTCAATCAGCACAATAAGAGTGAACAAAGTTAAAACATTCAATACACAACCCTCTTCTATAAATATCCAATAGAGGTAATCAGTCACTAACCAGTACGGTATAGTAGAATGTAACTGAAAAATTCTAAATTTATTATGCATAACCACTAAAAGCAGAATGCCACAACACATAATCAACAAAACAGTGTAACCAGTTAATAACCAAAAACGCTATATTACAAAAGCTTAAGGTTTTTTTTTTGGAAGGTAAAAGTGTTATATTTATATATATGGGCACAAAAGCTTAAGTTGTATGGTAGAGACACATGAATGCTTTTGTATTGCTTCTCTAATCTCTAATATGCCCCTTTCACACAAGAGCCCTTTGCGCTTGAAGCTCAGATAGTACCCATGGACCCACATTCGGCTTGCAGTAAATTAAACTTTTTATAAGAAGAATAGGGACAGCGAGGGTCAAACTCTATAGACCACTTGACCCTAAAGGCTCCAATACCGTATCATAACTACCTCAAAAGCTTAAACAATTAGGTCAAAAATGAGTTCTATATTGTGTTTTTAACACATGCCAATGGACTAAATTTAAAATACTACTTCTTTTTATACAGATCACCCATGCATCTTCCATGGAAGGCAATCCTACTCTTCCATGGAAGGCAATCCTACTCGTGCGAGTAGAACCACTATGAGCAGTAAAACTCTCCCTCCAAGTATGCAGCAAATATTTGGTAAGAGATTATTTCTCAAAAATAAGTACTTATTTCAATATTTCTCAAATATTCTCTCAGAAAAGCTAATGATCAAAAGAACCTGATTATTTCTTTAAAATAAGTTGAACCAAACACACACCTAATAAGTTATAGATTAAATTGAAACCACTGAGGGCATTGCACTTTCTCTCATGTTAACTTCAAATTTTCCCTCCACACAAATAAACACTTCACAAACAAAGTAAACAACGCTTGCAATAACTATCCAAAACATGACCCAATAGCTCAAATCCAGCTCCTAAAACAACTAACACATTAGGACACGGCTTCAAGGAGAAAGCAAAAGCATTGCCACACTTCAATGCACCTAGCCACAGCCCCAATTGAACACAAAAAAACAGCCTCAGAAATCAAACCCTTTAAAGATATTAAAAAATGGGCCATACCCAGAATCGATTTTGGCTAAATTTTTTCCAAAAGGAGAAAAATTTACCTGAAATGTTGAGGTGGGGTGCCCCGATCCTCTGAGACGCGGTTCGGGGACATCATTGTGGGAAGCACTTGTTGGAGAGAAAAGTGAAGGGGAAAAGTGTGAAGACAGTGATGATTCAAATCGAAGTTAGAGTGTGTAGCGTGGTCCAAATCACGAACACGGTTTCATGGCTGATTGGTTTCTTCGATCAGACACAAGAAAAGAAGAGGTCTTGTTTTTCTCTTCTTCCTCAAGTTTCAGTTCGTCGTCCTTTGGGTTTGCTGAGATGGGCACTCGGAAAAAATAACTGGGCCATGTTTCGATTTCTTTATTGGGTAAATAATCAATTTCTTCATGTACATTGTGAAAATTTTCTCATTTTTATTCTTCAATGTATATTGTGCTCAAAATTTTATCCTCGAAAGAAAACTTAAATTTTAATTCTTCAAAGTGAAAAAGTAGAACAAATTCATTAATACGTTAGTCTCTCACACCCATTAATGAAAGAGATTATATGGCACAGAGAAAGACAAAAATAATGGTCAATATGACTATTGAGTAAATTAGATCAAAATGTCAGTAATTTATCATTATTAAGATGTCAATAAGTTATCATTGAATCAAAATGTCATTAATTCTTTCATTGAACCAAAATGTCAGTAATTTTTTTAGACCAAAATGTTAATACATTTACAATTGACCAAAATGTCATTAAGTTACCATTGGATCAGTAGGTTTTTATCGGACTAATTTGTGAGACACCAAAATTTGTTTCATTTAAGGATAAAATATAATTTAATTTTTATCTTCTCCCCTTTTTTATCGTTATAAACATAACATTACAATAAACACTTAAAAAATAGGAAAGTAAGCATAAAGTTAGAACAAATATAATAACAAGTATAATATTAATTAATAAGCATAATCTTTTTGTTGTTATGAATTTTCTAATGTGGCAATACTTTGTCAAAATATGATATTCAAATAAAAATGCACAATCATTAAAGTAATCCTTACAAAAAATGAGACCCAACTTGATTTTGTTATTACCTAATGTTATTACAATTAGGGGTGGGAATAGGCTAGGCCGGCCTACAGGAGCCTACGACCTGGCCTACATAAAGTCTGGTCTGGCCTGCCCTATTTAATTAAAAGGCTAGGCTCAAATTTTTTTAAAAGGCTATTA
Source organism: Glycine soja (assembly GCF_004193775.1). Lineage (NCBI taxonomy): Eukaryota > Viridiplantae > Streptophyta > Magnoliopsida > Fabales > Fabaceae > Glycine > Glycine soja. Next base: position 7,908,343 of record NC_041020.1, read on the forward strand.
AATTAAATAGACCAGGCTTAGGCTTATTAAAAAGCCTTATAAATCTGATAAGTCGGCCTATATATATATATATATATATATATATATATATATATATATATATATATATATATATATACTTATATTATTTTTTGGGTACAATTAATATTATTTTTAAAAAAACTAGCAGATTTCATTCCTATAATTAATCAAAATTTTAATTACAATGTGAGTCAAGTGTTCCTTTATATTTCTCATTATTTTTATTAGTTTTCCTGATTTTGTTAACAGTTCCTTTTTCTATTCCTATTAGATTTCCTTATACTTTTGTTACGTTCCTGTATTCTAGAGCAAATAAAAATTATATCCTACTACGTAAAATCATATCCTATCATATCCTATTATGTTTCTATACAAAAATCATATCATTTTTCTATCAGGTTTCCTTTTTTTTAACTTTCATATTACGTTCCTATACAAAAATCATATCTTATCATATCCTATTAAGTTCCTATACAAGAATCATATCCTTTTTCTATCAGGTTTCCTTTTTTTTTTAACTTTCCTATTACGTTCCTAACCAAACAAAAATCATATCATTTTCACTTCAAGCTTTTTGATAGATGTAATTAACATTCTATGTTTATCCTATTATAGAAAGTGAGTTATTTTTTTTTTGGTAAAAACAACTAGGAATATTAAAGATTTAATGTGAAGAAGACTTTTAAATAGGCTTTTAAATAGGCTACCAGGTCAAGCTAGGCTTTTAAAAAGGTCAAGCCGAGCCAAAATAAAAGTCTTTGATAGGCTATAGGTCAGGCCTCAAAAATTAATCGTAGGCTAGGCTCAGGCCTTTTAAAGCCTGATCTGGCCTGGCCTATTCTCACCTCTAATCACAATAGAAAATTTTAAAAATAAGCATTTTATCAATGTACAAAAATAAATATTACAACATTTTATCAATCATTACAAATTTATCTAAATTATAATAATTAGTCAGAATCTATGATCGAGGTCGTACCTGAATCAAATAAACATTAAAAATGTCGTATCTAGGAAGTGATCCTAGGTCGTCTTTCGACGAGCAATGGTCAACCAAATGTTCATAATAGATAGTAATAAAACAGTAACGAATTGGGGGTTTGTTTGTTTTTGTAAATTAAACAGCGAGCGAATTTTAATTAGAAAATATCATAATTAAAACACGTTGTTTTCCCTTGATTCACAACCAAGTCTTTTATCCTAGGTTACAAGAATTTATTATTTATCAGTTCAACCACTTAATCCAACCCTAAATTAAATTACTAAGCGAAATTTAACATAAGGCTATCATTATGTGATTAAGCAACACATACACCAATTAATCATGAACGAAATTGATCATTAAGCATGAACGTAAATTAAGCGCAAAGATAATTAATCAAGCACTAAGCATGCATGGATTAATAGTAACAAATATAGAGTAATTGGTGAAGAGGAGAAACTGATTAGAATTTAATAGTAATAATAAAACCTCAAAGAGAGTTGTGTTTGATCCTCAAGAGAAAACAATGTTGGAGACTTAGTCTTCCATTAATCAATAGAAAACGAAATTGTAGTAGAAATCGAAGAAAACTAGAATTATTTTCCAAAACGAAAAAAGCTAAAACGAGAGAGAGGAGAGAGCCTACCCCAAAGCTTATAAATCTGTTTTAAGTCCAAGCTCATAAATAAAATAAAATATAGATAAGATAAGACAAAATCTAGATGAAATAATATCTAGATAAGATAAGATAAGATCTAGATGAAATAATATCTAGATGAGATAAAATTTAGATATGATAAGATAAAATCTAGATGAAATAATATCTAGATGAGATAAAATCTAGATAAGATAAGATTTGGTAGAATAAAATTGTCTGTTCTCTTCAAGTTCAAGCCCAATTGCTTATAATTCTCCTGAAATTAAATTAAAAACACAAAATTAATCCAGTAGGCCCAAATGATAAAATTGCATTATTAATTTGACAATTAAGGCTAATCAGTAATTAAAATGGTGACAAAAAGGGTTAAGAAATAGGAGAAAATGATGACACATCAATCTATTATAAACAAAAGACAAACATATCTCATATTTCATTACTTCGAATCTTGGCAGCGGAGCAGCCCTAGTGATGAGAATCTCAAAACTGTCCAAATGGAAGGACCTATGACCAGAAGTAGGACTAAACAGTTAGAGGATATCTTCCAACAAATGGTATCAGCCATATTTGACAAGGCCCAAGTGGAGAAGGATAAAGGCCCAGAGGCACTACCAAGAATCTTGATTATTACTTAAAGGCCCAAATTAATTTGAAGGCCCATGTCAAATATTTTTCTTTTTTATAATTTTAATTAAATAAAATTGGTTCCTTTTCAGCTGCACCTCATCTACACCATATGTATTGAACTCATTTTCAAGAAGGGGGACTTTTGGCATTTTGAGAAAATACGTGTGTATTTTGTGAGAGTTTCTCTCTAGGTTCTTTGTTGAACCAATCTCGGACTTATCAAGGTTGAACCCTTGTGACATTTATCCTTGACTTATCTTCCATCTGTGGACGTGGCATCATTCATTTTCTGCGACCTGTACCAAGTGATCCACTCCTAATAAGGATCATGTGGCGTCCCTAAATTAATGACTGGTTTAATAGTAATAATTTAAATAACAAAAACCATGGTAATTTTTTTTTTCTTTCTTTTTCTTTTTTTTCATTTCTTTCTCTTTTCACCATAACTAGGTTTAGAAGGAAAATCCTCACTACAGAGTCCTGAATGGCCAGTTCACAACTCTATTCGGAGTCATTTCTTTCTTACCGCTCATAATCTCTGAACTATTTTGCTGTTTCAAAAGGAAGAATGTACCAGTCATTACTTTAGGTCGTCACATGAAAATAAAAGAATAAAATACGGTCGATAAACTCTTTTACAAATAAGGTTGCTAATGCTTTCTTTTCAAATAACAAGATCGATTATAAATGCATTCATCATTTAAAGTTGTCCAAAATATGGGAGTTTTACAAAATATATAGCGTCATCCAAAGCAAAGGTGTCCACAGTGTTGGCTTCAGCCACATGTATACAATCATCAAATTCCTATACATCAGGTCTACCCATACAAAAACAAAAGAGTAAACCTAACAGTCAGTCCTAGATACACCCACCCTCAAAAAGTATACAAAACGAATCCAAAGAGCTGTCCACTAGGATGAAGAGCCTCCGCTGATCGCCATCTCCCCCGGGCCACTATCCTCCGTAGAATCTGCCTCAGATGCCGACATGACTTCCTCGAGAGAATCCACCTCAAGAAGTGGATCCTCATCACCCTCTAGAAAGTCAAGAGCATCCACAGCAGGCTCAGGAGGTAGCTCCGCAAGATGCTCCTCAGGGTCTTCCTCGGATGACGTTACCTCGATCACTTGGGCGGGCTCCACTAGACGATATGGTGTAGGCGTGGGTAGTATCCACTCCACCGTGCGCTGAAGCGTCCGTGCAGGTTCATCTGGATGCACCAAAGATGTAGCCGTGAATTGAATGGTGCCCCGAAATCGGCACCTCGTGTTGCCTTCGAGGGTCTCCCAAGCTCCCTCTAGGCACTCCATCTCTACTCGATCACGGATCAGCTGCGCCGCCATCACGATCTACAAGGAAGAAAAGAAAGGGGTAGACTCTTTCACAAGAATCTAACTATGCCGCCGCACAATACGTTTCATAACCACTACATGCAATTAAAAGGAGTATCTTAAGGCTTTTCATCTCTGGTAATCGATTACACAGCCTTGGTAATCGATTACCAGAGGCTAAACTTGAATTACACAGCCTCAGGACATGAAATATGCAAAAATGCACTGTGTAATCGATTACACATGCCTGGTAATCGATTACCAGTGACCCATTCCTCTGTGTAATCGATTACACAGGCTGGTAATCGATTACCAGAGGCCTCTACCATCTCCCAGTTCCCTTTTTAAGCCTGGTAATCGATTACACCCCTTGGTAATCGATTACCAGAGGCTTCCTTAGCTTCCTGACCTCGTTTTCAAGCCTGGTAATCGATTACACCCCGTGGTAATCGATTACCAGAGACCATCTTAGCCTCTTGTCTTCAATTTTAAGCCTTGTAATCGATTACCCACCCTTGGTAATCGATTACCAGAGACCATATCTCACATATCAATCAAGTTTCACAGCTGGCCAGCCACCACAAGCCTCCTTGCTTTGTGGTCTTTGTTCCTTTTATCTGTTGACTGCCAGGAGCTCGCATGTTTAGGTACATCACAGGTTCTCACTGACCGACTATGCCCGGGTTGAGTCGGGATTGGTCAAGCTTGGTTTTGGGCAATAGCACCCCACCTGACGTCCCCAAGGTCTCCTGACCCCCGCGACATATCTCCAGGTACCACTCTGTGGTCAACAATAAAAGCAGGAAGTTTCACCCTTCAACACTTCCTCATCTCAAGCTTGTAGGATTATGGGGTACCCATCACATGTGGTACTAGGTGGCGGTCGGGCGATGGTGCACAACAAGTTTTCCACATCCACAAAGCGCGCATAAACCCACCATCCCCTGTTGCCCACCTCCAACTGAGCTCACGTACTCCCACGTAGCCCATATCCTCGTTTCTCTCAACACCGGGTCCCCATCAATCCTCCCAAGCTTCCACAACATCCAAGCAAAACAACATACAAACAACACAAGCTATCACAGCCAAGCAAAACAGAGCAAAGGCAGAAAACTCTGCCAAAACACCAACCAAATCACAGCTTTTCTCACTTAAAGACTCCAGTAACAATTCCTTCGATCCAATTCGTTAACCGTTGGATCGACTCCAAAATTTTACTGGAAGTCTATAGTACATAAGCCTACATTGTGACCGTTGGGATCTACTAGCAAACATCCAGGACTCATTCTGCACTAGACTTTCCACAGCCAACCACACACAAGTATTTTTCTGCACAAAGCCAAAATCCTGCTGCACCTATTTTGACAGCAAAATTCTGCATAAGTGCAGATTTCGAAAATCACACTTCCTCTCATCCAATCTTGCCCAAATCAATTCCTACAAGTCCCAAATCATGTATCAATCATGTCTAACCCAAAATCAAGCTTTACAGCACAGCAACACAGAATCTAGGTGTCTAACACCCCTCAATTCAATGGGTTTTCTAGGTTTGAAAAGTGAAATTGAGAATGAGGTAAGTTTGAAGCAAACTCTCACCTCACACAAGTCCATAACCTCAATCTAAACTTGCTCAAACTGAATTTACACCTAAAATTCCACCGAATCAAAATTTGACTCCCCAACACCCAATTTTGCTCTAGAAATGGCTCTTTGTTCACTTTGATCATTTGTTCTTCTCTCTAGCACAGTCCAAGCTTTCTCCCAAGTCCTAAATGACATTTCAAGCTAGTATTAACTCACTTTAGCCTCCATTTACCACAGAATTCAGACTTAACCTTCCAACTCTCAAAGCCTCACTTTTTTTCCACTCATAACACCACATTCTCACTTTCCAACCCTAGGTTAACTCTACATTTCATCTCTAACAGTTTTCCATGGGCAATTTCAGCATATAAACATCACAAACATCATCACGAAAACCCTAAAACAGAATGGGTATGTCTAACTCATCCAAACATGGCAATTTCAACAAATGTCTTCACAAATAATCATCACACAGTAGAAACCTAGCAAGACTACCCATCATATCTCCCCAAACCCCATACCCACGAAAATCAAAGGAGAAAGAAGTCCACCCAAACCTGAATTTTCGAAGTCCCACTCGTAGCCACGCACTTCACGACCCCGAAAATGCCCTCCTTTCGCGATTTGGGGCAGAAATGATGGCCAAAGGTTGAAGCTTTGCTTGGAGCTTCAATGGAGAATGAAGAAGAAGAAAATGACAACGTGAGGGAGAGAGAGAGCTGTCTGAAAAGTGTGGGGGCTGAGTGAAGAGAGAGAAAAGCTTTTTGGTTTTAAATAAAAGGGTTTTCTCTTTTTCTATTATTTTATTTAAGCAATGCCACATGTCTCCATTTGAGTGGAGCAAAAAGGGCCCACTTTCCCTTTTGACTGTGACCCATACTCAGCCACAAAAAGTGAGAAAAACCTGACCTTTGAAACGCTAAAATCTTGCCTCGGTTTGCGTGCCATTTCTCTGGTTCCAGTTCCTCGCGTTTCTCTGCGTCCGTCGGGGCCAGTTTTCGAAAACAAGCAATATATATATCAAAACGCTCAGAATAGAACCCCGAGCGTGGTTCAGAGGTTGGTTTCGTTAAATTTTAAGTCGCATGCAAAACGATGATTTTTAGACTAATTACTTAAGAATTAACCCATAACCTCCCAGTTATGGATTTCTCTTCCTTAATTAGCCTAACCCGCGTATCTTGCCCCCACTACTCCTATTTCTACCAAGAACATATATATGCATATACACTGAATAATACTTATATATATATAATCATTCAAAATACATCGTTTCCGAAAACTCCGGGTAGAAATTTCTAGGATGTTACAGATCACATCACCTAGTGTGGGGTATGAAGCTCATGTAATGTGGTTGGTTTATCCTAAGAGATGGTACATCTAAGAATATAATTCGACTTGATGTTGAAGGCCTAATTGGAGGTGGTCTTAAACACAGTTGATAGTGGTGGAGGTATGATGGAACCCTGATTTACGGATCCAATTTTTACACTAGGGAACCAATTTGGGGCTTTATGAAATTGGGAAAATATAAAGGAAAAGGCATAGTTGGAGAAAGAGATGAAAAAAACAACACCACAATCTTGGAAGATTGATAAGTTGAGGATGATTCCCCACAAAAAATAAAATTTTTTGATAAAAACCTAAGGTTTCACACAAGAATTAAAAGAGACACTCTCTTAATTTGAAATTTTCATAAAAATTGCCAACAAAGTGTTTAAGGAGTCTATTTATATCTCCTACTAATAATCCTAAATTAGGCCTAAGGTCAAATAATTAATCTACTAATTAAAAGACTTGAAAACAATAATAAAAAAGGTAGCAACCCATTACAAGTCCAAAAATAGACCCAAAAATATAATTAAAAATGAAAATAAATCTTATTCTAAAAGTTGGCTAAAATAAATGAACTTCAATTCTTCTTCTCTTTCCTCCATGAGAGAATTTAGTCTCTTGCAAGCTTTTCTTGAAATCTCTTACTCCTTGCTCTAGTGATTGGTCCATCCATGTTGTGCCCACTTAAGCCAAGCTCTTCCTCCTTGGATAGTCCTCTATCAAGGTATGAAGCTTGTTCCCTACAATAATTATAAATAATGACTTGTTATGCATAACATAATTTAACAATAACTGATCAATTATATGTAAAAGTCACTCACAACACTAGGAGTTGAAACACTTTGAGTGGTAGTTGAAGTTGGAGCTAGAGCACTTTCAACATTAGGAGTCGGAGTACTTTCAAAATTAGTTGGAGGTTGTTCAACTTCTGGAGCGGACAAAGAGCAATTAATCCCATCCTACAAATATGTAACTTTTAACATAAATAACTTGTAAGCAACAACAACAAAAATTAATCAAATTTTATAAAATGTTATTGGAGTTGTTGTGGTTACATTTGAGTTACAATGTTTGTTAAAGTAATTATGTTTATTAATCAATCTTATGCTTAATATTATGTTTATTCTAACTTTTGTTTACTTCCCTATTTTTTAAGTGTTTATTGTAATGTTATGCTTACAACGATAAAAAAAAAGAGGAAAGATGAAGATTAAATATTTTACTCTTAAATGAAACAAAATTTGGGGTCCGACAAATTAGTTCAATGGAATGTACTAACATTTTGGTCCAAAAAATATTGACATTTTGGTCCAATGGTAACTTACTAACTTTGGTTCAATGGAAATATATGACATTTTACTCTAATGGAAAATTACTGACATTTTGATTGGTCCAATATTTACTAACATTTTGGTCTAATGACAACATACTAACATTTTCATCTCTTTGTATCTTATAGGCTTTTTTATTAACAGTAACATACAAAAGTTTATGGATGGGTGAATTTGTTGTTTTTTGCACTTTTGGAGACTAAAATTTGAATTTTCATCTTTCGAGTACAAATTTATCAGCAGTCTACGTATTCAAGGACGAAAATAACTATTTACCCTTGTTTATTTTACAAAAATTAGGGGGGAAACAAAAAAATTTAAAAATAAATAAATTACATGCATGTTCTTATAAGGAGATAAAAAATTATAAATAATAATAATAACAACAATAATAATAAGGTGATAGTTTTCTTTCCTAAATTAAAGACAATGAATGTTTCTCAATCTATTGGATTAAAGACTAACCTCACTCGTGATCATTCTTGGATTCCCCCATTAAATAAACATTCAATCTACTTGGTCAACTTTATGGGTTAAGGTGGTAGGCTCTGACTATGTTTAGCAAATCTAAATGAAAAATTAGTTGAAAGTTGAAAAGTTACTTGATAGTTAAAAACTAAAAGCTGAAAAACTAGCATATTAAATTATAAATGTTCAGTAAAAGTGATTGTTGAAGTAATTGAAAAGTGTAAAATGACAGAAAAATAATAAAACTATGATTTATTTGAAAAGTATAATAAGGAAAATAAATAAATATATTAAGGATAAAAATAAAAGAAAAATATAGATAAAAACTAGAAGCTAGCTTTTTTTTATGCCAGACACTACTAAAAGAAGCTTGTTTATCAAATAGTTTTACACAAGTTTTTTAGTTAATAAAAAAATACTAAAAACTAACCAAAATGTCTTACCAAACATGACATTTAAATGATAGTTAGTTATAATAATTTATCACAGACTTGATAATTAATAATAATAATAATAATACATTTTTAATAAATTATCAAAGAAATAATAATTAACAATTAACACATTATTATATAAAGGTCGAGAGTTTTAAGTAGAGTTGTTAAAACAAATCAATTCTACTTGTTGAATCATCCCACCTTATAAACAGGTTGATCCAACTCGGTTCTCTTTCTATTGAATCATGCAAATGTTTGGCCTAGCCTGTTTAAAACCTAGTCCATCACAGGTGGGTGGGTTAAACTGGCTAGTCCATTGACCCACCCAAAACTGAAAAACTCATTTTTTTAAAAAGAATAATCAACAAAAAATTATTTTTTTCAGAATTTTTTTGAATATTTAACATAATTTTGAATAATAAATTATATCATTATTTTAAAATTTCATCAAGCTAAAAAATATCAAAATACCTTACCATGGAATGGAGTGGGAGCCAAAATAGTCATAATAGTCAATAATAAAATAATCTTAAACAATATTACAAAACACAAATACTAAAAAGATAGGAAGTTTTGAACTTGTTGCTTTGAAGTGTAAAACAATATTACATTACAAATTACTAGAAAAATAGTAGAAAAACACAAATGTAATGATAGGCTTAACATTAGGTTAATTTTTAGGTGGGTCAGTCCCGACCCACCACAAGTTCAAGTCGTAGGTGAATCGGATTCAATTTCTTAACTATTTAAGCATTTTTCTTTTTTCTAGTGTACTGGGCCAAATCCATAGTAGACCGGATTGACCCACGAGTTCTAACTTATTTTGACAATTCTAGTTTAAAGTGTAATTATGTTTTGATTAGTCTTGTAATTAGTGTAAATGACTAAAACTTGTAGCAATATCTCAAGTTTAAATATACTTTTTATGGCAAACTTTTACCCAACAATTTGTTTATTTAAAAAATAAAAAACAATAATTAAAAATAAATAAAAACTTAAATATATTTTTAGTCTTTAACATATACTTGTGTTTTGTTTTTTTAAAAAAAAAACATTTGCTTCACTTTTGTTCATTATAAAATTATTATTTTTTATTTTTATTTTATTTTCATCCTTCTAATGCATTTATTTTCTTATTTTAGTCCCAATAATATGTAAATTATTTTTTTTAGTCCTTATCAAATATTTTTCAAATCAACTTACATTCAAGTCTCAATTCTATTTTTGAAAGTATAACTTGTTGTCACTCTTGTCCCTAAAATGTAAAAATATTAAAATTACTAAAATGACCCCTAAAGAGTAAAACATTTTTACATTAGTTAAAGCTTACAGACTAACCTAGGTGGCACATTAAGTATGTGTGTGGCATCTCTGGCTCCCACATGATAGTCCATGTCATGCATGGTTTAATCACTTTGACTAGAGTGACTATTATTTTGGTTTTTTCTTTTGTGCATTCTTTCTAAAGAATGTAGCAATGCAATCCCTAACGTGGCTCACTCGCATTCGTCTATGTGTCCTTAGCTTCCACGTCAACAAGTGATCTTCACTTTCAGAGATTGTATGCTTTCCAAGGGCATGTTTACAATCTTTGTAAAAATGATTATTTTAATTCTAACATTGTTCTTAAAATTATACTAAATATTGAATGTTTCAAATTAAGTTTTAAGAAAACTAAATCTCTTAGGGTGTGTTTGGTTTATATTTTCATTTTCTGAAAACCGTTTTCATTTTCAAAAGATTAAAATTCTGAACACATGTTTGGTTTGACTTCTTATTTTCTGTTTTCAGGAAATAAAAATACTGAAAATTTATGATATGTTAACTTCTTGTATTTTTTGTATTTTTAAATTTGCTTAAAATTATAAGCTTTGCCACATTTTCATTGTAACCAAAACGAAATTTCTGTTTTGAACTGAAAACACTAAAAATGAAAATTTATGGGGGTGTTTGGTTTGGTTGTTTTTTGTTTTCATTTTCACTTAAAACAGAAAACGATGATGAAAATGTGTTTGGTTTGATTTCTGAAAACATTTTCAGTGAAAATGAAAACAATAAGGTGTGTTTGATTTGCATTTTCATTTCCTGTTTTCATTTTTTTAAAACTGTTTTCATTTTCAAAAGATTTGAATTCTGAAAACATGTTTGGTTTGATTTTTTGTTTTCTGTTTTCATGAAATAAAAATACTGAAAATTTATGATATATTGACTTATTGTCTTTTTGTATTTTAAGATTTGCTTAAAACTACATTCATGGTCACCGCAATTTCATTTTAATCGAAATGAGGTTTCTGTTCTCAATTGAAAACACTGAAAACGAAAATTTATTGCTTTCATTTTCTAGTTGTTTCCTGTTTTCATTTTCACTGAAAATGTTTTCAGAAATCAAACCAAACACATTTTCATCATCGTTTTCTGTTTTAAGTGAAAATGAAAACAGAAAACAACCAAACCAAACACCCCCTAAATTTTCATTTTCAGTGTTTTCAATTGAGAACAAAAATCTCATTTCGATTAAAATGAAATTGCGGTGACCATGAATGTAGTTTTAAGCAAATCTTAAAATACAAAAAGACAATAAGTCAATATATCATAAATTTTCAGTATTTTTATTTCATGAAAACAGAAAACAAGAAATCAAACCAAACATGTTTTCAGAATTCAAATATTTTGAAAATGAAAACAGTTTTCAAAAAATGAAAACAGAAAATGAAAATGCAAATCAAACACATCCTATTATTTTCATTTTCTAGTTATTTTTTGTTTTCATTTTCATTGAAAATGTTTTCAAAAATTCAACTAAACATATTTTTATCATCATTTACTGTTTTCACTAAAAATAAAAACAGAAAACAATCAAATCAAACATTCCTTATTTTCCCCAATGTTTCTCGTACATCCGTTATTTTCCCGAATGTTTCTCGTTTCCATCCTTTCAAAAGATCTAGGGTTCATCCGAGGAATCATCTCTCCATATTATTTTACAATAACACTCATCGCGCGTTCGACATTTGGATTCCTATATTTTGTCGATGTTAACCTCGGTGTGGAAGAAGCCATTTTTCATGACCTCAATCTTGCTTGGTATAATGGTTATAGAAAAGTGATTTGTGAAACTGATTCTTGCACTGCTATTCAGTTGTTATCACATGCTAATTTCCAATTTCACCTATTATTGGAGCGTTGATCAATCATATTAGAGTCATTATGCATAGACAGTGGAGTTGGGTCTTCAACATGTGAATAGAGAAAACCAATGGCACCAATTTAGTTAGAGAAAGCTCTTCTTCTTTGAGCAACTTTAGCTGTGGTTACTTTAGAAAATATTCTTATCCATAAATATTAATGATTAATTTTTGTTAGTTAGAGGAATTGAATATGTGATTTATTTTCTTTTTCTTTCTTCCTTAGTCAAGTCACTTAAAATTTCTTGGTTGTTAGTTAATGATCTCATTATAGTTTATTTGCATGAGCAGTTTATTTTATTTTATTTTTTTCTTTTTCAATGATAAAAAAAAATAAAATCCCATTGTCTTTAAAATATCATTATTATTATAATTAAACTATCAAATTCCAATTTAAATCAAATCAAATAAGATTTTTATATATTTTTATATTAAGTCATTAAAATAAAATAGATCTAATTTACATAATTGAATAATTATATATTTATTTCATATTTTTACAGAAATTAAAAATATTTGTTAATAAAAACTTTAAATTTTGTCTACATAAATTTTAAAATCAAACATGCAACTTGCAAGTAATCAAAGAAAAATACAATAAAGCTAAAAAAACAAATACAATTATATTACCCTAGGGGTGTTCTAAGATCTGATTTGATCAATTTTAAAAAAAAAATCATCTAATTCAATCATTTTGTTTTTCTTAATTTATTATTCAGTTGATATAATTTAAATTTTTAATCTGATTGAATCCAATCTAATTTAAAGCGGTTTGAATTTGACCAATTTTTTGTTTTAATCCTACTTTTTTTAGAAAATATTAAATAAAATGTAAGATATATAATAAACTTAATAAAAAATAATTTAAAATATCAAATATCTTATTTATATTTCATTATATAACCAATAATATTAATAATATTTACTATCTTAACTCAGATAATTAGTAAAAATATCTTTAATTAAATATATTTTTCATAAATAGATATTAGTTATATATATACATATATGATGATTTTATAAATATACTAATGTAAAAACTTGTGATTAGGTTTATAATTTACAAATTTTTATATTATTATAATTTTTAATATATTTTTAATATCTTTTTTATTATATATATATATATATATATATATATATTTGTGTTCATGTATACTTGCAAGCATATTAATCACATTTCTTAAAAAAATAAAATAAAAAATAAATTAAATCAAAAGCAAATAAATATAAAAATTAATTTGTTTTACCCTTTGATTATTCATAATATATATTCAATATTTAAAGAAATAATTGAATTTTCAAAAATATTAATTGCCTTGGTCACCAACATAAATCTTAAATCAAAATAAATTATATATACCAATTTTTTTAAGTAAATGAGTTTAATTTTAGGGTAAACCAGAAGAGATCGGCTATTCTGAACACCCCCTATGTTACCCTTACCAACCAGTGCATCTAAAATTAGGGTAAACCTGAACGTTCTTCTCAGTGTTCCTTATAAAACCCTTGTAAGCGCCTCCTTTTTCTTTCTCTCGTTCCTGCTGAAGCAGAAGGGTTCCTCACTCTCTTCATCTGGTATTCAACTATTTTCTCTCGCTTTGCTTGTTCCCCATTTTCTCTCTTCAATTTTTCCATCGCTTAATTTGCTTCTGATTATCACCAGTTTTAATTTATAATGATTTTGAACCAATCCACAATTTTCCTGACAATCCCTTAAAATTTGTGTTTTAAATTTCAGATTTTGATTGGTTTGAATTGATTTCTGATAGTTGTTTTTTATTGGAACTACGGGCTTGATCATTTGTTCATACATCATTGTTGGAGCAATGTAATGTTTGCATCGGGAATGTGTTGGTGAGAGCATAATAGGAATTAATCTTAGTCATGATTATATATTCCTTCGAGTTTATTGTTCAGTTTCTGGATTTGGGAATGCTGATCTTTTGTCTGTTAGCTCAGCAAGTGAGAGTTAAAGGTGTGTGTGTGTGTGTGTGTGTGTGTGTGTGTGAGAGAGAGAGAGAGAGAGAGAGAAAACTGTTTCAGTTGTTGACATTGTTTCATATGGTGAAAATTCTAAGATTGGTGGTGATCTTTTCCTTTTGGTTTGTGATTTCTATATTCTTAATTATGCAGCTTTTAAATTTCTCTACCCTTGTAACCCTATGAGTTTTGTTTGGGTTGCCACTTTCTCATTCACAATATTCTTAATTATGCAGCTTTTAAATTTCTCTATCCACTCTGACTCAGTAAGTTAGAATTAAAGATAAGAAACAAGAGAGAGGAAGCGGGGAGGTGGAAAACTGTTTTAGTTGTTACACTGTTTCATTTATATGTCTTCTTTAATGAAAATTATGAAATTGGTGGTGATTTTTTCCTTTTTGTTAATGATTTCTATATTCTTAATTATGCAATTTCTAAATTTCCTTGTCCTTGTAACCGTATGAATATTGGGTTGGGTTGTCCTTTATCGTGTAATAGGATTTTGGAAATCATGTTCACTGTGATTCTTATTTTTATTTATTAAGCAAAGGTTCTGATAGTGGCCCTTATGTCATGAAACAGATTGAACAAAATGTACACCTCGAGGAAGAAAATTCACAAGGATAAGGATGCCGAGCCCACTGAATTTGAGGAGACAGTTGGACAGGTTATAGCCCTTTTCTGTTTCTTTAGAGTGAATTGATTTCATAAATTCAAGATTCTCCTTTATATTGAAACTCTGTTATTTGATGCCTGTGCAGTACTTGTTCGACTTGGAGAACACCAATCAGGATCTGAAAAGTGACTTGAAAGATCTCTACATAAACCAAGCTATGTAAGGATATTGTGAATGATCAATGATGAATTGATGGATGTTTGGTTTTAAAAAATTTCTCATTGTCAGGACAATTTATTTCATGCAGTCAAATGGATGTGGCTGGTAATCGCAAGGCTGTAGTCATCTATGTGCCTTTCAGATTGAGGAAGGCATTCCGCAAGATTCATCTTCGACTTGTCAGAGAGTTGGAGAAGAAGTTTAGTGGGAAGGTTGTATTTTACTGCAATGTTACTTGACTTGATATGAAATTAGTTGATCTTTGGTTTTCTTTTCAATGTTTTTCCATAATGTATTTGTTTACCCTATCACATTAATGTGGTTATAGTGAGTTCCTGGATCAACTATTTGTATCAACTGAAGATTATCAAATGACAGGATGTTGTCTTGATTGCCACAAGGAGGATCGTGCGACCGCCAAAGAAAGGCTCTGCTGTTCAGCGACCCCGAACCCGCACTTTGACCGCTGTCCATGATGCCATGCTGGAGGATGTTGTGTATCCTGCAGAGATTGTTGGCAAACGGGCCAGATATAGAATTGATGGCTCAAAAATAATGAAGGTGAGTGTTTGTGATGTTGATGTTAGTTTAAATGTCCTTTAATTTTTGTTTCCCATATAAATTTAAAGTTTTTCCTTTTGTATCAATTTAAGGTTTTCTTGGACCCCAAGGAGCGCAACAACACTGAGTACAAGCTGGAGACCTTTTCTGGAGTTTACAGGAAGCTTACTGGAAAAGATGTAGTATTTGAGTATCCAATCTCAGAAGCCTGAGATGCTGCTGCTTGGTTTAATGGAGTATTGTTTTTTTGGCAGATTTTTCTGTTAGAATTACATATTTATGTTAAACAATAACCAAAATTTTGACTTCTGGAATTTTATTTGATGCTTCTTCACCTTGATGACATTAAAATCACCAAGGGAGAGTATTTTCTGTGGCTATACTTGGATTTAGATTGGTTTTCCTTTAGGATAAATATTGAACCTTGGCTTTATTTGTTACACGAGTGTTGTGTTGTCCACAGTGCATATTTGGTTGGGGTTTCTTTTGGAAAAATAATTTGAATCAAACATAACGGAATTTCTTGTGCTATTAGATGTGTGTCCTAGGAGTGATTCAAGAGTTTTGATAGTCATTCCATTCCAATTATATCTTGAAACGTGGAATGGACGTTAGAGTTATGTTCTGAAAAGAATATTGTGCAGTGTTGACAACCCATTTCACTCATCCATTTGTATCCCCAATGATTAAACCATTGTAGTTTGTTAGTGATTTTGTAACGTCAAACATAGCTACCGAGGCACCAAAATGAAAATAAAAATCCAGATATGGAAAAAGTGGCATTTTGAATTACAACCCAGACTCTGGCTGGTCTGACAAGGTGACCGGGAACTAAATTAGATTAGTTTGTCATAGAATGAGTCTACTTGTGTCTATGAAAATGATGTAGGAAAACATATATAATAAATATTTGTATACCTTCACCTCCCCTTTGGTTTGTGAGGAAAGAAAACCTGTGTATTTTTTATTTTCTTTTCACGGCTCTTTGAGGAAAATCTAGATTCTAATACCTTCTTCAATTACAGCCTGCTTTCCTATTCTTGGTCAGTATTCCCAGCAAGTCTTATTATGTAATAAATTCCAGAGAAAAAATAATTGGATTCTTGTTCAGACAAAACAACTTTTTTACGTCAAACGATTTTTTTTTTTTTGAAAAACCTACTTTTTGAGTTTGTGTAGTTTCTTGATGTGTGACCAATGCTCGAACTCGAAGACATGGAACCAAAATCACTATATTACTTCTAATTTTCACGTTTTTTATCCACTGTATGAATTCTCGATGAAGATCAAAAAACACATTAAAATAAACTTGTTCAACAAATAAACTTATTTTTCTTCTTTAATATTGTCTGTTTATTGTTACAAACTTATAATTGTATGCAGAGTTTAATGATTCTTCTTGATTGAAAAAGTTTTAAATGATATTTTGCATAATATTCGTAGTTAGTTACATCACGAATTTATCTAGACATAAAAAAATAGGCATACAATTGAAAAGACTTTTATGATATAAGAAAAATATAAGACAATGCAACTCTCTTAATGCACACTCTCTTAATGCACTTTTTCTCTATCTATAATGTGTTTCAATTATTCTTGAATGTACAATACTAATATATGTACACAATTACATGATTGGCTCTCAAAAAATATGTTATGAGTCATAGTCACATTAGGAAGCTTGAAAGAATGTGCTATTAACCCCGGTCCTAAATAGATGCAACCGAGATGCACTAGTAACAGTTATCTCAGTGTTGGCAGCCACAAAAAGAACATCCCCTTCAGTGATTGTATACCCTTTTGGTGATTATGTATTGATCATCATTCCTTCCCCAACTGTGACCAAAAAGATAGAAGGACCAGGAACTGCTGGGAACACTACCGTTTCCCCTTGAGGAAGAATACAACAATCAATCTCAAATTCAACAGATGTAAGAAAATTGTTATCTTAAAAAAAAAAAATTGCTTTTAGTTTCTATACATTATCATGACTTTGTTTAATTTTGGTCCTTTTTTTGTGTGTTTGTGTTAGTTATTTTTAAAAATATTAAAATTTATGAAAATCAAATAAAAATTAAAATTAAAAGACTAATGACATCAAGTATGAGTCCTGCTTATTTATAGCCCCATACAAGAATGTTTCCTTCCTGAAGAAAAATCATTGTAAAATCACAGCAGATCATAGATGGCATATCATAAAAAACTTCCATATCATAGAATTGGAAAAAACATTTCTAATTTTCCACCTCTATTTCAAACTTTAACCATTATACTCAAGTAGTTTGCTCTATTACAAAACTAACAAGAAATAAATTTTTGTACCTACTCTATTTTATACCTTCTTATCTGTCAGAAAGAAATCTCCATGAAGCTATGCATTTTACAATTAAAAAAAAAGTTCCATAGATGTTTTAGTTATCTAATGAAAAATGTAAACTGCATATGCCTCAGCCAAGTGACCAGGGGTGTACAAGGATGAAATTCATGGTTTAACAAGTCGCCGTAGAAAATTTGACACATCTTATATATCAGAATCTTATGTGTGTATGGAAGTGTAACCATAGCAAACAGTATAGTCCTAGAAAATTGCATATCATTGAATGAAATTTAGATGCACTTCCTTGAATTTTTTTGTGTTGTTTTCCAATCAGATTTGGAATTTCACCTTAGTAACTTATATTAACATTTAAAACAAACATTTACTGAGCAAATAATTAACCAAGATGAAATTCCAATTCGATTTGAAAACAACACCTGAAACATCTAAGGAACTTCATTTAAATTTTGTCCTTTATCATTTACCTGTTTGTATGTGAGCATGGAACAAAGAGTCTGGACATCTCTGTGTTTGGGAGTGAGGCCAGCTCTTACAACATTGTCAGAAGTTGCCTTGCATGCAATGCACTCACCATAGATATATGCATGAGGTTCATTTGCTCCAAGGAATAAGGCTTCGTCCGGAGCGAGTTTCACATGGTTAAGAAAGAAGGCTGCTATGACACCAACATCAGATGGATATTGCTTTTCCAACCACAGTACCAGTTGCTCCTTATCTGTCAACTGCCTCACCCAATGATGCAAAAAATAAAAATATTATTGTATTGATTAATCACTTTAGCAACATGTGTGTGTTAACAAAGAAATAATACATAAATTATTGTTTCATAGTAGCAACTTAAAGAGTTTAATGCATCTGAATTCTGAAATATGATCCCATTCCCAGCTGCATATTAGAGCTGCCACAATATGTTATATTCAATACAGTAAACAATTTTAAAAAAATAGAGGAAACAGGAGCAAGGAGATAAAAATTGATTGCACATTAAGTAGTATGTGTAGCTGTTCACCACAAATATTATGACAAAGAAGATTATAAACCAATATCTGTTGGTCTAACTGGGTTCATTTTCCTTATGCAATGTTTCAGATTTGAGTATTTTTAATGAAAAAAATAGGCACTGAGAGAGTTTTATCCCCTACCACTACAAGTAAAGAATTGCCTTTTAATATTAAAAATTGGATCACTACAATGAAGAAATCAGTTACTAAATCAATTAGTAACTGAATTAAGACTGATTCAAAACGGATACTAAAACACTAATTGCTAAGATTTAGCAACCAACTCAACAACTAATGAACCCACTCCGGACTCCGGTCAATGTCAGGCCGTTGGCCTGGTGGTAGGAGGTTTGTGGTAATATGCATAAGGTTATACGTTTGAACCTTAGTGCGACCATAGTATACCAACTAAAAAACTTAGTGATTGATTTAGTGTTTGATTTAGCAACCACTTTTTTAATAACTGATATATCATTATAGTAATCAATACTAGAGACTGATATAGCAACCAATTACCTCATTTTAGCTACAAAATTTGTTTCATATGCACAAATAATATAATTTAATATTCAAATAAATCAGGTGGAGAAAAGGACTAAGACACACAGATTTAGTGATTGATTTAGTGTTTGATTTAGCAACCACTTTTAATAACTGATATATCATTATAGTAATGAATACTAGAGACTGATATAGCAACCAATTACCTCATTTTAGCTACAACATTTGTTTCATATGCACAAATAATATAATTTATTATTCAAATAAATCAGGTGGAGAAAAGGATTAAGACACAGATTTAGTGATTGATTTAGTGTTTGATTTAGTAACCACTTTTAATAACTGATATATCATTATAGCAATAAATACTAGAGACTGATATAGCAACCAATTACCTCACTTTAGCTACAACATTTGTTTCATATGCACAAATAATATAATGTAATATTCAAATAATTCAGGGTGGAGAAAAGGACTAAGACACACAGAGTAAATCAACACAAGCTAAACTTTTTAAATCAAAAGCAAGTTATATATCAACCAACCTGACTTTCCTTATGCAGACGATTTCTCAGTTTGTCTACTGCACCAGTTACACTCTCTTTACTTTCTGACATGACGTCAGTGAAAAGAGACTGCAAAATAGCCTTAACCTTCTCTTCACCATCCTCATCAGTGATTTGTAACACCAAGTTAACATTTTCAACACCAACCAGCTCCACAACCTCAGGGACAGTAAGCACGGCCTTAAGCTCCTGAATAAAATCACAGCAAATTGCTAACTTGCTCCAAGTGAATAACAGTCAGAAAAATGTATATCTCAAACTTATAATATCAAATCAAGGTGACCTGAAGTAATAAAGATTCTAAAACTTATAATAAAAGGCATCAAACTTCCACTTTATGAACTGCTAAAAAAAACACTTAATTTGCATGTTTATTAAACTCAAATGGTTATTATTTGATTTTTTTTTCATTTGATGCTCTCAATTGTTTGATCAGCTATCAAGGTTGTATTCACTTGATGGAAGCATAAGGGAAAGTCAAGTCAAAAGAAAAAATATGTTCAAGTCACATCATATTTATGTAATTATACCTAACAAGTAACAAGTGCACAGTTCTTTTCCTACACCTAAACCTGAACTGCGTAAGTACTAAATTAATTAAAACTGAACAGAAAATGGTTTGAACTTTGAACATACCAAACAGTCAAATCCTTAAAAACTCCATTTTGTAAGTCATCATCAATGACAAGACTCACTAAAATTTACAACCTCAATTTCTAGGACTGTAAATTAGAAAAACACAAATTTCTCTCAATTAAAACCAAGACCTGTTCTAGTCAAGAAAAAAATATTTTTTTTTCCCAAATATGTTTTTTTCCCCCAAATAAAAAAAAGGTGCAAGGAATGCTGTAAAGAAACTTAAACAAAAATTCCACAGCATACATTACCTTAAGAGTGACCAATCCACATAGAACCTTAAACTCTGTCCCTGCCAGAGCCATTTCTGGTTTGTGATTCCCATCCTTGTAAACATCAGGGTGCAACTTAAGCAATGTTCTGGCCAGATTCTTATCAGGGTGAGCCTGTATAGACAAGGCCTTGTCCACGGACAGCACCTTAAAACAAAAACTCAATCTTGAGCATACTTGATTGATGAGTGATTCCACCATAAATTGATGCATCATGCACCTAACTTTTTCATCTTCTATTTTAATGTATTGGGAATTAAATGGTTTTCAATATTAATTACCAAATCAATGACTACAAAATGAAGGTGCACGCACGGACTCTCAATTTTAAAATTCAACTTGTAACAGAAGTCGTTAAGGATTGAACTCCAGAAAGCCACTTAGTTGTAAAGGCTATACTATACATGATATCATTTCAAAATTATAAAGATTTAGATTTAAATATGTTTTTAATTCATCTATAACAATATATAAAAAAGAAAACCTTCCCTTAATCATCTCTACGTTTTGTCAAGACAATTTTACTAACTATTCTCAAAACTATTTGACTAAAACTACCAAGTACCAACTACTTTTTAACACTCTCAGTTTCTTTTTTTTTTTTTACCTCTATCCTCTTCTTCTTTCATTTTATCAAAGATACAGAGAGGCACAAGTGTCTATGTTTCCCCTGGTCTAAATCATTAAGACGCATTTTGATGAACATGAAGTATCTCTCACCCGAGACATCCATTTAGTGGCATTCATATTAATTTATTTACTTTGGGCGAACAAAAAGTATCTCTCCATCGAGAGATTCATTTAATGAGATTTATTGAAATAGTTAATATCTTTCAATAAATATTATTTAAATATTTTTTTATTTATAAGACTCAAATTCAATATTTTATTTAAAGAAAAATTTAGTATTATTTAGATAAATAACTACTTGTTAAATATTATATAAATAAAGATAAAAAGATGATGATTCACAATGATTAAGAGATATTTTTTGGGTAAAAAGTCAGAGAGAGATATTTTGGTTAAATGAAAGGATAATGTTTAAAATGCATTGATATCCTCAAGGAGAAAAGAGAGAGTATTAAGAACCTCTTGGCTATTTCTTAAAAAAAAATAAAAAACTCTTTACTAAGAAAATGGAAAGAGAGAGAGTTTCATTTATCAAATTAAAGATTCTAATATACAGAATAAAAGTACATATGTTACATTATGTCACTTTTAAAATCATGTACATTTTATCTAGTCTAGATACATATCATAAGTAAATTAAATGATAACTAGTATTTTAGTATGATAAATATTTCCTATAAAAAATAGTATTATAAATATTTATTTTATAACCCTAAAATTTATAATAAATAAATATTTTTAATATAAATTATATCATAATTAAATTAGTCCTAGATAAACGTTTAAACATATATAGAAATTATATGTATATTTATGATCTTTTTTGGAATATACTTATATTTATGATAATCAATTTACATTTAGATACATTTTCTTAGTTATTAATAATTTATTTTAAAATATTAAAACTTAATTTAAAGTATCTAATGAGTATAGTTCAGTTAGCAATACATATTAAATATGTGAGAGAAGAACTGAGTTCGATTCTTGTGGAATTCATTCTCAGAGAAGACGAAAAGCTTTAAGTGTGATTAGGTCCGAACGAAGGATTAGTCTCATAATCTGTCCCAAGGATCGAAAGTTGTGAGGATACCTTGGCTAGCACTAGAGGTGTTTGCGGCTCGATATGGTTCAATTTTTCATCGAAAAGTCACCTTAATCAAACTTTAAAAATATATGCGGTTCAATTTTTGTGATTTTTACTAAAATACTATTTCATTAAAATTTATATACTTTATTTTCATATTTTAAATAAAAATACATAAAAAATTATTGATAACAATCTATGGAACTTATTAATATGCTAAACTTTCTATAATAAAAAATATGCAAAATTTCATCTATTTTAAACCAAACTTATCTTAAGAAAATCGTCTAAAAAAGAAAATAATATACATTGTATAAATTTCATACAAAACAGTGTAAAACTCAAGTGGTACAGACATAAAATGTATAACACTAAAGTAATATAAATGTTAGTTTCAAATATTACAGTTTGATTGGATTTTGATCGATTTCAAAAACACAAACCCCAAATTGAATTGAACTAATCAATTTGAGAAAAAAAAATTCCAAACAAATTCAAAAAGAATCAATTTGGTTTGATTTTCAAGTTTTTTTTAGAGGTTTTAAATTTTTATTTTAGATCGGTTTGGATTTGAACATTAAATAATATTTAAAATAAGGATAAAAAATAGAAAGATTTAAAAAATTGAATAATCCCTACATTATTCTCATAGAACAAAAACTCCTAATTGAGAAAATAAAGATGCTGTGGTGCAAAATAGTTGTTCCAACATCAACCAACATGCACCAAAAGCAAGACTATATATATATGATCATATTCATACCTTAAACAAGAAGGGAAGATCACCACCCCACTTCTCCACAACCTTTGGTCCAAGCACGTTAGGATTCTCCAAAAGCCAAGATTTAAGGGTCACTCTTTGTTCTGAACCATCCAAAACAATGAAAGAGGGTCCAGACACGTGGCTGCCCATCCAAAACTCCGCATATGGCTGATCCTCCTCCTCATCGTCAAGCTCTGATTGTGACGACCCAGAATTATTCATGGCAAATAGCTTTGTAACGAGGGAATCGCGGCATGGCAATGGAGCCTCTGAATAACCTTGTTGTCGTTGTTGTTTTCATGGTGATGGTTGGAGTTTGGGGATGCTAATTCCATTGTACAGGCAATAGTGATCGTACTGCATGTCTTAATTGTACCTGGAAATATTGTTGTTATATATATATAAATAAAGAGAAAATCGATTGATACTGATTTATATCTTTTAATTAAATGATTTAGGATTTAAATTTTGATTAATTTTTAGATATAAAATAAATCATATTAGAAAAAATATTCACCTAATGTGTGTTTAAGTATTAATCACTATTGGTAATGGAAACTATTTGTATAAATAAATAAAAAAGAGGTTGGGGTTGAACTTTGTTTATAAGAAGGTGGGTTTTGTTGATGGTGGTCATGGGTTTGTCTTGCTGGCTTTTGAAGGGTGATCGAGGCATTAAAAATTGATGGTGGTCATGGTGATGGTTTGCCTTACCCGAATTAAATAAGCATTAAAAATGTAGTATCTAGAAAGTGATCTTAGGTCGTCTCTCAATGAGCAATGGTCAACCAAATGTTCATAACATATAATAGGAAAATAGTAACAAATTGGGGGTTGTTTGCTTTTGTAAATTAAACAGCGAATAAATGTGAATTAGAAAATATCAAAATTAAAACACGTTGCTCCCTCTTGATTCACAAGCAAGTCTCTTATCCTAGGTTACGATAGTTTATCCTTTATCAGTTCAACCACTTAATCCAACCCTAAATTAAATTACTAAGCGAAATTTAACATAAGACATTCATTATGTGATTAAGCAACACATACACCAATTAATCATGAACGATCATTAAGCATGAACGTAAATTAAACGCAGAGACAATTAATCAAGCACTAAGCATGCATGAATTAACAGCAACAAATATAATTGGTGAAGAGGAAAAACTGATCAGAATTTAATAGTAATAATAGAACCTTAAAGAGAGCTGTGTTTGATCCTCAAGAGAAAACAACGCTGGAGACTTAGCCTTCCATTAATCAATAGAAAACGAAATTATAGTAGAAACGAACAAAACTAGAATTATTCTCCAAAACGAAAAAGAAACTAAAACAAATTGAGAGTAGCACTCTAAAACTAAAACGAAAAAGAGAGAGGAGAGGAGAGGAGAGAGAAGAGAGCCTAAATTAGAACCTTAGTGCTGTTATATAGTTTTCAGCCCCAAAGCTTACAAATCTGTTTTAAATCCAAGCTCATAAATAAAATAAAATCTAGATAAGATAAGATCTAGATGAAATAACATCTAGATGAGATCAAATCTAAATAATATCTAGATGAGATAAAATCTAGATAAGATAAAATTTGGTAGAATAGAATAGTATGCTCTCTTCAAGTCCAAGCCCAATTTTGGATTCAAACTCAATTGCTTATAATTCTCCTGAAATTAAATTAAAAACACAAAATTAATTCAATAGACCCAAATGCTAAAACTGCATAATTAATTTGACAATTAAAGTTAATCAGTAATTAAAATGATAACAAAAAGATTAAAAAATATGAGAAAATAATAACGCATCAAAGGAATGACAACATTGAAACGTAGCAAGAGAGAGAGGGAATTTTCAACTTTTTTAAGAGAAATAACTTTGTCCTGGTTTATGCTCCTTATCTTGTTCAACGATACCTTTTCTTCACTTTCTCGAAAATTGAGAAAAATTCCAAGATGGAAGGAACAATTTGTATTTAATGGAACGTTTAAAAAAAGAAAAAAAAAATCAACTAATAGAAGAAAAAATTGACTTCAGCAAATAAAAAAAATATATATATATATATATATATATATATATATATTAGTTTTATTGAATATCTTAAATATTTAATTTATATTAAGATTGTCATCACAACTACTCTCACCGTTATCATTAGCTATCATCATCACATAAAAAATAAATAATTTTTTTGCTTTTCTAAGAGTTGATTTCGTCAACCTTAAATACTTGTTTTAAAAAAAGGGATGAAGTGAATAAGGTAACGTTTACAAAAGAAAAACACATAAGGCGCTACTCAGGATAAAACCTCTTACATCACACGTGACAAAAATAACTCCCATATTAATTGGCTTTACAAAACATCCATTTTGATATTTTGTTTAAAAAGAACCATATTGATGAATAAATCCTTTTGTGGAATTAACTTATTGTTTGGTAAAATATTAATTGGCTAAACTAATCACAATATGAGTGACTAACTTTGGTGAAACAATGTCTTCTGCAATCTACACAGATTTTCTGGTCAAAGCAAAGCTGATGAAAAATGATTGGGTTTGAAGAAATCACATAATTTCATGATTTAATTATATGATAAAGGACAAATTTGACCAAAGTGCCTCCGTAAGGTGTGCAGTAGGATTTTACTAGAATAAAACTTACATACAACTTAAAGAGGTAACCTTAAGATCATTTATATCAAAAACATTAAAGATCATATATGGAAAAATGTAAATTCAAACTTTGAACAATGAATTAAAAAGAAATATTGTATACAAAACTGACAATACTCTTAAACTACACATGATACCAAAACCTATACTTTCTAGGAACATAGAATCTACATTTCCAGCCGAAAGTACTTTCAAGCACATAAATGCCTAAAAGTTACTCATAAACTAAGCATTAAGACCATCAAAATCAAAGTTTACTGAATGTTAGCCATTCAGAAATTCATATTACACCAATCTGTTTGAATTCGAAATCCATCTAGTGGTGGTGGCAAGACATGCAAAGATCCTCCTCCTTGTTGCTGATTCTGAGATTGAACAGAAACACTTTCCAAGATAGATTCATCAGGTTGACTGGTCCAACCCTCAGGATTAAACCAATCAATAGGTTCTGTTGATTGTATACTGTTTGGCAATTGCATCTCATTCTGTTGCACAGCCACTTCATTAGATTTCTTCAAATCAAATCTATATTTCTGCCATGCACAAATAATGGAAATAATATTAATTGCCATGCATAAGAAAACAACATTAATTACAATCTTGGATTGAAAACAAGCTTGGCAACTATATTTCAAATAAGCCGAAAGCTTCAAATGCATATAGAAACCAACCTGCAAATGACTGGCAACATGGTCTTTTGTCAAACCAGGAATGTTCATCACTTCAAGAATCTTCTTTGGCTGTGCCTCTGAAATATAATCAAGGGACGAATTATAAAGTCATATAATCATGCCTTGTGCATATATTGCAAGACCAACAAAGAAATATGAAAAGAGAGAAATAAATGCTGAAGTATTAATCATACTGTCAAGCCCAATATGCATCACTGCCTTGACAAATTGGCAATGCAGTTCTCCTTTCCATGCTATACGGGGCTTCTTTGGTTGTGCATCACAATCATCAACATCAGATTCTTTGGAATTGGAACTGATCTCTTTTTGGTCCTTCAAGTTTGCATCAAGAACAGAAGAAGCAAATTCAGAAAATCTTTTTTTTGTAGCTTCTTTCATTCCAGGCTTTCATAGCAACATGCTTCCACATAATCTTGAATTGGTTCTCACTGAAAGGCTTGGTCCAATAATCACATGCCCCATGTGTAATAGCCTTCCTCACAGCACTCGTAGAACCATCAACAGACATGACTACATGTAAGCACTATTATAAGTAAAGCAAGTCCAAAACATGCTTAAATAACTTTTAATGTTCATGATATATATTAATCGTTGAAATGATTTACGTCATCAATTAATTAACAGTCAAAAGTTTAAAAAAAAAATTTAACATATTTACGACTCAAGATATAATAAATTTTTTTATCAAAGACTCAAAACAAAAATTGAATATTTATCGGAAACCTAAAATTTATTTAAGCCTAAAAATCAATTTATAGGACAAGTTTAATTCGTTACTCACTGATGACAGGGATATCAATTTCCTTATTGATATGCTTAAGGAATTCATAGCCATCCATATTTGGCAAGTGAACATCAACGAGTATCACATCAATGCGATCTTTATTCTCCAGAACATAATTCAAAGCATCTGGGGCATCAGAGAATGTGGCAACTGCAACAATAATCATTTGTTTAATCAACAAAGATCAAATCTTTCTATTATAAGAAATAGTAACAATTAGATATGGTATAATTTAGTAGCTAATTACCACGATAATGGCATTTAAAACCCATTTGTTTAATGATTTCAAGAATAGTGGTGTCATCATCAACCGCTACGACCCAAAGACCTTCGAATTGGAAGGAAACATTCTGTTCAGTGGCCATTGCTTACAGCTTGTGACTAATTGGAGTTGTAAACCAAGAAGGCAAAGTTGAAAGAATTTGGAATTGTATTTTGGTATGTACTAATTGGTAGTATAGTTTAGGATTGTTGGATTAGTATTTATAACAATTTCGTAATACACTTTGTCTGAATTGAAGATTTATACGTAGAGAAAGAGAAAAAGGTAAAGGAGAGAGAAAAACAAATAGAAGAAAAAGATGAACAAAGGAGATCAAATATTGTTTCCTCTATCTAATTAAATATTTTAACACTAAATAATACAGGTAATAATCTCAACCAGATTGAATTTATTACAATTTTGGTTAAAAGATAAATTTGCTCAATCAGAGATTTTTTGCAGATTTTGCACCACGGATAGTTTCAATTCCAGCGGATTGAAAAATCATTGTAAAATCACAGCAGATCATAGATGGCATATCATAAAAAACTTCCATATCATAGAATTGGAAAAAACATTTCTAATTTTCCACCTCTATTTCAAACTTTAACCATTATACTCAAGTAGTTTGCTCTATACAAAACTAACAAGAAAAAATTTTTGTACCTACTCTATTTTATACCTTCTTATCTGTCAGAAAGAAATCTCCATGAAGCTATGCATTTTACAATTAAAAAAAAGTTCCATAGATGTTTTAGTTATCTAATGAAAAATGTAAACTGCATATGCCTCAGCCAAGTGACCAGGGGTGTACAAGGATGAAATTCATGGTTTAACAAGTCGCCGTAGAAAATTTGACACATCTTATATATCAGAATCTTATGTGTGTATGGAAGTGTAACCATAGCAAACAGTATAGTCCTAGAAAATTGCATATCATTGAATGAAATTTAGATGCACTTCCTTGAATTTTTTTGTGTTGTTTTCCAATCAGATTTGGAATTTCACCTTAGTAACTTATATTAACATTTTTAAACAAACATTTACTGAGCAAATAATTAACCAAGATGAAATTCCAATTCGATTTGAAAACAACACCTGAAACATCTAAGGAACTTCATTTAAATTTTGTCCTTTTATCATTTACCTGTTTGTATGTGAGCATGGAACAAAGAGTCTGGACATCTCTGTGTTTGGGAGTGAGGCAGCTCTTACAACATTGTCAGAAGTTGCCTTGCATGCAATGCACTCACCATAGATATATGCATGAGGTTCATTTGCTCCAAGGAATAAGGCTTCGTCCGGAGCGAGTTTCACATGGTTAAGAAAGAAGGCTGCTATGACACCAACATCAGATGGATATTGCTTTTCCAACCACAGTACCAGTTGCTCCTTATCTGTCAACTGCCTCACCCAATGATGCAAAAAATAAAAATATTATTGTATTGATTAATCACTTTAGCAACATGTGTGTGTTAACAAAGAAATAATACATAAATTATTGTTTCATAGTAGCAACTTAAAGAGTTTAATGCATCTGAATTCTGAAATATGATCCCATTCCCAGCTGCATATTAGAGCTGCCACCAATATGTTATATTCAATACAGTAAACAATTTTAAAAAAATAGAGGAAACAGGAGCAAGGAGATAAAAATTGATTGACATTAAGTAGTATGTGTAGCTGTTCACCACAAATATTATGACAAAGAAGATTATAAACCAATATCTGTGGTCTAACTGGGTTCATTTTCCTTATGCAATGTTTCAGATTTGAGTATTTTTAATGAAAAAAATAGGCACTGAGAGAGTTTTATCCCCTACCACTACAAGTAAAGAATTGCCTTTTAATATTAAAAATTGGATCACTACAATGAAGAAATCAGTTACTAAATCAATTAGTAACTGAATTAAGACTGATTCAAAACGG
The DNA here is from genome assembly GCF_004193775.1 of Glycine soja. Taxonomy (NCBI): domain Eukaryota; kingdom Viridiplantae; phylum Streptophyta; class Magnoliopsida; order Fabales; family Fabaceae; genus Glycine; species Glycine soja. The sequence continues at coordinate 7,937,800 of NC_041020.1, forward strand.
ATACTAAAACACTAATTGCTAAGATTTAGCAACCAACTCAACAACTAATGAACCCACTCCGGACTCGCGGTCAATGTCAGGCGTTGGCCTGGTGGTAGGAGGTTTGTGGTAATATGCATAAGGTTATACGTTTGAACCTTAGTGCGGACCATAGTATACCAACTAAAAAACTTAGTGATTGATTTAGTGTTTGATTTAGCAACCACTTTTTTAATAACTGATATATCATTATAGTAATCAATACTAGAGACTGATATAGCAACCAATTACCTCATTTAGCTACAAAATTTGTTTCATATGCACAAATAATATAATTTAATATTCAAATAAATCAGGTGGGAGAAAGGACTAAGACACACAGATTTAGTGATTGATTTAGTTTTTGATTTAGCAACCACTTTTAATAACTGATATATCATTATAGTAATGAATACTAGAGACTGATATAGCAACCAATTACCTCATTTTTAGCTACAACATTTGTTCATATGCACAAATAATATAATTTATTATTCAAATAAATCAGGGGAAAAAGGATTAAGACACAGATTTAGTGATTGATTTAGTGTTTGATTTAGTAACCACTTTTAATAACTGATATATCATTATAGCAATAAATACTAGAGACTGATATAGCAACCAATTACCTCACTTTAGCCTACAACATTTGTTTCATGCACAAATAATATAATGTAATATTCAAATAATCAGGGTGGAGAAAAGGACTAAGACACACAGAGTAAATCAACACAAGCTAAACTTTTAAATCAAAAGCAAGTTATATATCAACCAACCTGACTTCCTTATGCAGACGATTTCTCAGTTTGTCTACTGCACAGTTACACTCTCTTTACTTTCTGACATGACGTCAGTGAAAAGAGACTGCAAAATAGCCTTAACCTTCTCTTCACCATCCTCATCAGTGATTTGTAACACCAAGTTAACATTTTCAACACCAACCAGCTCCACAACCTCAGGGACAGTAAGCACGGCCTTAAGCTCCTGAATAAAATCACAGCAAATTGCTAACTTGCTCCAAGTGAATAACAGTCAGAAAAATGTATATCTCAAACTTATAATATCAAATCAAGGTGACCTGAAGTAATAAAGATTCTAAAACTTATAATAAAAGGCATCAAACTTCCACTTTTATGAACTGCTAAAAAAACACTTAATTTGCATGTTTATTAAACTCAAATGGTTATTATTTGATTTTTTTTTCATTTGATGCTCTCAATTGTTTGATCAGCTATCAAGGTTGTATTCACTTGATGGAAGCATAAGGAAAGTCAAGTCAAAAGAAAAATATGTTCAAGTCACATCATATTTATGTAATTATACCTAACAAGTAACAAGTGCACAGTTCTTTTCCTACACCTAACCTGAACTGCGTAAGTACTAAATTAATTAAAACTGAACAGAAAATGGTTTGAACTTTGAACATACCAAACAGTCAAATCTTAAAAACTCCATTTTGTAAGTCATCATCAATGACAAGACTCACTAAAATTTACAACCTCAATTTCTAGGACTGTAAATTAGAAAAACACAAATTTCTCTCAATTAAAACCAAGACCTGTTCTAGTCAAGAAAAAAATATTTTTTTTTCCCAAAATATGTTTTTTTCCCCAAATAAAAAAAAGTGCAGGAATCTGTAAAGAAACTAACAAAAATCCACAGCATACATTACCTTAAGAGTGACAACACATAGAACCTTAAACTCTGTCCCTGCCAGAGCCATTTCTGTTTGTGATTCCCATCCTTGTAAACATCAGGGTGCACTTAAGCAATGTTCTGGCCAGATTCTTATCAGGGGAGCCTGTATAGACAAGGCCTTGTCACGGACAGCACACTTAAAAACAAAAACTCAATCTGAGCATACTTGATTGATGAGTGATTTCACCATAAATTGATGCATCATGCACCTAATTTTCATCTTCTATTTTAATGTATTGGGAATTAAATGGTTTTCAATATTAATTACCAAATCAATGACTACAAAATGAAGTGCACGCACGGACTCTCAATTTTAAAATTCAACTTGTAACAGAAGTCGTTAAGGATTGAACTCCAGAAAGCCACTTAGTTGTAAAGGCTATACTATACATGATATCATTTCAAAATATATTAAAGATTTAGATTTAAATATGTTTTTAATTCATCTATAACAATATATAAAAGAAAACCTTCCCTTAATCATCTCTACGTTTTGTCAAGACAATTTTACTAACTATTCTCAAAACTATTTGACTAAAACTACCAAGTACCAACTACTTTTAACACTCTCAGTTTCTTTTTTTTTTTTTACCTCTATCCTCTTCTTCTTTCATTTTATCAAAGATACAGAGAGGCACAAGTGTCTATGTTTCCCTGGTCTTAAATCATTAAGACGCATTTTGTGAACATGAAGTATCTCTCACCCGAGACATCCATTTAGTGGCATTCATATTAATTTATTTACTTTGGGCGAACAAAAAGTATCTCTCCATCGAGAGATTCATTTAATGAGATTTATTGAAATAGTTAATATCTTTCAATAAATATTATTTAAATATTTTTTATTTATAAGACTCAAATTCAATATTTTATTTAAAGAAAATTTAGTATTATTTAGATAAATAACTACTTGTTAAATATTATATAAATAAAGATAAAAAGATGATGATTCACAATGATTAAGAGATATTTTTTGGGTAAAAAGTCAGAGAGAGATATTTTGGTTAAATGAAAGGATATGTTTAAAATGCAGATATCCTCAAGGAGAAAAGAGAGAGTATTAAGAACCTCTTGGCTATTTCTTAAAAAAATAAAAAACTCTTTACTAAGAAAATGGAAAGAGAGAGAGTTTCATTTATCAAATTAAAGATTCTAATATACAGAATAAAAGTACATATGTTACATTATGTCACTTTTAAATCATGTACATTTTATCTAGTCTAGATACATATCATAAGTTAAATTAAATGATAACTAGTATTTTTAGTATGATAAATATTTCCTATAAAAAATAGTATTATAAATATTTATTTATTAACCCAAAAATTATAATAAATAAATATTTTTAATAAAATTATATCATAATTAAATAGTCCTAGATAAACGTTTAAACATATATAGAAATTATTAGTATATTTATGATCTTTTTTGGAAAATACTTATATTTATGATAATCAATATTACATTTAAGATACATTTTCTTATTATTAATATTTATTTTAAAATATTAAAACTTAATTTAAAGTATCTAATGAGTATAGTTCAGTTAGCAATACATATTAATATGTGAGAGAAGAACTGAGTTCGATTCTTGTGGAATTCATTCTCAGAGAAGACGAAAAGCTTTAGTGTGATTAGGTCCGAACGAAGGATTAGTCTCATAATCTGTCCCAAGGATCGAAAGTTGTGAGGATACCTTGGCTAGCACTAGAGGTGGTTGCGGCCGATATGGTTCAATTTTTCATCGAAAAGTCACCCTTAATCAAACTTTATAAAATATATGCGGTTCAATTTTTGTGATTTTTACTAAAATACTATTTCATTAAATTTATATACTTTATTTTCATATTTAAATAAAAATACATAAAAATTATTGATAACAATCTATGGAACTTATTAATATGCTAAATTTCTATAATAAAAATATGCAAAATTTCATCTATTTTAAACCAAACTATCTTAAGAAAATCGTCTAAAAAAGAAAATTAATATACATTGTATAAATTTCATACAAAACAGTGTAAAACTCAAGTGGTACAGACATAAAATGTATAACACTAAAGTAATATAAATGTTAGTTTCAAATATTACAGTTTGATTGATTTTGATCGATTTCAAAAACACAAACCCAAATTGAATTGAACTAATCAATTTGAGAAAAAAAAATTCCAAACAAATTCAAAAGAAATCAATTTGGTTTTGATTTTCAAGTTTTTTTTAGAGGTTTTAAATTTTTATTTTAGATCGGTTTGGATTGAACATTAATAATATTTAAAATAAGGATAAAAAATAGAAAGATTAAAAATTGAATAATCCCTACATTATTCTCAATAGAACAAAAAACTCCTAATTGAGAAAATAAAGATGCTGTGGTGCAAAATAGTTTTTCCAACATCAACCAACATGCACCAAAAGCAAGACATATATATATATGATCATATTCATACCTTAAACAAGAAGGGAAGATCACACCCCACTTCTCCACAACCTTTGGTCCAGCACGTTAGGATTCTCCAAAGCCAAGATTTAAGGGGTCACTCTTTGTTCTGAACCACCAAAACAATGAAAGAGGGTCCAGACACGTGGCTGCCCATCCAAAACTCCGCATATGGCTGATCCTCCTCCTCATCGTCAAGCTCTGATTGTGACGACCCAGAATTTTCATGGCAAATAGCTTTGTAACGAGGGAATCGCGGCATGGCAATGGAGCCTCTGAATAACCTTGTTGTCGTTGTTGTTTTCATGGTGATGGTTGGAGTTTGGGGATGCTAATTCCATTGTACAGGCAATAGTATCGTACTGCATGTCTTAATTGTACCTGGAAATATTGTTGTTTTATATATAAATAAAGAGAAAATCGATTGATACTGATTTATTATCTTTAATTAAATGATTTAGGATTTAAATTTTGATTAATTTTTTAGATATAAAATAAATCATATTAGAAAAAATATTCACCTAATGTGTGTTTAAGTATTAATCACTATTGGTAATGGAACTATTTGTATAAATTAAATAAAAAAGAGGTTGGGGTTGAACTTTGTTTATAAGAAGGTGGGTTTTGTTGATGGTGGTCATGGGTTTGTCTTGCTGGCTTTTGAAGGTGATCGAGGCATAAAAATGCATGGTGGTCATGGTGATGGTTTGCCTTACCCGAATTAAATAAGCATTAAAAATGTAGTATCTAGAAAGTGATCTTAGGTCGTCTCTCAATGAGCAATGGTCAACCAAATGTTCATAACATATAATAGGAAAATAGTAACAAATTGGGGGTTGTTTGCTTTTGTAAATTAAACAAGCGAATAAATGTGAATTAGAAATATCAAAATTAAAACACGTTGCTCCCTCTTGATTCACAAGCAAGTCTCTTATCCTAGGTTACGATAGTTTATCCTTATCAGTTCAACCACTTAATCCAACCCTAAATTAAATTACTAAGCGAAATTTAACATAAGACATTCATTATGTGATTAAGCAACACATACACCAATTAATCATGAACGATCATTAAGCATGAACGTAAATTAAACGCAGAGACAATTAATCAAGCACTAAGCATGCATGAATTAACAGCAACAAATATAATTGGTGAAGAGGAAAAACTGATCAGAATTTAATAGTAATAATAGAACCTTAAAGAGAGCTGTGTTTGATCCTCAAGAGAAAACAACGCTGGAGACTTAGCCTTCCATTAATCAATAGAAAACGAAATTAAGTAGAAACGAACAAAACTAAGAATTATTCTCCAAAACGAAAAAGAAACTAAAACAAATTGAGAGTAGCACTCTAAAACTAAAACGAAAAAGAGAGAGGAGAGGAGAGGAGAGAGAAGAGAGCCTAAATTAGAACCTTAGTGCTGTTATATAGTTTTCAGCCCCAAAGCTTACAAATCTGTTTTAAATCCAAGCTCATAAATAAAAAAATCTAGATAAGATAAGATCTAGATGAAATAACATCTAGATGAGATCAAATCTAAATAATATCTAGATGAGATAAAATCTAGATAAGATAAAATTTGTAGAATAGAATAGTATGCTCTCTTCAAGTCCAAGCCCAATTTTGGATTCAAACTCAATTGCTTATAATTCTCCTGAAATTAAATTAAAACACAAAATTAATTCAATAGACCCAATGCTAAAACTGCATAATTAATTGACAATTAAAGTTAATCAGTATTAAAATGATAAACAAAAGATTAAAAAATATGAGAAATAATAACGCATCAAAGGAATGACAACATTGAAACGTAGCAAGAGAGAGAGGAATTTTCAACTTTTTTAAGAAATAACTTTGTCCTGGTTTATGCTCCTTATCTTGTTCAACGATACCTTTTCTTCACTTTCTCGAAAATTGAGAAAAATTCCAAGATGGAAGGAACAATTTGTATTTAATGGAACGTTTAAAAAAGAAAAAAAAAAAATCAACTAATAGAAGAAAAAATTGACTTCAGCAAATAAAAAAATATATATATATATATATATAATATATATATATATTAGTTTTATTGAATATCTTAAATATTTAATTTATATTAGATTGTCATCACAAACTACTCTCACCGTTATCATTAGCTATCAATTCATCACATAAAAAATAAATAATTTTTTTGCTTTTCTAAGAGTTGATTTCGTCAACCTAAATAACTTGTTTTAAAAAAAGGGATGAGTGAATAAGGTAACGTTACAAAAGAAAAACACATAAGGCGCTACTCAGGATAAAACCTCTTACATCACACGTGACAAAAATAACTCCCATATTAATTGGCTTTACAAAACATCCATTTTGATATTTTTGTTTTAAAAGAACCATAGAGAAGAAGTTTAGTGGAAGGTTGTATTTACTGCAATGTTACTTGACTTGATATGAAATTAGTTGATCTTTGGTTTTTTTCAATGTTTTTCCATAATGTATTGTTTACCCTATCACATTAATGTGTTATAGTGAGTTCCTGGATCACTATTTGTATCAACTGAAGATTATCAAATGACAGGATGTTGTCTGATTGCCACAAGGAGGATCGTGCGACCGCCAAAGAAAGGCTCTGCTGTTCAGCGACCCCGAACCCGCACTTTGACCGCTGTCCATGATGCCATGCTGGAGGATGTTGTGTATCCTGCAGAGATTGTTGGCAAACGGGCCAGATATAGAATTGATGGCTCAAAAATAATGAAGGTGAGTGTTTGTGATGTTGATGTTAGTTTTAAATGTCCTTTAATTTTTGTTTCCCATATAAATTTAAAGTTTTTCCTTTTGTATCAATTTAAGTTTTCTTGGACCCCAAGGAGCGCAACAACACTGAGTACAAGCTGGAGACCTTTTCTGGAGTTTACAGGAAGCTTACTGGAAAAGATGTAGTATTTGAGTATCCAATCTCAGAAGCCTGAGATGCTGCTGCTTGTTTAATGGAGTATTGTTTTTTGGCAGATTTTCTGTTAGAATTACATATTTATGTTAAACAATAACCAAAATTTTGACTTCTGGAATTTTATTTGATGCTTCTTCACCTTGATGACATTAAATCACCAAGGGAGAGTATTTTCTGTGGCTATACTTGGATTTAGATTGGTTTTCCTTTAGGATAAATATTGAACCTTGGCTTTATTTGTTACACGAGTGTTGTGTTGTCCACAGTGCATATTTGGTTGGGGTTTCTTTTGGAAAAATAATTTGAATCAAACATAACGGAATTTCTTGTGCTATTAGATGTGTGTCCTAGGAGTGATTCAAGAGTTTTGATAGTCATTCCATTCCAATTATACTTGAAACGTGGAATGGACGTTAGAGTTATGTTCTGAAAAATATTGTGCAGTGTTGACAACCCATTTCACTCATCCATTTGTATCCCCAATGATTAAACCATTGTAGTTTGTTAGTGATTTTGTAACGTCAAACATAGCTACCGAGGCACCAAAATGAAAATAAAAATCCAGATATGGAAAAAGTGGCATTTTGAATTACAACCCAGACTCTGGCTGGTCTGACAAGGTGACCGGGAACTAAATTAGATTAGTTTGTCATAGAATGAGTCTACTTGTGTCTATGAAAATGATGTAGGAAAACATATATAATAAATATTTGTATACCTTCACCTCCCTTTGGTTTGGAGGAAAGAAAACCTGTGTATTTTTATTTTCTTTTCAGGCTCTTTGAGGAAAATCTAGATTCTAATACCTTCTTCAATTACAGCCTGCTTTCCTATTCTTGGTCAGTATTCCCAGCAAGTCTTATTATGTAATAAATTCAGAGAAAAAATAATTGGATCTTGTTCAGACAAAACAACTTTTTTACGTCAAACGATTTTTTTTTTTTTGAAAAACCTACTTTTTGAGTTTGTGTAGTTTCTTGATGTGTGACATGCTCGAACTCGAAGACATGGAACCAAAATCACTATATTACTTCTAATTTTCACGTTTTTTATCCACTGTATGAATTCTCGATGAAGATCAAAAAACACATTAAAATAAACTTGTTCAACAAATAAACTTATTTTTCTTCTTTAATATTGTCTGTTTATTGTACAAACTTATAATTGTATGCAGAGTTTAATGATTCTTCTGATTGAAAAGTTTAAATGATATTTTGCATAATATTCGTAGTTAGTTACATCACGAATTTATCTAGACATAAAAATAGGCATACAATTGAAAAGACTTTTATGATATAAGAAAATATAAGACAATGCAACTCTCTTAATGCACACTCTCTTAATGCACTTTTTCTCTATCTATAATGTGTTTCATTATTCTTGAATGTACAATACTAATATATGTACACAATTACATGATTGGCTCTCAAAAAATATGTTATGAGTCATAGTCACATTAGGAAGCTTGAAAGAATGTGCTATTAACCCCGGTCCTAAATAGATGCAACCGAGATGCACTAGTAACAGTTATCTCAGTGTTGGCAGCCACAAAAAGAACATCCCTTCAGTGATTGTATACCCTTTTGGTGATTATGTATTGATCATCATTCCTTCCCCAACTGTGACCAAAAAGATAGAAGGACCAGGAACTGCTGGGAACACTACCGTTTCCCTTGAGGAAGAATACAACAATCAATCTCAATTCAACAGATGTAAGAAAATTGTTATCTTAAAAAAAAAAATTGCTTTTAGTTTCTATACATTATCATGACTTTGTTTAATTTTGGTCCTTTTTTTGTGTGTTTGTGTTAGTTATTTTTAAAAATATTAAAATTTATGAAAATCAAATAAAAATTAAAATTAAAAGACTAATGACATCAAGTATGAGTCCTGCTTATTTATAGCCCCATACAAGAATGTTTCCTTCCTGAAGAAAAATCATTGTAAAATCACAGCAGATCATAGATGGCATATCATAAAAAACTTCCATATCATAGAATTGGAAAAAACATTTCTAATTTTCCACCTCTATTTCAAACTTTAACCATTATACTCAAGTAGTTTGCTCTATTACAAAACTAACAAGAAATAAATTTTTGTACTACTCTATTTTATACCTTCTTATCTGTCAGAAAGAATCTCCATGAAGCTATGCATTTTACAATTAAAAAAAAGTTCCATAGATGTTTTAGTTATCTAATGAAAAATGTAAACTGCATATGCCTCAGCCAAGTGACCAGGGGTGTACAAGGATGAAATTCATGGTTTAACAAGTCGCCGTAGAAAATTTGACACATCTTATATATCAGAATCTTATGTGTGTATGGAAGTGTAACCATAGCAAACAGTATAGTCCTAGAAAATTGCATATCATTGAATGAAATTTAGATGCACTTCCTTGAATTTTTTTGTGTTGTTTTCCAATCAGATTTGGAATTTCACCTTAGTAACTTATATTAACATTTAAAACAAACATTTACTGAGCAAATAATTAACCAAGATGAAATTCCAATTCGATTTGAAAACAACACCTGAAACATCTAAGGAACTTCATTTAAATTTTGTCCTTTATCATTTACCTGTTTGTATGTGAGCATGGAACAAAGAGTCTGGACATCTCTGTGTTTGGGAGTGAGGCCAGCTCTTACAACATTGTCAGAAGTTGCCTTGCATGCAATGCACTCACCATAGATATATGCATGAGGTTCATTTGCTCCAAGGAATAAGGCTTCGTCCGGAGCGAGTTTCACATGGTTAAGAAAGAAGGCTGCTATGACACCAACATCAGATGGATATTGCTTTTCCAACCACAGTACCAGTTGCTCCTTATCTGTCAACTGCCTCACCCAATGATGCAAAAAATAAAAATATTATTGTATTGATTAATCACTTTAGCAACATGTGTGTGTTAACAAAGAAATAATACATAAATTATTGTTTCATAGTAGCAACTTAAAGAGTTTAATGCATCTGAATTCTGAAATATGATCCCATTCCCAGCTGCATATTAGAGCTGCCACAATATGTTATATTCAATACAGTAAACAATTTTAAAAAAATAGAGGAAACAGGAGCAAGGAGATAAAAATTGATTGCACATTAAGTAGTATGTGTAGCTGTTCACCACAAATATTATGACAAAGAAGATTATAAACCAATATCTGTTGGTCTAACTGGGTTCATTTTCCTTATGCAATGTTTCAGATTTGAGTATTTTTAATGAAAAAAATAGGCACTGAGAGAGTTTTATCCCCTACCACTACAAGTAAAGAATTGCCTTTTAATATTAAAAATTGGATCACTACAATGAAGAAATCAGTTACTAAATCAATTAGTAACTGAATTAAGACTGATTCAAAACGGATACTAAAACACTAATTGCTAAGATTTAGCAACCAACTCAACAACTAATGAACCCACTCCGGACTCCGGTCAATGTCAGGCCGTTGGCCTGGTGGTAGGAGGTTTGTGGTAATATGCATAAGGTTATACGTTTGAACCTTAGTGCGACCATAGTATACCAACTAAAAAACTTAGTGATTGATTTAGTGTTTGATTTAGCAACCACTTTTTTAATAACTGATATATCATTATAGTAATCAATACTAGAGACTGATATAGCAACCAATTACCTCATTTTAGCTACAAAATTTGTTTCATATGCACAAATAATATAATTTAATATTCAAATAAATCAGGTGGAGAAAAGGACTAAGACACACAGATTTAGTGATTGATTTAGTGTTTGATTTAGCAACCACTTTTAATAACTGATATATCATTATAGTAATGAATACTAGAGACTGATATAGCAACCAATTACCTCATTTTAGCTACAACATTTGTTTCATATGCACAAATAATATAATTTATTATTCAAATAAATCAGGTGGAGAAAAGGATTAAGACACAGATTTAGTGATTGATTTAGTGTTTGATTTAGTAACCACTTTTAATAACTGATATATCATTATAGCAATAAATACTAGAGACTGATATAGCAACCAATTACCTCACTTTAGCTACAACATTTGTTTCATATGCACAAATAATATAATGTAATATTCAAATAATTCAGGGTGGAGAAAAGGACTAAGACACACAGAGTAAATCAACACAAGCTAAACTTTTTAAATCAAAAGCAAGTTATATATCAACCAACCTGACTTTCCTTATGCAGACGATTCTCAGTTTGTCTACTGCACCAGTTACACTCTCTTTACTTTCTGACATGACGTCAGTGAAAAGAGACTGCAAAATAGCCTTAACCTTCTCTTCACCATCCTCATCAGTGATTTGTAACACCAAGTTAACATTTTCAACACCAACCAGCTCCACAACCTCAGGGACAGTAAGCACGGCCTTAAGCTCCTGAATAAAATCACAGCAAATTGCTAACTTGCTCCAAGTGAATAACAGTCAGAAAAATGTATATCTCAAACTTATAATATCAAATCAAGGTGACCTGAAGTAATAAAGATTCTAAAACTTATAATAAAAGGCATCAAACTTCCACTTTATGAACTGCTAAAAAAAACACTTAATTTGCATGTTTATTAAACTCAAATGGTTATTATTTGATTTTTTTTTCATTTGATGCTCTCAATTGTTTGATCAGCTATCAAGGTTGTATTCACTTGATGGAAGCATAAGGGAAAGTCAAGTCAAAAGAAAAAATATGTTCAAGTCACATCATATTTATGTAATTATACCTAACAAGTAACAAGTGCACAGTTCTTTTCCTACACCTAAACCTGAACTGCGTAAGTACTAAATTAATTAAAACTGAACAGAAAATGGTTTGAACTTTGAACATACCAAACAGTCAAATCCTTAAAAACTCCATTTTGTAAGTCATCATCAATGACAAGACTCACTAAAATTTACAACCTCAATTTCTAGGACTGTAAATTAGAAAAACACAAATTTCTCTCAATTAAAACCAAGACCTGTTCTAGTCAAGAAAAAAATATTTTTTTTTCCCAAATATGTTTTTTTCCCCCAAATAAAAAAAAGGTGCAAGGAATGCTGTAAAGAAACTTAAACAAAAATTCCACAGCATACATTACCTTAAGAGTGACCAATCCACATAGAACCTTAAACTCTGTCCCTGCCAGAGCCATTTCTGGTTTGTGATTCCCATCCTTGTAAACATCAGGGTGCAACTTAAGCAATGTTCTGGCCAGATTCTTATCAGGGTGAGCCTGTATAGACAAGGCCTTGTCCACGGACAGCACCTTAAAACAAAAACTCAATCTTGAGCATACTTGATTGATGAGTGATTCCACCATAAATTGATGCATCATGCACCTAACTTTTTCATCTTCTATTTTAATGTATTGGGAATTAAATGGTTTTCAATATTAATTACCAAATCAATGACTACAAAATGAAGGTGCACGCACGGACTCTCAATTTTAAAATTCAACTTGTAACAGAAGTCGTTAAGGATTGAACTCCAGAAAGCCACTTAGTTGTAAAGGCTATACTATACATGATATCATTTCAAAATTATAAAGATTTAGATTTAAATATGTTTTTAATTCATCTATAACAATATATAAAAAAGAAAACCTTCCCTTAATCATCTCTACGTTTTGTCAAGACAATTTTACTAACTATTCTCAAAACTATTTGACTAAAACTACCAAGTACCAACTACTTTTTAACACTCTCAGTTTCTTTTTTTTTTTTTTACCTCTATCCTCTTCTTCTTTCATTTTATCAAAGATACAGAGAGGCACAAGTGTCTATGTTTCCCCTGGTCTAAATCATTAAGACGCATTTTGATGAACATGAAGTATCTCTCACCCGAGACATCCATTTAGTGGCATTCATATTAATTTATTTACTTTGGGCGAACAAAAAGTATCTCTCCATCGAGAGATTCATTTAATGAGATTTATTGAAATAGTTAATATCTTTCAATAAATATTATTTAAATATTTTTTTATTTATAAGACTCAAATTCAATATTTTATTTAAAGAAAAATTTAGTATTATTTAGATAAATAACTACTTGTTAAATATTATATAAATAAAGATAAAAAGATGATGATTCACAATGATTAAGAGATATTTTTTGGGTAAAAAGTCAGAGAGAGATATTTTGGTTAAATGAAAGGATAATGTTTAAAATGCATTGATATCCTCAAGGAGAAAAGAGAGAGTATTAAGAACCTCTTGGCTATTTCTTAAAAAAAAATAAAAAACTCTTTACTAAGAAAATGGAAAGAGAGAGAGTTTCATTTATCAAATTAAAGATTCTAATATACAGAATAAAAGTACATATGTTACATTATGTCACTTTTAAAATCATGTACATTTTATCTAGTCTAGATACATATCATAAGTAAATTAAATGATAACTAGTATTTTAGTATGATAAATATTTCCTATAAAAAATAGTATTATAAATATTTATTTTATAACCCTAAAATTTATAATAAATAAATATTTTAATATAAATTATATCATAATTAAATTAGTCCTAGATAAACGTTTAAACATATATAGAAATTATATGTATATTTATGATCTTTTTTGGAATATACTTATATTTATGATAATCAATTTACATTTAGATACATTTTCTTAGTTATTAATAATTTATTTTAAAATATTAAAACTTAATTTAAAGTATCTAATGAGTATAGTTCAGTTAGCAATACATATTAAATATGTGAGAGAAGAACTGAGTTCGATTCTTGTGGAATTCATTCTCAGAGAAGACGAAAAGCTTTAAGTGTGATTAGGTCCGAACGAAGGATTAGTCTCATAATCTGTCCCAAGGATCGAAAGTTGTGAGGATACCTTGGCTAGCACTAGAGGTGTTTGCGGCTCGATATGGTTCAATTTTTCATCGAAAAGTCACCTTAATCAAACTTTAAAAATATATGCGGTTCAATTTTTGTGATTTTTACTAAAATACTATTTCATTAAAATTTATATACTTTATTTTCATATTTTAAATAAAAATACATAAAAAATTATTGATAACAATCTATGGAACTTATTAATATGCTAAACTTTCTATAATAAAAAATATGCAAAATTTCATCTATTTTAAACCAAACTTATCTTAAGAAAATCGTCTAAAAAAGAAAATAATATACATTGTATAAATTTCATACAAAACAGTGTAAAACTCAAGTGGTACAGACATAAAATGTATAACACTAAAGTAATATAAATGTTAGTTTCAAATATTACAGTTTGATTGGATTTTGATCGATTTCAAAAACACAAACCCCAAATTGAATTGAACTAATCAATTTGAGAAAAAAAAATTCCAAACAAATTCAAAAAGAATCAATTTGGTTTGATTTTCAAGTTTTTTTTAGAGGTTTTAAATTTTTATTTTAGATCGGTTTGGATTTGAACATTAAATAATATTTAAAATAAGGATAAAAAATAGAAAGATTTAAAAAATTGAATAATCCCTACATTATTCTCATAGAACAAAAACTCCTAATTGAGAAAATAAAGATGCTGTGGTGCAAAATAGTTGTTCCAACATCAACCAACATGCACCAAAAGCAAGACTATATATATATGATCATATTCATACCTTAAACAAGAAGGGAAGATCACCACCCCACTTCTCCACAACCTTTGGTCCAAGCACGTTAGGATTCTCCAAAAGCCAAGATTTAAGGGTCACTCTTTGTTCTGAACCATCCAAAACAATGAAAGAGGGTCCAGACACGTGGCTGCCCATCCAAAACTCCGCATATGGCTGATCCTCCTCCTCATCGTCAAGCTCTGATTGTGACGACCCAGAATTATTCATGGCAAATAGCTTTGTAACGAGGGAATCGCGGCATGGCAATGGAGCCTCTGAATAACCTTGTTGTCGTTGTTGTTTTCATGGTGATGGTTGGAGTTTGGGGATGCTAATTCCATTGTACAGGCAATAGTGATCGTACTGCATGTCTTAATTGTACCTGGAAATATTGTTGTTATATATATATAAATAAAGAGAAAATCGATTGATACTGATTTATATCTTTTAATTAAATGATTTAGGATTTAAATTTTGATTAATTTTTAGATATAAAATAAATCATATTAGAAAAAATATTCACCTAATGTGTGTTTAAGTATTAATCACTATTGGTAATGGAAACTATTTGTATAAATAAATAAAAAGAGGTTGGGGTTGAACTTTGTTTATAAGAAGGTGGGTTTTGTTGATGGTGGTCATGGGTTTGTCTTGCTGGCTTTTGAAGGGTGATCGAGGCATTAAAAATTGATGGTGGTCATGGTGATGGTTTGCCTTACCCGAATTAAATAAGCATTAAAAATGTAGTATCTAGAAAGTGATCTTAGGTCGTCTCTCAATGAGCAATGGTCAACCAAATGTTCATAACATATAATAGGAAAATAGTAACAAATTGGGGGTTGTTTGCTTTTGTAAATTAAACAGCGAATAAATGTGAATTAGAAAATATCAAAATTAAAACACGTTGCTCCCTCTTGATTCACAAGCAAGTCTCTTATCCTAGGTTACGATAGTTTATCCTTTATCAGTTCAACCACTTAATCCAACCCTAAATTAAATTACTAAGCGAAATTTAACATAAGACATTCATTATGTGATTAAGCAACACATACACCAATTAATCATGAACGATCATTAAGCATGAACGTAAATTAAACGCAGAGACAATTAATCAAGCACTAAGCATGCATGAATTAACAGCAACAAATATAATTGGTGAAGAGGAAAAACTGATCAGAATTTAATAGTAATAATAGAACCTTAAAGAGAGCTGTGTTTGATCCTCAAGAGAAAACAACGCTGGAGACTTAGCCTTCCATTAATCAATAGAAAACGAAATTATAGTAGAAACGAACAAAACTAGAATTATTCTCCAAAACGAAAAAGAAACTAAAACAAATTGAGAGTAGCACTCTAAAACTAAAACGAAAAAGAGAGAGGAGAGGAGAGGAGAGAGAAGAGAGCCTAAATTAGAACCTTAGTGCTGTTATATAGTTTTCAGCCCCAAAGCTTACAAATCTGTTTTAAATCCAAGCTCATAAATAAAATAAAATCTAGATAAGATAAGATCTAGATGAAATAACATCTAGATGAGATCAAATCTAAATAATATCTAGATGAGATAAAATCTAGATAAGATAAAATTTGGTAGAATAGAATAGTATGCTCTCTTCAAGTCCAAGCCCAATTTTGGATTCAAACTCAATTGCTTATAATTCTCCTGAAATTAAATTAAAAACACAAAATTAATTCAATAGACCCAAATGCTAAAACTGCATAATTAATTTGACAATTAAAGTTAATCAGTAATTAAAATGATAACAAAAAAGATTAAAAAATATGAGAAAATAATAACGCATCAAAGGAATGACAACATTGAAACGTAGCAAGAGAGAGAGGGAATTTTCAACTTTTTTAAGAGAAATAACTTTGTCCTGGTTTATGCTCCTTATCTTGTTCAACGATACCTTTTCTTCACTTTCTCGAAAATTGAGAAAAATTCCAAGATGGAAGGAACAATTTGTATTTAATGGAACGTTTAAAAAAAGAAAAAAAAAATCAACTAATAGAAGAAAAAATTGACTTCAGCAAATAAAAAAAATATATATATATATATATATATATATATATATATTAGTTTTATTGAATATCTTAAATATTTAATTTATATTAAGATTGTCATCACAACTACTCTCACCGTTATCATTAGCTATCATCATCACATAAAAAATAAATAATTTTTTTGCTTTTCTAAGAGTTGATTTCGTCAACCTTAAATACTTGTTTTAAAAAAAGGGATGAAGTGAATAAGGTAACGTTTACAAAAGAAAAACACATAAGGCGCTACTCAGGATAAAACCTCTTACATCACACGTGACAAAAATAACTCCCATATTAATTGGCTTTACAAAACATCCATTTTGATATTTTGTTTAAAAAGAACCATATTGATGAATAAATCCTTTTGTGGAATTAACTTATTGTTTGGTAAAATATTAATTGGCTAAACTAATCACAATATGAGTGACTAACTTTGGTGAAACAATGTCTTCTGCAATCTACACAGATTTTCTGGTCAAAGCAAAGCTGATGAAAAATGATTGGGTTTGAAGAAATCACATAATTTCATGATTTAATTATATGATAAAGGACAAATTTGACCAAAGTGCCTCCGTAAGGTGTGCAGTAGGATTTTACTAGAATAAAACTTACATACAACTTAAAGAGGTAACCTTAAGATCATTTATATCAAAAACATTAAAGATCATATATGGAAAAATGTAAATTCAAACTTTGAACAATGAATTAAAAAGAAATATTGTATACAAAACTGACAATACTCTTAAACTACACATGATACCAAAACCTATACTTTCTAGGAACATAGAATCTACATTTCCAGCCGAAAGTACTTTCAAGCACATAAATGCCTAAAAGTTACTCATAAACTAAGCATTAAGACCATCAAAATCAAAGTTTACTGAATGTTAGCCATTCAGAAATTCATATTACACCAATCTGTTTGAATTCGAAATCCATCTAGTGGTGGTGGCAAGACATGCAAAGATCCTCCTCCTTGTTGCTGATTCTGAGATTGAACAGAAACACTTTCCAAGATAGATTCATCAGGTTGACTGGTCCAACCCTCAGGATTAAACCAATCAATAGGTTCTGTTGATTGTATACTGTTTGGCAATTGCATCTCATTCTGTTGCACAGCCACTTCATTAGATTTCTTCAAATCAAATCTATATTTCTGCCATGCACAAATAATGGAAATAATATTAATTGCCATGCATAAGAAAACAACATTAATTACAATCTTGGATTGAAAACAAGCTTGGCAACTATATTTCAAATAAGCCGAAAGCTTCAAATGCATATAGAAACCAACCTGCAAATGACTGGCAACATGGTCTTTTGTCAAACCAGGAATGTTCATCACTTCAAGAATCTTCTTTGGCTGTGCCTCTGAAATATAATCAAGGGACGAATTATAAAGTCATATAATCATGCCTTGTGCATATATTGCAAGACCAACAAAGAAATATGAAAAGAGAGAAATAAATGCTGAAGTATTAATCATACTGTCAAGCCCAATATGCATCACTGCCTTGACAAATTGGCAATGCAGTTCTCCTTTCCATGCTATACGGGGCTTCTTTGGTTGTGCATCACAATCATCAACATCAGATTCTTTGGAATTGGAACTGATCTCTTTTTGGTCCTTCAAGTTTGCATCAAGAACAGAAGAAGCAAATTCAGAAAAATCTTTTTTTTGTAGCTTCTTTTCATTCCAGGCTTTCATAGCAACATGCTTCCACATAATCTTGAATTGGTTCTCACTGAAAGGCTTGGTCCAATAATCACATGCCCCATGTGTAATAGCCTTCCTCACAGCACTCGTAGAACCATCAACAGACATGACTACATGTAAGCACTATTATAAGTAAAGCAAGTCCAAAACATGCTTAAATAACTTTTAATGTTCATGATATATATTAATCGTTGAAATGATTTACGTCATCAATTAATTAACAGTCAAAAGTTTAAAAAAAAAATTTAACATATTTACGACTCAAGATATAATAAATTTTTTTATCAAAGACTCAAAACAAAAATTGAATATTTATCGGAAACCTAAAATTTATTTAAGCCTAAAAATCAATTTATAGGACAAGTTTAATTCGTTACTCACTGATGACAGGGATATCAATTTCCTTATTGATATGCTTAAGGAATTCATAGCCATCCATATTTGGCAAGTGAACATCAACGAGTATCACATCAATGCGATCTTTATTCTCCAGAACATAATTCAAAGCATCTGGGGCATCAGAGAATGTGGCAACTGCAACAATAATCATTTGTTTAATCAACAAAGATCAAATCTTTCTATTATAAGAAATAGTAACAATTAGATATGGTATAATTTAGTAGCTAATTACCACGATAATGGCATTTAAAACCCATTTGTTTAATGATTTCAAGAATAGTGGTGTCATCATCAACCGCTACGACCCAAAGACCTTCGAATTGGAAGGAAACATTCTGTTCAGTGGCCATTGCTTACAGCTTGTGACTAATTGGAGTTGTAAACCAAGAAGGCAAAGTTGAAAGAATTTGGAATTGTATTTTGGTATGTACTAATTGGTAGTATAGTTTAGGATTGTTGGATTAGTATTTATAACAATTTCGTAATACACCTTTGTCTGAATTGAAGATTTATACGTAGAGAAAGAGAAAAAGGTAAAGGAGAGAGAAAAACAAATAGAAGAAAAAGATGAACAAAGGAGATCAAATATTGTTTCCTCTATCTAATTAAATATTTTAACACTAAATAATACAGGTAATAATCTCAACCAGATTGAATTTATTACAATTTTGGTTAAAAGATAAATTTGCTCAATCAGAGATTTTTTGCAGATTTTGCACCACGGATAGTTTCAATTCCAGCGGATTAGAAATAAGGGTAAAATCTTTAAGATGGTCTAAATCTTTAGGATTAGAATTTAGAAAGAAGGGTAAACGCTTATAGGATAAGAAATGAAGTGAAAAATAAAAAGAAAAAAAAATCTTAAAGAAACTTAAACCCATGACTTTTTTAAGAAAATAACAAAGGAATGACATTATTTCTTTGTGCGTTTGTTTCCTTTATCAACATTGTAACCATTATTTCTTATGTATTATTAAATATAAATTTTAGAAAGGTTAAAATATATTTTTAATTCTTATAATTTTTTTATTATTATTTTTACAAAATTAAAATATGTGACTTTTTAAGATAAACCCAAACCTATATTACATTTTTTTAATTTAAAATTCAAATGCAATTCAAAGGATTAAAAATTATCATAAAGTATAAGAGAATTAAAAAAAAAAAAAATACAATTAATTACGTGAGAATTAAAAACCGTCACAAATTATAGGAAAAGAAAAAAAACTAGAGGAATTCCTTTCTTCCAAACCCAAATCGGATCATGTTGGAACCCACCACCCACAAAAAAGTGGTTCGATGAAACTTTTGATTTTTCTACAGTGAAGACCAAGTACTCCACGATCCTCTGCCGCGAGTCCAGGATCATCTTGGTGCAGTCCATCTCCACCAGCATGCTCTCGATCTCCCTCTTCATCTGCTCCATCCTCACAAACCCGTCGTGGAGGACCTTGATCGCGACCACCATCTCCGCCACCGCATCGCTCTCGCTGTTATGCTCCCTGTTGAAGTCGTCATCGTGGAAATTGAGGTTGTTGTTGTCGGTGTGGAGTCCATGGGTTTGAAGTGGACTGTGAGGAAGGGAATAGGTGTTGTTATTGTCGAGGCGTTGGATTTCAGTGCAGCACTTCACGACGGTTTTCGCCGTGGTGGAGGCGTTGGGGCACTGCGTGGTGATGGATGTGGAAAAGTGAAGAGAGACAGGAGAGAGGATAGATGGGTATTAGACGTGTTGCATCTTCATTGGACAGATATCAATAACATAAGTTTAGATTTATCTAAACTTAACTTAGGAAATAAAAGTCACACATTATAATTTTTGCATGAACAAAAATAGATATCTTTTTTCAAGAGATAAAAATGAATTTTGGGTATTTTATAGAAATAAAATACATATTTTAGCTTTAAAAACATATTTTATGAGTAATTAAAAAATTGTAAATTATATTAATTATTTAGATAAATTATTTTATTTTATTTATACAAATTGCATAAATTTATATTAACATGTAAATTATCTAAAATCTTAAATATTAATATGTTATTATTTAAATTGTACTTGCACAAGATAAATATATGTAACTTTCTTTCTTATCTCTTTTTCTTAAGGGTCTTTTCTCTTTGTAATCTAATATTTAAGGATCCAAACACCTACAACCCATACTATAATACTATGTTCAAGTAAAGTCATGATCGAGAGCAACAAATAAGAGTATTAAATGAGAATAAAAAGTGGCTAACCTCAATATTCTCGTAGCTATTTATACATATCTTATTCAAGCTTAGATCCACAAGCTTTTATGTATTGTTACCTTATTACGTAATAGTGTGTTTCTAATCATCATTAAGAGTTTAAGACATCCTCTAATGATGATTATTGGAATAATCTCATCTGTTTAAGTGAAAAGCAAGAATTATTCGGGTGTTCGACTACCTAAGTACTACCATATCCCCCTTTAGAGATAAGGTGATGAGAGTACTCACGTATCTCACTAGGTCGAATATCCTAGTATTTCTAAGAGGAATTACCTTGATTGTCAAGATGTTAAGAATATTTGTCAGGTTGATTACTTAATACTCCTAAGGAAGGGTCACCTTTATATGTTGAGGTGTTGAAAATACTAAAGTATTTGTCCTAACCGATATTCTTAACACCTTGACATTCAAGGTGTCTCATCCTTAAGTATCTTTCAATTTATTAATGCTAATATATTTATAAAAATTAAAATATAGTTAGGGAGAATATATTAAAAGTCATTAAATGGGATGATTATTTGGATTTTTTTAGCAAATATTCAAATATAATATGTTTAGTGCTCCTAGGCCACACATGTGATAATTCTCACATCAATACTTAAATAATTTCAAGGTAATATACCATGTTATCATATTTTAATTATAATGTTAATTAAGGCAAATAAAAAACACAATTTATTTTTGAATTTAATTATATATAATTATATTTATAGGTGAGTTGTATATTTAACTTCAAGATCAACAAAAAAATATATTAGCATTAAGTAAGAATTTTTATAACATTATATATCATTATGTTATTTTGGTTTTGCACTTACAATGCAAATTTTAATTGCATTTTATTGTGTTATACAAGGACTTAGATAATGCACATATACAACTAATGACATTAGCATCGCAAAGTCTCTATTTTATCCTAAATTGGATAAAATGAAGATTTTGTCTGAAATTTTCACTTTTACAACATCAAATAGAAATATGGTAAATAATATAATTTGATTTTTTATTAATTTATTATTGAATAAAAAACACTAATTTGATTTTAAAAAAATCATATGCATGGTGTTGTTTATTGTTGTTTTGCAACAGTAAATGTTTTGGTAAAAAAATATTGATATTATGCTTAAAAATAAATCAATATTACCAATTTTTTTTTTAAATATAATTCATCCTTTTCATCTATTTTAATATAATTAACATAATATCTTACTAAATATTTAAAATTCATTTTTTATAAATATATTTTTTAAATAATAATAAATATAAAAAACAAATAAATCCTTGCATGAATTTAAAATTTAGTCATTAATTAAAAAAATATTTTAAATTATTTGAAAACAAATCACATATTATAAAATCATTGCTTCTAATTATTAAAATCTTTAAGAATAAGTACTAAAATAATATTCAATGTTATTATTATAATATTTATATATTTATAAAATATTTAAGATTAAAATAAAATTATATAATAATCATTAAATATATTTTGATTTGAGAACTAATTATTGGTAAAAAATTGCATGAGTAGTAATATAATATTTTATGCTATTATTTTATTTATAAGTCAAAATTTATTTTTACTACTTAATATGAAAATTATAAAAATTAATATTTAATTATTAAAATTGTATAATAAATATTATGTTATTACTTAACATAAAAAAGATCAAATTTCTTTTAATTATCAAAATTGAATATTAAATAGTAGTAAGGTGAGTAATTTAATTCTCTATTAAAATAAATGTTAAAAAAACATCATTAATGATTATTATAAAATTAAACTTTGATCAAGGGTCAATATTAGTTTAAGTGAAATTAACTATATAACTAAACGGTTGACGATAAATAATTAATGTATTAAAATAAATGTTGAATCTTTCACATACTATCTTCACATATTATTTAAGTTCAATATTTGAGAGAAATAATTATTAAATATATTTTATTTACCTTGATATACGGATTAATCAAGATTTCTTTACATTATAATTAGATGAGTAAACAAAAATAATCTCATTTTTGTATTATTTTATATTTTTTCATTTTCTTAAAAGTGTAAAATATAATAAATTATTCTCCTAAAAAATGTAAATTATTGCATTGGATGAGAGTTGCATTGCATTCTTATTTAATTCCTGTATTTAAATTCAAAAGAGAAAAAGAAGAGCTATGGAGCTATCTGAAACGCGGGGGAAGAAAGAGGGCAACGCAGATGAAACGAA
Organism: Glycine soja; assembly: GCF_004193775.1. Taxonomy (NCBI): domain Eukaryota; kingdom Viridiplantae; phylum Streptophyta; class Magnoliopsida; order Fabales; family Fabaceae; genus Glycine; species Glycine soja. The sequence goes on from NC_041020.1 coordinate 7,961,082, forward strand.
GGTAGAAAAACAAAATTGACAAAAAAGTTCGATCATATTAGGGTTAGGGTTTTTCTACGCATCGAATAGTCACTCAAATTCGACTCAAATTCCCCAAATTGGAGAAACCTCAACATTACTGCCTTGCTAGGTTTTCCCAACTCTCAAACTCTTTCGAATCAATTTTGCGTTTTCTTCTCAATTTTCGATGTGCATCTGTGAAATTTCGAACTGGGGAACTTTTATGAGGATGTCTGTTCTTTAAACTCTCGCTGTTTTCGCCCCCAAAATTTAATTTTTTCATCTGGGGTTTTGAAATTGTGCTATGTTTGCAGTGCCCACGTGTATTGGTTATGTTGATAGGTGATAAGACTTTTGAATTTGTGCATTGTGGCTGTGTGTGCATATTGGTTGTGTTCGTAGGTGATAAGGCAATTGAATTTGTGCATTGTGTGTGTCTGTGCGTATTGGATGTGTTGATAGGTGATGCAACATTTGAATTTGCACATTGTGTGTGTTGTTGGTATGGTTTTAACTTAACATGGATTAAAACCTTAACACTTGTGGTTTTAAACCCAGGGATAGAAAGAAGGGGTGGCATCAAAAGACTCAAAGCAGTGGAAATGCTGGGAGAATAAATAGTTGAGTGGAAATGAGTAGGTTGTCTTTCAGGCCTCGACCACTTGACATTCATAAGAAGCTCCCCATTGTCAAGTCCATCAAGGACTTTGATGATGATGAGGCACCAGCTTCTACTACCCGGAATTCACAATTACTGCGTGCTGTTCCTGAGATCGAAAATGAGGTATGGATTCATCCTGGTGTTTTTGTCACTGCACCATGTTTTCCAGTTATCCTGTTTCTTAACTTTCTGGTGTATGCCACTATGTTGGCTTGTTTAATTCTGGGCAATTATGGACTATTTGTATCAGTGCTCTTCTAGTTTCCAGCTACACGCTAGATTGTACTTAGCATCAAGGCAATGGTTGTTGCACTATATCTCACTAGCTCTTTCCCTTGTGGCTTGTACAAACAGGAAATATGTTCCTCAATAACATCTATCATCTATGATAAGTTAGTTTAAATATATTGCATATTAGAAGCCTTGATAGTTGAAATTTCAAATATTTAGAAACTGATCATGGATGTTGCTTCTCTATCAAAAACTGATACTGGGAAAGGAACCAGATGATAATGTATTTGTTGGAGAAATATTATTGCTTTTATCAGTAATTTCTTGTTATTATTTTTAGGTACCTCAAACTCCCAGCAAGAAATTGGCTTCTGAAATACCTACTCCTCAGTTTGTTGTTGTGGATACATATGAAAGGGACTATTCTTGCACTTTTTCTCAACCGACTTCCTATTTGCGGGCAAGAGGAAGTACTGCCGCTTGATAGATCATTTAGATATAATAGAAATAATTTTGGAAGGTTATCTTATAAATTACAATTCTTGTACTGAAAATTTTTCATTTATTGCAGCTCGGGCTGAGATTGGCGAGTTTGTTGAGTATGACTTAGATAATGAAGATGAGGATTGGCTTTTCGAGTTTAATGAAGAGAGGAAGATTTTGACACCTGAAACGTAACTTTTTTGTACTGAATTCTGGTTTTATTCATTTAATTTATTTTTTTGTGGTTCCTAGAGGTTGGTTTCAGTTTAATGGTTTTCATCTTTATATATTGTTGGTAATTGTGGAGTTTTAGACATTGAAGGATAGAATAGAGAAAAGAAAGGCTTTGTATAATATTCTATTCTATTATGTAATGATATGTGTTACAGTATGTTGATGTGATATGTTTATAAAACCAAGAGCACTAACCTTTATTTATACTAATCACAGTCCTAAGTATGAAAAAATCATATCATGATAAGATAAGGAAATGTTATAACCAATCCTAAGAGATAATGGGAAAATAGGAAAACTAAGGCTAGGGATAATCTAGGATATGATAGGATAATTTCATATATGCTAATATTTCCCTCAGGCTAAAGCTTATTAAGCTTGTAAAAATTAAATCCTTTCTTTTTAATAATATTGGCTCCACCAAAAAAGTCTTCTAAGGGAGCTTTGAGCTGCGGAAGACTTTAGAGAGATTAGGGTCAAACTGTGATTGGTAAAAAAGCTGGGCCAAACCACACCTTGGCCTAAAAGCCAGGATTAGATTGCCTAGGACCAAAGACTGGCCAGGCCAAAGAGATTCTTTGGGACTAGCAGGCTGAATCTCCAGGATTACCAAGGAGCCAATGATGATTAGTGGGATTGCCACAGGGCAAAAACACATCTAACATAGACTACTAAGACTAGTCTCCTTCCTGCTTTCTCTTCTTCAAAATTAGCATCAAATGTCATAGAAGAGAATTTGATAACCAAAGTAGAGCCCCTGTTGTTGTAGATAAACCAATGCCAAGCTAAAAATAAAGGTTAAGGCAAGAACAATTCAAAAAGTGAGAGCAACTACCAAAGAAGTGGGATGTAGAAAGTGCAGCCGCCAGACAATCATACAAGTGGGGCAAAACTAGACAAGCATAGCTACCAAACAACCAAACGATGCAACAAACCAATTACAGTCACCAAACAACTATGAATAGAAATTGGGAGAAGCATCCAAACAAGAGGATCCTCCAAATGTGGTCAAAAGCAAAATAGCGATAGCCGGACATCAACTAGAAATAGTAAGATGATGTTGACTAATTTTATAGAGGATAAAATTTAACCATCCAGAAAGAGGAGAGAGAAAATGATGAAACTAGAGGTGAAAAGGGCTAGGCAAATAGGCATAGCCTACCAAAAGCTAAAGGGAGCAAAAAGACAAACTCCGAATTTTGAGGTGCTCAACTGTGAGTATACCGTGTAACTCAGTTAGTAAGGCTTGTAAGCGAGAAATTCTAAACTGACTCTTAGTTAGAATTAGTTAGGGTACAGCTGTCAGTAAGACTGCTCACTATGAATACATCTGTTGTAACTCCAAGCTCATCAAGTGAAATGAAATCAGATTTAGTTTTTCTCTCTTTTCAGTTTCTCTCTGAATTCCACATGGTATTCAGAGCTTGAATGGTTCTTCCACGGCCGATTCTAATTTGAATCCTACTCCTCCTCCTCCTCCTTCTTCATCCGCTGCTGCTAATTCTTCCTCTTCTGCCTCTCATTCTGTCTTCTCGCATGCCATTTCTGAAAAGCTCAATGATCAGAACTTCCTATTGTGGTGACAACAAGTTGAGCCGGTGATTAAGGCTCATCAAGTTCAGCATTTCCTTGTTGCTTTGAAGATTCCTCTGCGGTTCGTGAATGAGTACGATTGCACTGCTGGTGTAGTGAATCAAGCATACACTGCGTGGGAACTTCCAGATCAGATGCTTCTTTCTTGGATCTAATCTACTTTGTCGAGTTTGATTCTTGCTTGTGTTCTTGGAAACATTCATGCCTTCCAGGCCTAGCAGAAAATCCAACCGCAATAACTTATTGATGTTATTCTCGAAGGCTTGCCACAAGAATATGGATCAGTGATCTCTGTTATAGAAAGTAGGTTTCTTCCAATTGAAGAAGTTGAAGCTCTTCTGCTAGCTCACTAAATGTGATTGGAGAACTTTCGTAGAGAATCTGCATCACGAACTCAATTTCAGGTCCCATGAATGCCTTTTTCTTGGTTATTCCCCTTGTCACAAAGGATACAGATGGGTATCACCTACTGGAAAGCTCTTCATCTCTAAAGATGTCATTTTTAATGAGTTGAGATTTCCCTAACTTTTTCCATACCCACCTGCAGTTACCACTAATCCCCCCTTTCCACTTCTACAAATTTATCCACTTCCATCATACCTATTATACCTCCTTTACCTATAAACATACCACCCACAAACACACAAACATCACTGAACTAGTACCAAATACTCAGTTATCTCAGTCATAGTCTTCTTCATCTGAGTCTCCACATCAGTCTTCATGTTCTCAGTCCTTGTCCCCTCTAGTTTCTCAACAGCCTTCCCCTGCTGCTTTCAGTCCAGCACCTACTGTCAGCCAGCACCTGTCTATACTAATTCTGAACATCTCCTTGTCAGTCTGGAAATATCTAATTCTGAGTCACATTTGTCTGTTCCTGTTCAGTCTTCTCAGTCAGCTTCATCATCATCCATTATTCCTCAAAATATACAACCAATGCAAACCAGGTCAAAATCTGGTCTTCTACAAAAACGCATTCATCCATCTCTTTTTCTTACACACTGAACTAAAATCTGTCAAACAAGATCTCAATGATTCCAATTGGTTGGAGGCTGCGAAACAAGAATATACAATTTTTTTGTTCAGAAATAATACCTGGACTCTTGTTCCACTTCTCCCTCACAGAAAAGTTATAGTCTGTAAATGGGTTTTCAGAATCAAGGAAAATAGTGATGGCACTATCAATAAATATAAAGCAAGGCTTGTTGCTAAGGGGTTTCATCAACTCCCTGGTTTTGACTTCACAAAAACTTTTTCTCCAGTCTTTAAACCAGTGTTAATTCGTTTGATTCTCATACTTGCTCTTGCCAATGGTTGGAGTTTACATCAACTTAATGTATTCTTGAATGGGATGCTTGAAGAAACTGTTTACATGCAGCAACGACCAGGCTTTGAGTCTTCTAATTCATCACTGGTTTGCAAGCTCAATAAAGCTCTCTATGGCCTTAAACAGTTTCCCAGACAGTGATTTGACAAACTTCAGAGTACTGTTCTTTAGTTTGGGTTCAAGGCTAGCAAGTGTTTGTTTTTCAGTCCTCTACTGCAGTTGTATAGCTTCTTGTCTATTTAGATGACATAATTGTCACTGGCAGCTCAATTCCAGCTTTTCTCTGAACTATCTTGGCAATCTTGACGATGCATTGTTTCTGTTGTGGACTTGGCTCAGAAATTTTGAGCCACATTTTGTAATCCATTATAATCAATGGTCCTCTAATCTTAGAGAATGCTTTGCATAGGATATATTATGTATCTGGCTGCCAATTCATGGCCAATTTCTCAGTTTGGTTCCCTTTCAGACTGTCTCTAGTCTGATTTTGGAACCATTTTCTTGACAACCCTTATTTGTAATCTTTGTACCTCTGGTACTTCTATATATATATATATATATATATAATTATCTTTGCTGAAAAAAAAAAATCTTGGCAATCTTGACTATTTTTTGGGCATAGAAGTTCGTCATCTCGAGGATGGCTCTTTACTTCTATCCCAAAGTAAATAAATTAGAGATTTGTTATAGAAGAGTAATATGTCTGAAGCCAACTACCTTGGCTTCTAGTTGTAGATTGTCGAGGACTGGATCTGATTTTCTTCAAGACTCTACCATGTTCAGGTCTGTAGTTGGAGCCCTTCAATATGTTACTATTCCAAGACCAGAATTGAGTTTTGCTGTTAACAAAAGTATGTCAATTCATGGCGAATCCCCTTGAGACACACTAGATAACTGTCAAACATATCCTAAGGTATCTTAAAGGAACTCTACATCAAGGGGCTGAATTTCAAGTTCATCAAGAAGTTCTGGCAAATCATCAAACCTGATATCCTCCGCTTTTTGGATGAATTCTATGTTAATGGACTTTTCCTAAGGGGCTGTAATGCATCTTTTATAGCCTTAATTCCTAAGGTGGCTGATCCAAAATTCCTGAATGAGCAAGCTGCTAGCCAAAAGATTGAAGAAGGTGATGACACTCATTATAGATGAAAGACAATCTGCATTCATAGGGGGCAGACATTTGTTGCATAGTGTCATAATAGCAAATGAGGTGGTGGAGGAAGCTAAGAGAAGTCAAAAGCCATGCCTTGTGTTCAAAGTAGATTATGAGAAGACATATGATTTAGTCTCATGGGAATTCTTGATATACATGCTGAGAAGGATGGGATTTTGCCCCAAATGGATCCAATGGATAGAGGGCTGCCTAAGATCCGCGTCTATTTCGATTTTGGTGAATGGAAGTCCCTCGGCAGAATTCATCCCCCAAAAAGGACTTAGGCAAGGGGATCCACTAGCGCCCCTTCTCTTTAATATTGTTGTTGAAGCTCTAAATGGACTGATGAGAGAAGCTGTGGAGAAAAATCTTTTTAGAGGATTTCCAGTGGGGTCAAACAACGTGGATATTAGCATTTTACAACATGCGGATGACACAATATTCTTTGGTGAGGCGTCAATGGAGAATATTAAGGCAATCAAAACCATTTTGAGGACCTTTGAACTTGTATTAGGTCTCAAAATTAACTTTGCAAAAAGTTGTTTTGGAGCAATTAGTATGTCGGAATCGTGGAAGCAAAGTGCAGCAAACTACTTGAATTGTAACTTGCTGTCCATTCCTTTTGTTTACCTGGGGATACCCATTGGGGCAAACCCAAGGCGGTGTCAGTTGTGGGATCCTATCATTAATAAGTGCGAGAGAAAACTAGCAAAGTGAAAGCAAAGACACATATCTTTTGGGGGAAGAGTCACCCTTATAACGTCGGTCTTAACATCTATTCCTATTTATTTCTTTTCATTTTTCAGGGTCCCTAGTAGGGTGGTGGACAAGCTGGTGAGCTTACAACGCAAATTTCTTTGAGGTGGTGGAGCTGACCAAAACAAGATTGTCTGGATTAAATGGGAGACAGTCTATCTCCCAAAAGAAAAAGGGGGATTGGGCCTCAAGGACATTAACACCTTCAATCTTGCACTGCTTGGCAAATGGAAATGAGTTTATTTCAACATCAATGAGAATTATGGGCTAGGGTATTGGAGTCAAAGTACGGTGGATGGAGGAGCCTAGATGAAGCATCACGAGACACCAATGACTACATACGGTGGAGGGATTTAAAAATGGCTCTTCATCATCCGCAACAGGAACATGCTTTTCAAAATGGAATGGTGTGGAGGGTGGGGTGTGGTGATAGGATTAAGTTCTGGGAGGACAGGTGGATTGATGGTGAGGCAACATTATTAGCAAAATACCCTAGGTTATACCTCAATTCCTGTCAACAAAATCAGGTCATCCAGCAAATAGGAGTTCATAAGGACACAGGGTGGGAGTGAGATTTCAAATGGAGGAGGCACTTGTTTGACAGTGAGATTGCTATGGCTGTTAGTTTCCTAAGTGATGTAGAAGGCAGGCCAATCCAACCACATAGAAGGGATGACTGGGCTTGGAAACCAGATCCAAGTGGCCAATACTCAGCAAAAAGCGCTTATGATGTGTTGAGGGGAGACACAATAGAGGGGACTGATGATGCAGGTTTTTGAGGAACTGTGGAAGTTAAATATTCCAAGCAAAATTTCAGTCTTTGCATGGAGATTACTTAGAGATAGATTGCCAACAAGAGCAAACTTGCGAAGGCGATAGGTTGAAATCAATGATTTAAGATGCCCATTTTGTAGGAGCATGGAGGAGGATGCGACACACTTATTCGTTCATTGCAGCAAAATTCTCCCTATATGGTGGGAATCTATGTCTTGGGTGAATACTCTTGGTGCCTTTCCGCAGAATCCAAGGCAACATTTCTCTCAACATGTGACTGTTTTGGCTGATGGAATTCGGGTTAATAGGTGGAAGTGCTGGTGGTTCGCTTTCACATGGTCCATATGGCAGCTGAGGAACAAGATAATTTTTTCTAATGACACTTTCAATGGCAACAAATTGTTGGAGGATGCAACATTCTTACTATGGACATGGCTTAGAAATTTTGAGAAAGATTTTGTAATTCATTTTAATCAATGGTCATCTAATCTTAGAACAGGTTTTGCTTCTTAGTTGAGGATAGCAGCCATAGGTTACTAGTAGTATTTTCATCCTGTAAGTAGCCAGCTTTTGGTTCCTATCGAGACTGTTTTAAGTCTGATCTATGGAATCAATTGTATGGAATATTACAACTATGTAATCTTTGTACCTCTGGTACTCGGATATATATATATATATATATATATATATATATAAATTATCTTTGCTGATAAAAAAAAAGGAACTCTACATCATGGTCTTTATCTTCATCCTGCAAAATCAGGCTCTCCATTCGTGTGATGCTGATTCGGCATCAGACCCTGATTAAAGAAGATCCATTTCTGCTGCAGCTATTTACTTTGGGCCTAATCTTGTATCTTGGTGATCTAGAAAACAACAAGTTATTGCTAGATCCAGTACTGAAGCAGAATATAGGAGTCTTGCTCAAGTCACTGCTGAAATTCTTTGGATTCAGACTTTGTTCACTGAACTTGGAGTTCTTTTTTGCCCTCCTACAGTTTATTGTGATAATCTCAGTCCTGTCTCCTAAGCCCACAATCCTGTTCTGTGTGCCAGAACAAAACATGAAAATTGACCTCATTTTTGTAAGAGAGAAGGTGCTTGCCAGACAACTGAAGGTTCAACACATTCCAGCACAAGATCAATGGGCAGATGCTCTCACCAAACCTCTTTCTCCTAATTGGTTTTTGTTTCTTAGAGGCAAACTAAAGGTGTCTGTGCTTCCTCATGCTCATCCACCCTGAGTTTGTGGGGCTGTGTGCGAGTATATTGTGTAACTCAGTTAGTAAGACTTGTTAAGAGGGCAGTTCTAAACTGACTCCCAGTTAGTTAGAATTAGTAAGGGTACAACTGTCAGTAAGACAGCTCACTATAAATACATTTGTTGTAACTCGAAGCTCATAAAGTGAAATAAAATCTGATTTAGTTTCTCTCTGAATTCAACATCAATAGCTTAGTAGGATGGTACTACTTTGATACCATGTTGAAATCACGGAGGATGGTACTACCTTGATACCATGTTGAAATTGTGGAGTTTTATTGTGTCATTGTGTGATGAAATTTATTACAATGTAATGTATTGATGTGTTTGATATGTTCATAAACCTAGACCACTATCCCTTATTTACGCTAATCATAGTTCTTTGATTAGTGAAAAAATCATGATAAGATAATTGGTAACTAATCCAAAGAGATGAAGAAACAAGGAAGCTAAACCTAGAGGACAAATTAAGATATTCTAGAGGCAGCACCAGAGGTGCTTTGTATTTTCTTTGTTCAGTACCACTTGTACTGTTTTATTTAATCAATAATATAATATATATTTCGCCTTCCAAAAAAAAATGTTGTATATTCTGACAGATTTTTTTTTTTCATTTTCTTTTTGTCTTTTGCATTATGTATTGTAGACCTCTTAAAATTAGGTACCCTATTTATCATGGTTTGGTTGAATTAGTTAACTGTCATTTCTTTTACAATACATTAGTTTTTTATTGTATTGATAAGTAGATTTATGGTGTGTTTAGAAGAAACTTATTTACAACTTATTTAGGGGGTGTAAGCATCTATGAGTTTAGGAAAATAGCTTATGATATATCCATAGGGTGTTTTCTGCTCTGCAGGATGACTTATGAAAATAACTTACAACTTGTATGGAAACAGTTTGACCCTATTTTTTCTTCGATTATACAAACAACTTATATAAACACTTACATATAAGTACTTGTACAACAAGTGCTTAATTAAAGTGTTTATCCAAATGTACCCTTAGAAATTTGAATCAAAATAGCATTATGTTGAAGAAAAGCAAAGATAACACAATTTTTATTGTGGTTGTAGAGTTTTAGACATTCAAAATAATGATTGTTAGTGTTTGAACGGGGCTATGTTTAACTTTGAGTTTTGCCCAACATATGACCTACTTGAAAGCCTTGTGTTGCTCCAGCAAGTTTTTTTTTCTGATTGGTTTGTGTATCCTTTATTTAATTATGCTTTTGGTTGTGTCACTTTTCATATCATCCTGTACTGATAATATAAGATCTGCATCATACATGCTGCTATCTTTTTCTTCTGGTTTTCATTTAATTTATTTGGTGGATAGGTTTGAGAGTCTTCTTTTCAAGTTGGAGGTATTGGATCATAAAGCTCGTGAAAGAGCTGGACTTATAACACCTACACTTGGTTCACCAATTCCTGTGCTACTACGGCTTGATACTGCTATTGAGGTCAAACTTTTTTAGTGTCTTCACCTGTTCAAAATCCATCTCAAATAATTTTTTTTTTCTTTTGTGTTGGTTGGTCTAGTTGTTAGGTCGCTTTGAAAAATTATGAATAAAGAGTAGAGAGTCCATATCAAAAAATTTGATATAATGGTATGCAGTGTGATGAATAATATTGATGAGTTTGGTAAAGATTAAGTATTTTGTAATTTGTTTACTAAGAATAGGCATCTTTCCTTGGGTTCTTGAATGATTAGCCATTAATGTATGAGCTAGAAATTATGTATTTTTATATTAATGCCCCTAGATGTAGTATGCTGCAAAAATGACCTGCAAGTTGTTCGAAATCTAGCTACAATAGCATGAACAAAATTCACTGAACTTTTTTTTTTGTAAGTTCTTTTCCAAATGTGCATATGGAGAACCTCACTTGTTGGACTTATTACTAAACTGCACAGAAATCTAGTTTACTAGAACAAGAAGATGTGATTTGAAAACATGTTATGCAACGTGACAAAAAAGGGGTATTTTGAAAAAGTTAGCACTGCACTTCAGAAATAAATAAAATCCAACCTTCACAGGCGATAAATATCTGTGTGAAATGATGGATGGAATTGATTGACTATTTTCGATAAACTGAGTGAGAGTGAGAGAGAAAATGAAAAAGATAAAGTACTCATGGATTATGTTCCAAACTTGATACGAGTGATTGGAACCAAGAACTCTCGACAATACAGACTTTGAAAGTGTAGATTGTAGCCAAACAAGAAGCGTTTGGTCTTGAACCTCCCAAGTTTCTTATTCTGGATTAACTCGATCAGCGATGCAATTGTCTTTGGTGAGGTAACGCGGAGGAATGATGGGATTAACCACAAATCGCTGCAGCTTGTGCGATTTGATCACTGGCTCTACGTGTTGACGCCAGTGCAGATAATTGGAGTCATCAAGTTTCTCTGCAACTGAATTGGGAAATGATTGAGAAACAGAATTGGAAGGAGCGGAAGCCATGGACGCACAGTAGGAAGCTTCGCAGAAGAACAAGCTTACGAAAAAATGGCTCTGACACCATTTTTGATAAATTGAGTGAGAGTGAGAGAGAAAATGAAAAAGATAAAGCTGATATTATTGCTCAGAAAGAAAAACTCAATGAGTTAGATACAACAAAGGTATTTAAAGAGTTCTGACTTGAGAAACTAACCACAACTAACTCTAACTACCTCTAACTAACTTCTAACAGAATGTAAACTAACTCTAACTACCTCTAACTAACTTCTAACAGAATGTAACTACTTGGGTGCAGTTTAGTGAAAACTAACAGCCCTTACAACACATACACTGCTGTATAATATGAAACAAAACTGTTTACACAGTTATGTATTTACATACTCCAATAGACTATATTTTCTAAGAAGGTCCTTTATGTTTTGAAAAGCCTAAATGTTATTGAATGGGATGCACATCTTTGAATTGACTATATGCTAAAACCTAAATGGCTAGGATCTGGAACAAGTTCCTGCTTCAGTTTTGCATCCTATACTTTGTTAGAGCTTTTGATGATTCTGCGATGTTGGTTTGGAATATAGAGATTGACAGAAATAAAGTAAGAAAATTTCATTGCATGTTGTTTTCCAACTTGGGTTTAATGGCATCCAGGATAAAGAAGAGTGAGAATGATTTACATCCATGTCTTCCCTGGAAAATGGAAATTAAGAGCCCAGTCTATTCCACCCAAAACTAACTGACCAACTAATTTCATTCCCTTACATTCTCTGCCTCTAGTTAAAAAACACTAACCAAACTAATTAACTACTCTAACAGATTCCTTAACAAGGTTTGCTCATACAATTCCTAACTAACAGGGCTAGACACATGATACCTTGGGCCTATCTGATGTAAGTTTTTCTAATTTTTGGCTTGTTAAGTCATAAATATTGTTGTGTCCTATACTATTTTGAAGCATTTGATGGTAATTGTGCAGCTGTCAGAAGAATCAGGTGTTTTTGAAATATATCCCTACATTAACTCAATAAATTCAACTATTCAAGTAATAGTAGCACAAAGTTAAAGTGCTATTTTTAGTTTGTACAGTTTCTGGCTTGTTACTTATAATTCCTTATTCTAATTTGCTGCTCATTTGCTTAATACTATTGGTTTCTCCTTGAGAAACAGATTTTGAACTTCAAAACTTCCTCTAACTGTCTAACATCAAGTTCTTTTGTTAATGGTTGCTTAATAGCAGCAAACTGCCAGTAATACAATTAACATGATGCCTGATGGAGATTTGGAACCTCATGTGGCCTTTCCTCCTAATCTGTTATGTGTAGCTCTAGTTCAGAAATGGGTTGGGGGTAGATTGTGTGCAGCTTATAATTTATACAGTTCTCTGATGTATTTGGTTGGTCAGGAATCCCCAAATTTTGAATGGTGTCTTTTTGCTATTGCATCTGTCATAAGCCTGAGATTTATTTTTGGTTTCTCTTTAGTTCTATGCTCATGTTTGTTTCAATTGAACTCTTGATTACTGATATGCAAAGAGATTGGACTTCTTTGTTTCATATTTTTCTGTTTCAGCCACTTTTTCCTTAGAGTGGTTTTTATATTTGGCATGCACTCATACAAAAACTGAATTGGCTTGAAGTGTTAAGGGCTATGTTGGAAATCTTTCTTAATTATAACTACCCCTAGCTTGCTTTACTTGTGGCCTCTTTGGTCTGCCTTCATTGCAGTCTTCAGCACCTTTATTGTGTTGGGTGTGAGGGTGTGTGTATAGTCCTACATTGCCTAGAGATATGGTCAAAGTAGTACTTATAAGGCTTGGGCAGTCCTCACCTTACTAGTCAGTTTTGTGGGGGGTTGAATTACACCTAAAGCCCAAATTCTAAGATGATTTTAGAGTCTATTCTAGACCTGCTATTGGGCTACCTGGATTGTCCATACTCTAGGTCCATGGTGTTGGGCCTTATGTTGGAAAGCCACCTTAATTGTGGCTGTTTTAGTCCACCTTATTTATGTCCTCTTTAGTCTTTCCTTCATTTGAGCCTCCAACACCTTGACTGTGTTGGGTGTAAGGGGGTATGTTTATCACACATTACCTAAAGATATGATCTAAGTAGTGCTTATATAGCTTGGGCAATCCTCACCTTACATGTTGGTTTTGTGTGATTGAGTTAGACTTTAACCTGAAGTTATAAGAGGCTAGAACCACCTCTTTTTTTCTGAAATTTTTTTTTGATCCGCAAAAATAGTATTTTATATTAGATAAGTTTCAGTACAAGTCGTACTGTGATTTTTACAATCACCAATGAAGTCTCCCATGTGGAGGTTGGTTCCCTAATACAAAACTAATCGTGATGGATTAATGAACCAAAACTCTATGTATATATTGGTGATCCCTATCTGTGGAGCTATTTTTCACTAATTACAAAACCGTTCTCTGATATGGCTTGACCATTGATGAAAAGGATTGTCGAATCCTTTTTCTAGGTTCCTCAACCAGCTCCAACAAAAGAAAATGGCATCATCCAGTATCTTACTTGTGTTGGGGCTATCGTTTGAAAATATGATTCTGTTTCTATGGTTCCATACGTGACTTGATACCAAGATGTGTATTGCAGAACGAGTGCTGCATTAAATTCTGCCTTGGTTGTTGCAAAAAAGGTCCCACCATGTTGATCCAAGACAAGGATTCCCACCAGATCTGCCTAATTCTATGACAGCTGAAAAACAAATGCCCTGCATCCTCCTCCTTTTCTGTACAGAATGGGTAGAGTGTATCATTGATGTCAATATTTCTTCGAGTCAAGTTCAATTTAGTGGGCTATCTGTCCCTCATTAATCTCCAGACAAAGAATGCTACCTTGTTTGGTATTTTTAGCTTCCATATGGCATGGAAAATTCCATCTGTGTTATCATCTTTTTGAGTTCCAGTTCAGTAATTGGTATGCACTTCTAACTGTGTATTTTCCTGTGGTATCATTTGTCCATACCCATTTATCCGATTGCTGGAGATTTATATTAATAGCTTGTATTTCCTCCAGAAACCAGCCCCCATACTTATTTCAGTCTCGAACAGTAGCCTCCTTCACTGCAGACACCATTTCCATTGCCCTTCTGAACTGTCTCCCATCTGCAATACGTATTGCTTTTGTTGTTTCGAGTTCAGGTACAGTCTAGGATACTTTGCCTTTAAAGGGATCCCATCAGCCATCCATCCATCTTCCCAGAATCTAGCTTTTGAACAAGACCCTACATTCCATCTTATGCCCTGTTTGAACCAGCTTTCCTCCCCTGAATTGTGACACACCTTTTTCAGGTCATACCACCATTTGGAGACTGCTTGAGGTGTATTGTTGCCATCCAAGCTCCGCCGACCTGATATTTGGAGTCCAACACTCTAGTCCTGAGTTCTCCCTGGTGGTGAAATAGATCCCACTTTCACTTTCCCAGGAGAGCTTGATTGAATTTGGTCAAGTCTCTAATTCCCAGGCCTCCTTTTTCTTTTGATAGACATGCTGTCTCCCAGCTCACCCAAGCAATTTTGTGGCTATCCATGTCTCCATCTCATAAGAACCTTCTTTGTAGTGTGACTAGCTTGTGTACCACCTTCTTTGGAATCCTGAAAAAAGAAATAAAATAGATAGGAATTTTGTTTAGGGTTGACTTTATCAAAGTCACCCTGCTCCCAAAAGATAATGGCTTTTGTTTCCACTTTGCTAATCTACTCTCACATTTTTTAACTATGGGTTCCCAAGTCACATAGCTTTTTGGGTTTGCCTTGATGGGGATACCCAAATAGGTAAACGGTACAGCTAGCAAGCCACAATTGAGGTACAAGGCAGCCTCATTCAACCATTGGGCAGATTTTCTAATCGCCCCAAACTGACTTTTTGCATAGTTGATTTTTAGGCCTGATACCATCTCAAAACTCCTTAGTATTGCCTTGAGGACCTTCAGGTTTTGCATGGATGCTTCACAGAAGAAAATGGTGTCATCTGCATATTGTAGGATGCTGATTTCTATTCCATCTTTTCCCACCAGTAGCCCCTTGTACTTGTTTGCTTTTAATGCTTCTCTCTCATTAAACCCGTTAAGCCCTCAACCACAATATTAAATAAGAGAGGGGCTAGTGGATCCCCTTGTCTTATTCCCTTTTGCGGAATGAATGCAGCTGTAGGGCTTTCATTAACGAGGATTGACATAGAAGCTGTTTTGATGCAGCCATCCATCCATTTGATCCATTTAGGGCAGAAGCCCATCTTCCTCAGCATAAAAGTCAGAAAATCCTAGCTAACTGAGTCATATGCTCTTTCATAGTCCACTTTGAATATCAAACAACTCTTAACATTTCTCTTCACTTCCTCCACCGCCTCATTGGCAATTAAAACACTATGAAGCACGTGTCTTCCTTCAATAAAAGCTGATCGTCGCTCATCTATGATCTTCGGCATCATCTTCAATCTTCTTGCTAGCACTTTGGCCACTATTTTATATATGCACCCTATGAGCGATATAGGCTTGTATTGATTAAGGTTTTGAGGTTCCAGCACTTTTGGGATTAACGCTATGAATGATGCATTTGTGCCCTTAGGGAATCTGCCATTTACATAGAATTCATCCAAAAATCTGAGCACTTCTGGTTTCATTAGATCCCAGAACTCTTTGATAAAATTGAAATTCAGACCATCTGATCCGGGGCTTTTATGACTCCCACAATCCCATACTACATCTCTGATTTCCTTCTCATCAAAAGGCTGCATCAAAAATTCATTTTGGCTTTGTGAAATTGTCTCGAAAGAGGTTCCCTCAAGTTTTGGCCTCTCTTTGTCGTCTTCCTCAAATTTCCTCCTAAAGAATTGGCGAACCTCTTCTTTGATCCTGGCAGGTTCTTCTATCCAGCTTCCATTTATCATCAATCCTCTAAGCGCATTATGTCCACGTTTACCATTAACTGTGATGTGGAAAAATTTAGTGTTGCAATCCCTTTCTTTTATCCACTTTGTCCTTGCTTTTGCCTTAGCAAAGACTCATAGGATGTGGTTGCTAGCCATAAGTCTTCCTGCAACTTTTTTCTCAACACCAATTCCTTATCATTTAACTGTCTTCCATCACCACCAACTTCTAGGAGGTTCAGTTCCTGCTCAATCCTGTTGATTTTCTTCTGGATTTTCCCAAATTGCTCTTTATCCCATACCTTCAACCTTTGTTTGAGTCCCTTTACTTTTTCTTTCAGCACATAGCCACCCCAACCTCGAATTGATTGTGATGTCCACCAATCAGATACCACCTTTTTGAATTGTCTATCCCGAAATCAACAATCCAGTACTCAAAATGGTTTAGGGCCCCAATCCACATTGGATGATCTCAGTAGTAGTGGGCAGTGATCTGAGAAATTCCTCTGTAGGATGAATTGGGAGGTGTCCTTCCATTTGTTCAGCCAATCTGCAGAAACTAGGAATCTGTCCAGCCTACTTTTAGCTGTTCCGTTTGGTTTGTACCATGTATATTTTCTGCCAATACAAGGTACATCGTCTACCTCTAAATCAGAAACCCAATCATTGAATTCCTTGATACTACTTTCATGATGTTGTGTTTGGCTGGAGCCAATTCTTTCCATAGGCCTTCTTATGTTGTTGAAATCACCCAGTATGCACCATAATCCTCCCATATTCGCGTTTCTGATTTGCTTGATTTGCTCCCACAAATCACATCACAAGGTGAATATACATTCACAATGTTGACTTTGACACCTTCAGCTACCGGTGTTCCTTCCAAATCGATAAATCCAGTCTCTGTGTGTTTCCTTTCTAATTTGAATGTGTGTACATTCCATATGCATAAGATTCCCCCTGTACTGTTATTTGCTGGCTGCATTGCCCATGATATGTCCTTATCACCCCATATTGCTTGACACATTATCCTATCCACTATCTCCTTTTTGGTTTCTTGTAAACAAAACATGTCCACCTTTTCTTTTTTGACCAGTTTTTGTATTGCAGCCCATTTAACACCCCTCCCTAGTGCTCTTGTATGATATAATCTTCATATGGGCAACCATTTCCTTCCCTACCTTTTTGCTTCCTCCTTTTCCCTTTCCTCCAGTTGTATCAACTTGGATATCATTGTGTCTTGCTGTGATTGGCAGGTAACTCCTATGCTCTTTGCCAGTTCCCAATTAAAGTTTGCTTGTGTTTTGATTTCCACATTTTCTTGGGTTAGTTCTATTGGTGATCCCACTGCTCCCGACTCTTCTGTGTGTCTCTCCACCCATTCATTCCTTTCCTGCACCTTGTTGACCTTCAGTGTTGTCAGAGAAAACACTTCCTTTTCTTTAGCATTGATTTGTGGATCTGGTTCTACTGTGTTTGCTTTGTTTGCCTGGTCCTTGTTTGGGCATTGATGTCTTTCTGTTTTATTTTCCTTTTTGTTGTAGTTTTTCTCTTGAATACACCTTCCATTGGTGTTCTGGCCCAGTGGCAGTAGGCCCACTATTATTGTCTACACCATGGTTGTTTTCCCCACCTTTTGCTTTGTTGTGACCCGTTATTGTGCTACTTTTCCCACCTTTTGCTTCATCCCCCTTTAATTCAAATTCTGCTGACCATGTTTGTTCCTTTTCAAGATTCATGTTTTCTTTTTCATCTTTTTTGTCCTTGTTTACAGTCCACTCTCTTCTCATCTTTGTTGTTTCCACCAAATTGTCCCCTACCGTCCAGTCCCAGTTGTTGTCTGATGGGTTCTTGCCCAGAATATGCCTTAGTTTTTCACCTTTCTGCCCCTATTATGTTTCCCATGCTATCAGACTCTGTACCAGCTATTGGGTCTTTGTCATCAGCATTCTGATGTCGCGACAGGGTTGGCTGGGTATTACCCATCAGTCTTGTGTCGTGTCCTTGACCGTTGGGTCTTTGGGTTTTGTTGCCACTTCCAGAATCCTCTTCTCCTTCACATTGAGCTTTTCCTTTTGCCGCCATGATTTCTTCTTCCGGGGAGTTGGTGTCTAGTGGCATGATTGATTCAGCCTCACTGTCAATGGAGGTGATCTCATCTGAAGACCCAAACATGCTCAACAGGCCTTGTTTGTGTCTGCATGAGCTTTGACTAACCTCCTTGGCCAGATGTATTGCGTACTCTACGCCATTAATAATTGTTGTGACTGTGTGCTGTATCATGGGTCCTCGAGGTGTTCTGATTAATACTCTAGCTCTGTCTATTCTTCGCATTTCTTCCACTTCCATCATTTCTCCTACCGCTGCCACAATCTTCGATATGTTTTCTATGTTCCATGCGTGTAGGGGAACACCCCAACATTGCAGCCACACCAGTCTGTTCCCCGGTCGCATACCTGGGTTCCATTTCTCTAGTGAATGGAAAAGCCACATTCCATTTTCATCTTTGTTTATACACATGCTCTGCTCGTGAGTCAGTGAGACCCACCAGGAGAACCATGTCGTCACCCATATATGTAGGCCTGATCTCCTCTCCTGCTTTCCACATAAGCTCCTCTTGCAATCTGTCGAACATGTCTAGTTTTCGTAACCTCCCAACCCATGTGTTATTGAATATGTTCATTTGCTCCACAGGGATGTTCATTTGCATTGTTGAGTGTGATATTATTGATGTCTGTTGTTTTTGCCTTTGATTTTCTCTCTTCCCCATGCTTTTGGTTTTTGTTGCCACTACATTCGCATACGACCTTGGCTTTGACCATTGTTGCTTACTGTGGTTAGCCAAACTGCCTCCTTCTGTGCTGGATATGTCATCATTTCTGTTAATTTCCCGATCTTTAGCTTGTGCTCTGCTTCTGTTCAACCCCCCCCCCCCCCCCCTTTCTGCACCTCTGCTATGGGCCTTTTCTCTGTTTTCATCTCCCTCGTGTGCCTCGAAAGGTTAGCGTGAAGCTTAAGGCCACCAATGGCCATGTTGTCTAATCGTTGTTCAAGGAGTTTCACATTCTCGACTCCTTCGAAACAAACGAAACTATACCTCCATCTGCTCCTATTACGATTTCAAGCTATGAAGACTTCTCTCACATCTCCCCACTTGTTAAACTGCATCCACATCTCCTCCCCCATTTCCTCTGGAAACCGAGTGAAGTAGAATGACTGGATGTCTGGAGCATCCCTCCAGTTTTTCACGCCCTCTCTACTGTTTTTGCCTCTTCCGTCACCGTGCAAGCATGCTCCCCAGTTGTACCATTTACCGTTGTAGATATGTCTTGGGTCCCCTATTTTGTTTCTCTCTCTACCTCTTCTGTTTCTCTCTCTATCTCTCCATTCTCTCCCTCTCATTCTCTCTAATTAAGAATAAGCATGGAAGTGGCAATTGTCTAACTTGACCCCTTGGTTGAAGGGGCTTTAATTCCTTGTCAAGAACCAACTCTTTTATGCTGTTATGTTGAAGACCAGCCGACTTTATTCTAACAGTTTTTAACCTGTGCATGAAATGAATATGTAGTATTTAGAAAAAACTGACATGAAAGCTGACTATATTCTTCTTGCAAGATGACTATACACTGATTTTCAAACCTAAAGTCTCAACACTCTTGTAAAGACAAATGGATAATTCCTGTTATTCAATTTTTTTCTCTTTAAGGATCCGAGTACAAAATTGAACATCTTATGCCAATGATGGTGTAGTTTTTGAAGGTTAATTTGATTTGTGGATATCTGTTTGTACAGTTTTTTTGTTGATGAAACCGCATTCAATTTAGTAGTCTATAATGACCTGATTGTAATGATGCTAATGAATTATTGGTTTCTCCCAAGAGTTCCATATTTAGGTCATTATCTATTAATGTATTGTTCTTGATATGTAGGAGCATCTTTCAAATTTCAGAATGCATTTGGAATCATTGTTCTGCAATGCAATATTAGTTTGCATATGTGGTGTATATGATTATTGTTTGGCTTATCAAAAGTTATCTCCTTTAAATGTTAGGCCTTACAAGCACAGGGCTTCAAGTATTCAATTATCCAGTCCATATATGATTATTGGAAAGAGAAGGTATGAAATCAGCTCCAATATTATCACTTATGAGGGACATGTCTCCTTTGTTAATCTATATAACTTTCATGCTATCTAAATTATAATTAGTAATTTTCTATTTTATATTAGCCAGTATTTACAAAAAATATGATACCTTTTCCCTCTTTTGCATGTTTTTGGGGGCAGCGAGAACGGTGGCAAAAGCCTGTTCTGCGACGTTTGCAGGTTAGACTTTAGAACATTACAATTAATATATTGTTTGTCACTGCATATTTATTGAGCTAAATATATGTGATTTGATATTTATCGCTTCTATGATTCAATTTAATGATAGTACCTTGGACTGATTTGTTTAGAGATGTATAATTTTATGTTTTGGCTTTTCTTCTAGTATGCATAATTACTCATGATATGATATCAAATTTGTTAAGAGATTATAATTACATCTTTTAGACCGTTTCCTTTACTGGTTTATTTTTGTATTATTTTTGTTATGTTATTACACGTTTGGTTTAACTCTTTTTGGAGTTTGCTAGTTTCCTGAAAGAACTTTTGAAAAAAAATGATTATTTCCCTGAAAATACTCTTACCAAGCATGCAGTTGGTGATTTTGCAGATTGCAAATTTTCAAATTCTTAGTGCCATTGATTTTGGCATGATTTAACTGTTCATCTCATGCATAACATAGTTTTCTTCATTCTGGATTCCTTCTTTTCAAAATCTTCCTGTAATTTGCTGCTAACTATAATACTCCATTTTTGTTTTTATTATTTTTGCCTTTGGGGGCGGGGGGGGGGGGGGGGGGTGGGGGTGGGGGTGGTTGCTATACCTATTCTTGTTTGCCTAAGTATTATGAGGGACAAGCTCATCATGAAGAATTTTGACAAGGTGAACTGCATTTTTGCATACAGCCGCCTCCACCAGTTAACGACACCAACCCGTATAATGTCTTTCGGCCAAGGGAGAAGGCCCACAGACTTCACACAAGAAGGGTAGGTGGAAAACTTGGCTCATGTTTTCATTGTACCTCAGTTTTGGGTAAATGCTTTTTCCTCAAAGGCATGACTTTATTGAAAACTTCACATGGTTTTTGATTGACTAAGCCCTTACATTTTTCTCTTCAGATGCAAAGGAGAGAAAACAACGTGCAGTCATTTGAAAAGCTCCGCCAGGTCAGCTCCTTTAATTGATTCTAGTTCTTATGCATCTGTTGAAGTTAGTAAAATTGAGCTTGTATCTTCTTCTCTTTTGAGGGTCTGGTGTTCAGTGTGAGATAATGGTTTTATGAACTTGTGGTTTATCCTTGTACTATGAATTGTTATTTCAAAGAATGGGAGTATTAAAAAGTTTTCAAAGGATTAGTAGAGGCATTTTCCCCAAATTATTGTTTCAGAGAATATTTAGTTTCTTGAAATACATTTGACCCATATTTCATGTGGTTCTAATATCTGTGTTTTGATGAGAAACAATTGTGTATATATGTTGGGTGCAAATAGTATTTCCTTACTTGACAATTTAGCAAAATCATCTTTACATTGTCATGATCTTTTAATCTTACAGTATCTTCTGTCATTCACTGTCAAGAGCACAACTTTTTGATAAAAAAAATTGATGTAAAAGTCAGTTTGAAAGTGATCAGTTTTGGGGTTGTAAGTAGGATTGTTGTCATTGTAGTACGACACAATAATAAGATAGCAGTGCTTAGGACTGATCATTATTTGACCCAAGAGTGAACAATGCAAGTGATATATATTCCATAATTTAGTGCATGGCTTGTGTGCTGGAAATTGTTTGAAAGAAAACATAGAATCTGGTTAACAAAAGTTCTCATCTTAATTAAGTGTTATATATCATGGATTTTCTTTTGCTGACATGCTTTAAATAAAAGCCATATGGTGGATAGGACAACTTGCGGCTAGATTAATGAAATTGTATAATCTGGTATCAAAAGTAATCACAAATTCACTGCAAAAGAAAAATAATTTGGTAAATGGAAACGTAAGTTTGAAATGAGTAAAGAATGGGATGCAACTCTTGGTAGATGGTACTACTATTCTTTATATAATTGTCAGCTTTAATTCATTTCTTTGTTTTTTAGTATAGTGTTGTAGAAAATGTTCATAATTCATATTGTCTGTCTGAAGAAATATATGGCTAAAGGATTTCCTTCTCTTTCAATTGGAGTGTTTCTGATGCAATATATATTACCTGAAAACTTATTTAAAGCTTTCACCATAAACAGGTCAGGCGCAACCTTGACCAAGCTAAAAGCTTGTTGGAAGCGTTGATCAAGGTTTGACTTTCAAGTTATTTCTTGAGTGTTTTACCCTATTTATATCGTATTGTTTTCATACTTATTATGTTGATATACAATCATAACCAGAGGGAAGAGAAAAAAAGAGAAGTAATGGAGAGTGAAGTTATGCTGCAGAGGATGCAAATGAAGTACAAGGTACACGTATTCTTTTGTATATTAATTGTGTGGAATCTGTTGACATTTAAGAGCTGATTCTTAGTGTTAATTCCTGTTTTTGCTTGAAATCTTGACTGAATTGCTTTTGTCTTTGGTTATGACTTACGAGTTAGAATACAAAACCTTTTCATATATATTTGATACCTATTGAACATAGGTAAAAGTATGAGAATTTTCTCTTGTATTTGCACTTATTTTAGGATCTGCTAATCAGAGATGTAATTAGCAATCTCCATGCTCTAGTTCTTGGTGGTTCAGCCAGAAGAGTGATAAAGAAAAAAAAGTAGAGAATTTGTACCAAAGTATGCTACTTAGATGCACCTCGCTGGATCAATTTTATCTTCGATAGGAATTTATTGGCGTTGTGGACTTTGTTTTGGCTTGGCTATAAAATGCATTGTGAAGTAGTTTTTTGAACCTATGAACTAATGTATAATTCTCTATTTCAGCATGAAACCGAGTTTTTGGAAGACAACATAGCACTCTCTGGATTTACTCCCTTCACTTCCAAGTTTGTTTCCAGTGAAGAGGAATATTTCGATTCAGATGATGTCATGATAAACCGTCTTCCCCGCACACGGTCTACTGCAGTACAGTATTTGCCTTCTCATGAAACCAACGTTCCCATGGTTCCTGCCGTTAGTACAAAGCAAGAGTTCAGGAGGAGATATGTCCCACATGGATGGCCTCATAAACTGGTAAATATGTCTTTGTTTATATCTGACTTTGTTTGGATAAACTTCTCTATAGGAGAAAAAAATAGCAAGGTAAAAATGCATTGAGTTTCTCTCAAGTTAAAATTATGCACTCTAGTTTTTGAAGAAGTTAGATGGGAAGAATTTCTATGAAGTTAGCTTATGGAAGAAGTTCAACGCATTTTAGCTTTTTATTTTCTTCTCTTGGGAGTGCTTGTGGAGAAGTTTATCCAAATAGGTCTTATATCTATCCATCTATCTATTCATAGAGAATCAGAGATAAATAAGATATAGAGAAGTGTGTTAGGCTTGAGCGTAGGAACTAGGAAGAGATACATTTTTAACTGTATAATCATAAATGAATGGTCAAAGATTAGATTTTATGTAAATGAACACATTTTTTACTATTCATATATGGTTGCACGGTCAAGATCAACACATTTCATTTTTTTTTTAATTGTCCTCTTCATGTTCCATATATTTTTTTGTTATCTCAGTTCAGTATGGTTGTTGAGCTGTTGTGTGAAATGGGGTTATGCAGGATCCACTTGAGCCAGTTTTATTGTTCACCAAACCTCTACTTCCAGATAAGTTGGCCATGGCAGGCATCATGCCACCAGATTCAATCACACCAAATGGTGGGGTGTCACCACCGCCATATAGATTTCGTGGAAGAATGGGTAGAGGTGGCCGTATAATATTTGACCGATGGAATCCACTTATGCAAACACCAATTGATTGTGGTAATTCTTATTATATGCCGCCAAAACCACGACCTTCAACATGTAACTAATTTGTGTGTGCAATCTGTGGTGCTAAATTGGTATCTATCCTGTTGGTTAGAATTTAATTGATAACCTAATCATTAGGAAGGTACAATGTTGCGAAGGGAACTTGTAAACATGATTTAGGCCTGTAAGTTTTTTTTTTCCTCTTCTTTTCTAGGTACAAGGCCATTAAGTATTTTTCATTGGGGTAGTAAAAGCTAGATGCATTTTGTATTGATATATTTTCGAGTTTCCTCTGCCTTAGCTCATGCAATGGGTTCACACTTTTTATGTAGAAAATAAATAAAATAAAGTTTCTTCCAAAGAACCAAAATAACATATCTTTAACAATAAATTCCCATAAGAACATAATCTGAATTTACACATGGTGATATCTTTTTGAGGGGTCGTTTTCATTTTTGATGCATGCAGAGATCTACGTTATTGAAATATTGTTAAATGGCCATTTGGTTGAGGGTGCACGACCCACTGACTGGTAACCCCGTTTGGTCGGAATTTTTTATGCAATATTTTCTAAAGGCTTTTCAACTTGTATATTTTTTCTTCTTTCCCGAAATGAACTGGTGCAGTGCTCAATCTTAATCTAGTAGATCTTATTGAAGTCATGATAAATTGATTTTCAAATATTTTATCTAATGAGATGTCGAGTCTTAAGGGTAAGGAGATAAGGTAATAAAAAATTGAGTGAATATCATGAAAATCTAAGTAAGAACTTAATTGGTGGTGTTGGTAAGGATTCAGTAAAAATGTATAAAAGAAAATATACACAGAAATAAAGACCAAAATCCAATTTTTCAATTGAAAAGTTAGTTGGGTTTACTAATGTGGGCTGAATGGCGTACAGGTAAAGTTTTACAATTTTGAAATACTTTGTGCAGAATTTTATAATAACTTTACAAGTTACAATATGAAAATTTCAATAAAAGTTACATATATCCAAAAACTCCGAAATTACAACAATTTTTATTTAATAGATGGATGTAACTTTCTTGTAAGATTATTAAAAGAACTTGGAATTGTATATTGGTATGTACTAATTGGTGTAGTGTAAGGTTATTGGATTTGTATTTATAACAATTTCGTAATACACCTTTACCTTTGTCTGAATTAATTACAGATTTGGGTGGACAGAGAGAGAAAAAGAAATAGGGGAGAGAGAAACAAATAGAAGAAAAAGTTGAACAACGGACATCAAATACTAAGGATAATTTGGACAATAACTACTGCAGTTAAATTGGATAATTTTTTTTTTTACAATAACTACTGCAGTTAAATTGGATAATTTTTTTTTTTACAATAACTACTGCAGGTAATAATTTCTACGAGATTGAATTTATTACAATTCTAACTATAAGATAAATTTGCTCCATCATAACAAGATAGATTTACTACAAGATAGGTTTTTTGTGGTTATTGAACAACGGACACTTTAATTCAAGTGGATTAAATAAAAATTTATATGGGAAAAGAGAACTAAACAGAAGAGAGAGAATTTATTAGATATAATTGGTAGTTGTAAGAAGGGACAGAAATAATAAATGTAATAGATAAATTAAAGAAAAAAATAATTACTACTCTGTATCAACAATGATTACCCATTGAAACAAAGACAATAAATTTTACTTGATTGATTGGTTTCAATGATAAATTTACCTTGAAATTTTACAGAGACCAAATTTTTTTATATGTTGTTATCAATCAATTATATGATTAAGATTTGAATTTTTGGAGAATAGGTAGTCTTGGGTGTTAAGTTATATCACTCAGTTTCCAACGGTAACATCAAGAAACAACCACAGCTTCTTTCCTCGATCACTTTCTTTCATGCTTCTTAGGCTTTGATCGATCTCCTTTTCACCTTCTCATCTTCTCTCTTTCTCCTTCTTTCTGCCAAGGTAATTTAAAAATTATTACTATTATTATTAATTCTTGTGGTGTTTATTTAGTTAAATACTATAGTCCAAGTTCTTAGTATAATAATATGTCTAATTAACAATCTTTGTATGCATGTTGTTGTTTTACTGAAAATGGGTCGTGCAAGAATCACCTTGAAACATATCTCAAATGAGAGATCTCGCAAGAAAACTTTCATGCAGAGAAGGAAAGTACTTGTCAAAAAAGCTCTGAATTTTCCACCTTGTGTGGAGTTGAAGCCTGCTTGATTGTGTATGATGATGGCAATGTGATGTTGAACCAGTGACTTGTCCCAAAGACCCTGCGTTGGCACACTCAATCCTTCAAAAGTATGAGTCTCAGAAGAATGAGAGACCTCTTAGTATTCAAGACTTTGTTGAGGATAGGAAGAGCATTGTTGAAGCTAAGATTTCCAAAGTTCACAAAGAGATCACCAACATCAAGTATCCAACTTGGAATCCAAGTTTCAGAAACATGGAAGAGGAGCAATTGAGGGCTTTCATTGCTCTGGTGGATGCCAAGATTAGGGCTTGTGATCATACTTTGAAAAACATGCATCAAAGTGAAGGCAACTTCATGCAAAACATGGCTTGGGGAAATGCTTCCTTCTCCCATTCTACTCCTATGGAGCCACTTAATAATAATGGGAGTGTGGATGTTACAAACTCAATAAATCAACTTTATGAAGCTTGTAATCATGGACTGTACATTCAATAAGTTGATGCTCCCTTTAGTTACATTCCAGATGTGGTTCAGGAAAGTGCTAACTGCTTGCAAAACATCTCTCAAAGCCAACCCATACATGAAGAAGCTTTAAAGACACTTAATGTTGAGAATGAGATGGTAGGTTTTAGTAATAGAGTTGATGTGCCACTAGATAACCCTAATCAACTTGGTGACTTGCTGGACTGGTTTGATGGACCTATTGATTGGTATGATCATTTGGGTTGGACCAGTCAACCCAATGAATTTATCTTGTTGCAAAATATTGAAGTTCAATCTCAGAATGAGCAACAAGGAGGAGCAGCTTTAAAGACACTTAATGTTGAGAATGAGATGGTAGGTTTTAGTAATAGAGATTATGTGCCACTAGATACAACTAATCCATTTGGTGACTTTCTGGACTGGTTTGATGGACCTATTGATGATTGCTCTGATCTTGTTTGTTGGACTAGTCAACGATGAATCTCAGAATGAGCAACAAGGTGGAGGATATTTGGATAGATTTCAAACAGATTGCTATAATCTGAATTTCTGAATGGCTAACTTTGAGTCAACTTTTATTTTGATGCTCTTAATATTTAGTTTAATGTGTAACTTTAAGGCATTTATGTGCTTGAAAGTGATTTCGGCTGCAAATGTAGGATTTATGTTGCTAGCAGAAAGTGTAAATTTGGGTATCATATGTGTAGTTTCAGAGTATTGTCTGTTTTGTATATAATATTTCTTTTGAATTCATTGTTCAAAGATTGAATTTACATTTTTCCATATATGATCATCAATGTTTTGATAAAATCCTCTTAAGGTTACCTCTTTAGCTTGCTTAATTTGTTGGATGATTCTATTGGCAGTTGCTAATTTTGGGTCTGCTTTGGTTTTGGCAACATTTTCTTTTCCTGGTTGATACCTTGTTATGCTCTCCTTAACTCCTTCATCTTCTCTTGTAGTACAATCTTATTTTCCATGGAAAACATCACGTTGACCAAAAAACATAATTAAAAATAGCAAGACATGAGTTGTGTAGATGTTATATCTTTCCACTTTAGCATCTCATGTATAAATATTTGCTTGTAGAATCGTTTCCTAGCATGCTGTTAATAACATTGCTTGTGTTTATCTGAAGGAGTCTTCAGTTAGTTTGTGTCCAGTGTTGGGTACACAAAGAAATGCTGGACTCTGTTGACCCACAATTTCATTTTGTGCACTAGTTGTGGCAAGTTGTTATCAGCTGCTATTAAGATGTGTTATGCACCACTTTGTGATACACCATCTTGTTTGTGATACAATATGTTTGGGGAGGTTCAAAAGCACTTTTAACCAACCAAGTTCATTATTTTGCTTCATACAAGATCATTGCTAGTATGGTATTTCATTGTGCAGATTAGGAGTAACTGTCTATCACATAAGTCATAATCTGATGAACCAATTGAACAGTTTGCAGTGACTCCATAAGCAAAACACATTCATCTCCATTTAGCGGGTTTTCTCTTTTTCCTGCATACATGATAATATTTTTTTTTTCTCATTTCAAACCAACAAAAATTGTATGAGAAAAGCACAACATTTTTTTTAATAAATACCCAAAATTAATAAATAGATATTTTTTATGTAAACCAACAAATTTAAGACAATTATATTTTTTTAATAATTTTTATTTTTCATTTTTTTAACTATTATCATAGCATTGTCTTTATACTTGTTAACCACCATCCTCGTCACTATTTGTTCTAAAAAGTTTCGTCACGTTATACATAATATATAATTACACTTTTTTAAAATAAAAAAGGCTTAAAAGTTTAACTTACAGGTTCCACAGAAAAAGAAAGGAAAGATTGGTGATGAAAAGAAAACATTTCAAATTTCAAATTGTAATCCTTCCTTTTTTGTATTTTTTTTTTACTTTAAATATTTTTATTTTCAAACACATAAATATATATGTCATGAAAAAACCATCAAACTTTCAGTAATTCTTCATAATTGCAATATAAATTTTAATGATCTTACGGCAAGGACTTAAAGTCCAACTTTGAACAATGAATTAGAAGAAATATTATATAACATAGATAATGCTCAAAACTTTGCTCAAAGTTGGCCATTAAGAAATTCACATTATAGCAATCTGAGATTGAACAGGAATATTTTGCAAGATAGATTCATTAGGTCGATTAATCCAGTCCTCAAAGTCACCATATTGATTAGTTGACTATTGTGGCACATCAACTTGATTAATATTTTGCAACTTATCATTAAATGGCTTTAAATCTTCATGTATGGGTTGGCTTTGAAAGATGTTTTGCAAGCAATTGTTTATAGATGGAGAATTGGAAGTTTTTGAGGTAGGTTGAAAACTTGCCACTTACATATGGGACGATTAATGTTTTTGATTAACATCCTAATCGGACTTAGGATAAACCAATGTACACTGAGTTTATATAGACACTATCAGTATCAACTATTAGTCTAATATGTGAATCAAATTCTCTGAACAATGTACAGTATTAGCATATAAAAATTTGGGTGATGCTAGGTGCACCCAGCATTTTAAGTGAATGGACAAAAATACCCTTCACTCAAGTTGATCCGTACGAGTCATACGGATCAACATGATCTGTATGAGTCATATGGATCAACTTGATCTGTAAGTTGATCCATATGACTTATACGGATTTCATACGAATCAAGTTGATCCGTATGTTTAAATTATACTTACGGATCAAGTTCATCCGTACAAACCATACGGATCAACCATAGGATAATTTTGGAATTAACAAAAAATGCTGGGTGCACAAGCAATAAAGTTGGTGCACCTAGCATCACCCTAAAAATTTCCTTCATTTTTAAGATTGGGTTCTCCATTATTGGTTGAATTGTGTGAACGGAAGCTTATCCCACTACAATAAATAGTGGTAAATTACTTTATGCTTAATATGCCACTAATGAGTTTCACCAAAAAACAAAACACAAGAAAAAAATTCTAATAGTAAAGAAATAAACCAAAAACCTCTCAATTTTGAACACTTTTTTTCTTTGGAAAAAAAACCTAGTCACTAATTGTATAAAAGTTTTAATTTTTTTTTACATTATCTCATCAATCAAAATTTATTATATATAAAAGTTTGTTAACTTTTATAAGAATTACATTAATAGTCATACTTCAATTTTTTTGGAATAACCAAAAAGTGTAAAACTCCTCCCGCTGGATTGGTCTATTTTTTAGATAAAGCAGTACTTTTAGTTGTCATTTCGTACTTAAGTCATGGATCAAACCCTAGACCTTATTAAAGGACCCAAAAGTTGAACCGCTTGTGCCAACAACTTATAGTTCATACTTGTAAGGAGATTTGTAAATATGCATTTGCTTTGATATATCTTGAATTCTTGTATACACATGAATACACTTTACAGACAAGAGAGGATAGCTTTATATAGACCTAAACTTAACTACTCTAATTATAAGGATGAAGTTTGTTATTTGTTACAACAGTCTATAGGAGGTTATTTTCCTCTATCCTTTACATCCCCCCACAAACTGAGTGTGGGTAGTTGATGAACATTCAGTTTGGGTCAAAGGCTTAAAAAGGTATGGCTTGAAGGAGCCTTGGTGAGCAGATCGGCTACTTGAAACTGGGAGGGGATGTGCTTGACAATTATTTCACCATTGGTAGCCTTTTCACGAACAAACCAAAGATCTAATTCAAAGTGTTTGGATTTGGAGTGCAGAACTGGATTAGCTGTTATCATCACTGCACCTTGATTATCACACCACAGCAAAGGAAGCTTTGTTTGAACAATATGCAATTCTGTAAGGAGAGACTGAAGCCATTTAATTTCAGGAACTAGAGCTGCTAAACTTCTGAATTCTGCCTCAGTGCTGAACCTAGAGACTAACTGTTGCTTCTTTGCAAGCCATGACACAAGATTGTTTCCTAAATAAACACAGAAGCTTGAGGTGGACTGCATGTCAAATGAGTCACAAGCCCAATCTGAATCACTATAGCCAGTGATGAAGAGATGCTGGGAAGGATAAAAAGCTAAACCATGATCAACTGTGCCATTGAGATATCTGAGTACACGTTTTGTGACCTTCCAATAACTTTCAAGAGGGTTGTGCATAAACTGACAAAGCTTATTTACTGCATAAGCTATATCTGGACGAGTGATGGTGGCATATTGTAGGGCTCCAACTACAGATATGTAGAGAGTTCGGTCAAAAAAGGCATCTGTACCATCCATATGCAGTTTTGAACCAGGGGCCAGATGAGTCTTTATGGGTTTGGCATTATGCATATTGACTTTGGCTAAAAGATCAGTGATATATTTGGATTGAGATAGGAGAAGAGCCCCAGTAGTGGTGTAGTTGGCTTCGATGCCTAGAAAGAAATGTAAGGTGCCTAGGTCTTTGAGAGGATAGAAAGAGTGAAGTTTAGAAATCACAGATTGGACTGCAGAGGTGTAGCTTCCTGTTATAATGATATGATCAACATAAACCAGAATGTAGGTGATAAATTTTGGTGTAGCATGCACAAACAGAGATGTATCACACCTAGTTGGCTTAAACCCAAAAGAAATCAGACTAGATGCAAGCTTGGAAAACTAGGCTCTTGGTGCCTGCTTGAGCCCATAGATAGACTTCTTCGGCTTACAAACAAGATGGGAATTGGTAGAAGTGAAACCTTCTGGTTGCTGCATATAGACTTCCTCTTGAATGGTCCCATTTAGAAAAGCATTGTTGATGTCCACTTGTCAGATATCCCATTTTCTGGTGACTGCAATGCTCAAGACTGTGCGAATAATGGCTGGTTTAATAACAGGACTGAATATCTCATTGTAATCAAGGCCTGGTCTTTGAGAGAACCCTTGAGCCACCATTCGAGCTTTGTGTCTGGCTATAGAGCCATCAACATTGTATTTCAAACGATAGATCCATTTAGAGCCAATAGCCTTTCTATGAGGGGGCAAAAGGACTAAATCCCATGTGTTATTCTGCATAAGTGCCATATATTCTGCCTTCATTGCAGCTAACCATTGAGGATTTTGCAGTGCATCCTTGGTACACCTTGGAGTCATCTCTGTCAGTAAGGCTTTGGGTTTGAAGATGCCAGATTTAGCTCTAGTAGTCATAGGATGGGTATTGGTTGCAGGGTTAGGAGGAGTAGAGTGCTCAGTGACAGGTGTGATAGATGTGGGGGGAATGGGATCTGGTATGGGAGTGATGGGTACAGCTGGTGTTGGAGCAGGAGGATTGATAGGATTGATGGTTGCTATAGAAGGAGGGAGAGTAGGCTGAGTGGGGGAAACAATGGTGTTTGGAGTAAAGAAGGATGGATTTGCTATCATAGGGTATTGTGTTTCATCAAATATAATGTGTCTAACAGTATACTCCCTTCCAGAGTTAGTGATACATTTGTAGCCTTTGTATTTGGTGTTGTAGCCAAGGAATATGCACGAGGTGGATTGAAACTCAAGTTTGGTTTTGGTGTAGGGTCGTAGATAAGGATAGCAAAGGCACCCAAATGGTTTAAAAATGGAGTAGTCAGGTGTTTTGTGAAAAAGAACCTCAAAGGGAGACTTATAGTGGATTACTGGAGAGGGAATGTGATTTATGATGAAAGTGGCAATGCTGAATGCTTCTGCCCAGAACTTGGAAGGAAGACAAGAGGCTGCTAGCAAAGTGAGACCGGTTTCAGTCAAGTGGCAATGCTTTCTTTCAGGAGCACCATTCTGCTCATGTGTATGGGGACAAGATATGCGATGTCTGATGCCATGATCTGCAAGGTACTTAGTCAGCACTAGGTACTCCTTGCCACCATCAGTTTGCAGAGCTTTGATCTTTTTATTGAATTGTAATTCTACCATTGTTTTGAATTGGATGAAAATTGATGGAACTTGGGACCTGTTATGTAGAAAATACAGCCAAGTGAATTTACTGTGAGCATCCATAAACAGAATATAGTATCTATAGCCTTCTTTTGAAGGTGTAGGGGAGGGACCCCATACATCAGTATAAATCAGATCAAAAGGATAGTGATAAACAGAATCAGAAATTAAAAATGGAAATTTGTGCAACTTGCCAAGACAACATGCCTGACACACTGATTTATTTTTCTCAGAACAAAGAATACGACAAATGTTCATAACATGTTTGACAATTTTATCTGAACAATGACCTAGCCTTCTATGCTAGGTATCAAAATCATTTGCAAGAACAATAGAATTATGGACAAACATAGAAGATTTTAATCTTGGTAGAATGAGCTTCAGGTCTTCAAAAACATAGAGTTTATCCTTGAGATGACCTTGAAGAAGAACCTGCTGGGTTTCCTGACATTTAACCACACACTTATTAGAATGAAATTCAAAGAAAACACCATTATCCTTAGCAAATTGGGAAACACTAATAAGATTTTTGGTTATATTAGGAACATATAAGAGATTCTGTAGTGTGAAGTGAATATGAGGATTTTTTGAAGAAAAAGATTAGTGTCTAGTATGAGAAATAGTTAGAGTAGTATCATCTCCCACGTGCACACGCTCACCTCCATTGTATTCATTCTTTATCATGAGATTACCAAGATCATGTGTTAGATGATGAGTGGCACTAGTGTCAGGATACCAAGAATCATCAGCTTGATTGGAAGCAGTGGCAAGCATAGCCTGAGCAGAGTGGTTGGTGGAGTTGTCATTTGGGCTGTGGGTCGCATGGGGTGTTGGTTCGATGAGATTTTCATCAAAGCGGTACCAGCAGTGGAATGCAGAGTGACCAACACGGCCACAGAGTTGGCATTGAAGCTTTGGACCACAACCTTGAGTGGAAGAGATGGAAGTGGATCTGCCACCGCTCCCTCTACCACGAGTTCCTGATCTACCTGGACCATGGCCGCGAGAAGGGTTGGAAAGCCCTCTTCTTGATTGGGTCTGACTATGCACAGTGTGTGCTTGAATGGGGGTTGTGCCCCTTTGTTTATGATGCTCCAATCTTTTTTCTTGATGCATGAGGGAGGCTTCAATTTGAGGAACAGTGAAGGGTTCAGATCGCATGAGACACGAGGTGATGAGCCCATCATATTCTTCAGGGAGACCATAAAAAATTGCATAAATGTGTTCTTTATCTGTTAAGGGAGAGCTGATTGCGCCAAGGGTTTCTACGATCTGCTTGATCTGGACCAAATACTCGCTGATTGACCCTTGCTTCTTGGTGTTGCGAAGTTGAATGCGAAGCTGCTTGATTCGCACTTTCGTTTGGGAAGAGAAATAGGTTTTGAGGATGGCCCAGATTTCGTGCGACCAGACTCAACCAACGACGCGAACGCGAAATTGGTTGTCCATCGATTCAAGAAGCCAAGATTTGAGAAGATTATCTTGCTGCTCGAAGTTTTCATAGGCAGGGTTGACGGAATCGGTTGCTTCATCTTTGGTGAGAAACTGTGAGGGAATCGTGTGATCCCCAACAATGTGTTGTTTCAAGCGGTGACCTTTGATGGTGGATTCGGCAAGCTGCATCCAGGTGAGAAAGTTGTCGTCGGTGAGCATGCAAGAGATAGCGGAAGAGAAGGTTTGGGGAGCGAAAACCATGGAGGCGGAAGCCATGGATGTGGATCGAGTGGCTTAATCTGATACCATGTAAGGAGATTCTAAATATGCATTTGCTTTGATATATCTTGAATTCTTGTATACACAGGAATACACTTTACAGAGAAGACATGATAGCTTTATATAGACCTAGACCTAACTACTCTAACTATAAGGATGAAGTTTGTTATTTGTTACAACAGTCTATAGAAGGTTATTTTCCTCTATCCTTTACAATACTTAGATAATTTATGATTAATTAATAGTGTACAAATGTTTACATTAAAAATGCATAAAATTTCCTAAATTGAAATTTGAATTATCATAACCTTTGTGTAATCGAAAAACGTTGGTTTGAGCATTCCCTTCACAAATTTGTATCTTCTAGACCAAAATAAAATGTACTTGCATGCAATATCATGTCATAATACCATGCATAGACCTTCTCAAAAAAAAAAAATGAATAGAAATTATTATTTTCCAAGCCGCATATAACTACGTTACAAATATACACAATGCTAACTTTGGTCATCTGAGACCCACAGCTTTGATTTCAGTGGTAAGCTTTTAAATGCATCTTTGAAGATACCTTGGAGTTAAGTAATCATATGCAGTGGTGCACATTTTACAATAACGTTAGAAACCCTTATGGAACATTTGACTGTGCTCATCGATAATTCTCCACAGGCTGTAAGGAAGTTCATGCCTGCAATGAAAGCTGAATGAATAATCCATGTCATAAAAGAGAAGATAGATAAAGATAAAGAAATATGTAATGCTCATCATATTACCTACCAGTAAAATACAGCCCCAGCAATGAGAAATCATTAGCTGTGTGATAGATTCTGAAAAGGTAGAAACCCTTTGGAGGGTTGATGTGTTAGCCAGATTTCTGGATTACATCATTAGCAACTCAAACTTCCCTAATGTCAGATGATTATCCGGTACATGGGGGCCCCACGCTCTAAAACATGCCTTTCCCAATCTGATCAAGTCCAAATGGGTTTTCCTCAAGCCACTCACTTTGGCCATGCTCCATATCAAGCTTACCCTTGCCATATGTCAAAAATTGTTCTTTCATTCTTATTGCCACGGCTTCTACATCGGATTGCAGAAAGATCTGGTCAATGTCAATAGTCTAAGTAAGCATCAATAGTAACAAACTCGAAAGTATTCAAAGAATACAAGTGAAGTCATTGCTCAGCACAATAAAGTGTCACTAAAAAGGAAATATAATACTGAAAACAACTATTTTGTTGTACTGTATGGTCCATGGCTTCCACTCAGATGTGATAAGCAATTGTGTTTTATAAGATTAATGGAGGAGACCTGACTATAAAATGCACATTGATAAGCAAGTGTGTTTTATAAGATACTTCAAAGTCTAATTACCTTCCCATTAGGTGCTAGAAGATCCACCACTGCTTCGATTAAAGATCTCTGCAGCATCCTCCATCTATGCTCAGGTTTATTGAAATCAGGGTTTGGACACTGGATAAAAAGAGCCAAAATAGATTAAGGCTAAGCAGTTGATGGAAAAAGAAAGAGAATTACAAATGTGATTACTCATTTTCATTAAATTCAGAGACTCATCTACCACAAGGAATAAGTTTGAAGCCCCTACAACTTTTGTCCTTCCAATAAAAATTTAGTTGTTATAGTGATAGAAAATTAGCTCAGAGGTTAACCAATCATATACGAAGGCCGTGACATCAAATAATGAACAACAGTCTATTAACAGGAAAAGGCAGAACCAGGCAATAAATAATTGTTTCTATAAACTGGCTTTAGCAGTGTTATTAGTAGAATGGTCAGCAGATATAAATACGGGTTCTTTCCCTTTGACTGGACCTTTCTCATCAAACAATGGAATAAAGTTATGTGATGTAGTTACTTTACTATTTTTGCTAGTGATCAATACAACTCAAACATAAGACACTTCAGTCTAATATACAGGGAAGGAATGATCAAAGCTTCCATGAATGCCAATCATGCCAGAAATTTCTTGTGATGGTTGTGAGAAAAATGTGAGTAGTTAACAGCGGCAGCATCACTACAGTAGCTTGCTGTATGCTAATGAGTTAGTTGCGCCAAAGAAATTGCTTATTGGTGATAGTAGTGTGTATAAAAATATCACAAGATGAATGATGCCTCGAAAGGTGGTCGCTAATCACTAGTAGCAAAGTTAGTAGCATGCTGCAAATACATTCATTAGTGCAACGATGGAAGTGGCATCAACAGGGGTGTGTACATGGAAGCATCAATAGCACAGAAAAGACCCACAACAGTCAAAATGTAATGTCATAATTCATAATAAAACAAAATTTAATATTTACCTGTATTGAGACAAGAACTAACTCTCCTGGATAAGAAGAAACAATAGAATGGAATGTTGATGTTGCATTAGTAGCGATACAGTACCTAAAATGGAGAAAACAGGAAACCAAAGCTTAGAAAGTTAAACAAAAGAATAAAATTTCAACTATGAAGGAACTAAAAAATTAGTGACATGATCATAATTGAATGTGTCGATATAATAAGTCCAGAATGTTCTTGTGCCCTTCCTGGATGTTTAACCAAGATAAAATTCCAATTCATTGAATCCCATAAAAAACAAAGATGCTGCATCTATTTGTACCATGAAAGCAACACAAATACCCATTCTTTATGCCAAATTAATGAATAGAATCCAGACAGCACAAAACAAGCTGAAAAGGATGTTTAACAGGTAAAAGGAAAATAATAAATAAAGAAGCATAGTAATATGGTATGCCAAAAAATAAATAGTCAGGGTAGAAGGGAGGGGAGGATATAACAAGTATGGAACCTTTTCATTGATCTCCAAACCAAGGAAGTTTAGATCTTGCTCCCTTCTAGCCATTTCAAGAAGAAAAAGCCCATTGCCTGTAATTTAGAGCACATATGTCACGAGAAAAACAGTAACCGAAGTTCTATATATTTTATTCTACTGAGTCCCTTGCTCCCTCTTCTTCTATTACAGAATTTAGGAATGTTACACAACAATTTTATGGTTAAAAGAAAATATATGTAATGAGAATATGTTCGCATCAACTGTTAATATATTTTATAGTGCTTGAGAACTAACAAATATGTTTCTAGTTACAAAAAATTTATTAGATGCACACACGCATGCATAGTCACAGTCACAGTGAAAATTAATTTAAAAAGAAAATATACCACTTCCTATATCAACAACCAGAGATTGAGCTGGGTCAGAGTAAATTCTGTTCCAGTTGATTTCAAAAGGGTATCCCAGCAAAATGTAACTACCATAAGCAATAACAATATCATTGATGAAGAATTTTTCTCACTTTAAGTTGCTTAGAGCAAGATCAGATTCATCAGCATGATTAAAATGAAAAATACTAGAATAAACTATTTACAGCAACAGCAAAAAAAACAGAGAAATTCCCATAACACCAGGCAGCTTTCTTCCTTTGAGAAATTCCCATACAACTGAAGCATTCTCAACTATATTTATTAAGGACAGTGAACTTTTTTCCTGTCTCACCAGTTTGCTTGCCATAGTCCCAACAACTGCTATTTCACAGTTGTTCTGGCTTAGTTGTTCAAGTATTCTTGTCAATTTAGATGCCTCATTGGTGTATTTACTTGAATCAGCAAATTTCACAGGACCAATCCAAATTATTTTCTGTAATGGATTCAAAGAAAAATGTTATGAGGTGCCCTTGTTACATTTCAAAATGGATGGACAATCCATTTTCTTAAAATGAAAAAAAAAATGTTATCCATTACCAATATCTAGAGCCATCGTATGATATGATTACATGTGCAAATTTTAACTAAAATTAGCAGAGGATATGATGCTGGCATGAAATACCCATCTTAAAAGATTCCCCTAGAACACAAATGATAAATCAACCTTGTTGATAGTTATCTGAAGATACTTCAATACATATTTAGAAAATAAACCAACTGAAGCTTATGCTTGATGTCTAGGTATCAATAAATTGCTATTGTACCTTACAATTTGCAAGCATAGAACAAATTTCATCCAATGAGACAGGTCCAAGGTCAACAGGCACCTAACCTAGATCAAAATCAAATTTGGATTAACTTTATTTACTAAATGAAGAGATAATGTCTGATTGAATATCTAAGTAACACAAGCCCATAATCAATTTGAAGAAAACTCACCATCCAAAATTCCATGAGAAGGAAATACTTGCAATTGCTTTGGATCACATTTTTTTCTGCACCAAAAATCTTTTGGATACAGAATCTGCATGTTTCTATCTCGAGTAAGTCGCACTGTATCTAGAGCTTCATTAAATGCCTTATGGTCCACTAAATTACGAGGAACAGATACTCCTAATGCATGCATTACTTGAAATGGCATCATTCCCACAAATACAAACCATTGACATCTGGAAGCTAAAAACTGAAAGGAAGCTGCTTTATCATAGAGATTACCACCTCCAATCTGGATTGCTGGAGAAACAAACAGTGAACAAATTTTTCAATAAAAGAACTTGAGGCTTTCTTGAATGGAAAAGTTATTTATTATATCTAATGCTATAGTAGCAGAGTAGACATACAATTGCTACATATGGCTTCCTGCTTGCCTCTGCAAGATTCTTCAGTAGACAAAGCCTCTCCTCAAAGTAAAAACCAGCGATACAGGCATACCAGAAACGGGTGACACCAACAGTAGATGCTAGAACTTTATGAGAGTTGGAGAAGGAGTAATTGACAAAGATGTCAACTCCTGACGATAATACTCTAGCAAACTCCACACAGTTAGCAACTTCCTCTTTGATATTAGAAAGATTCTCAAGAAGATGGATATTCTCTTTCTCAAGGCCATTCATCTTTGATAGCTTGTTAAAAGAAATTCCATGCAGTGGAACAACTTGTATTTGAAGAACTTCTGACAAGAAATCTATAGCATAGAGATTATCAATCATCCAACATGGAAGCTTCCTCACATAAAAGAAGTCATTTGTTAATTTCATTGCTCACATTGATTGCAGTTTTGATTTAAATAAATTTCTTCTGTCTTTTCTCCCCTTAAATAAACTAGAATTGCTGTAAACAGCTCATATAATGGCATAATAGCCAAACTTCGCCATGGCAACTGGAAACTGAAAACAAGGATTTACAAAAAGGCTTTAAGAAAGTACCTGCAACTGACTCTGAAGTTCTAGATTATTCATATTCCAATCACTCACCAAGATGACCTTTGCTCCAGCTTTGGGTAAATATTTAATCGTATATACTACATTAGAAACTGATTGGTTCTTCTCATCACACTCTCGCTTGAGCAATATGTTAGAATCAAATCTGACCATGACAACTTTTCCAAAAAGTTCCTCCCTAGAGGAATACCAATCAACTCTCCACCATTACTAAAGTAAATCTAACAGTAAAAGCATAAAATTTAGAACCAAAACAAAATAAACAACCAATAGCACCTTTCATGATAGAATATGACAATCAAGCTTAGTCCACATCGACAATCTTTGACATTACATATATTCTAATTGGTTATAATATATGATATCAATATGATTTTATGTCATTGGGCTTTTTTATTTTCAGAATTGAGACAAAAATTATGAAAATCATACCACAGAATGAAAGGAAAAACATGAGATCCAAACAACCAAAATATATTTAGTTCTACACTAATGCCAATATTGCCAATAACCATTAAGCATATTTTTTATGCATATAATATCAATCTTGGGCATACACCAACAGCCCGAGCTTTTAGAATATTTAGTCCTTGTGGTATCAAAACCTTTGTAAGTTTTTTTTTTTGAACTGCAAAGATAATATATATATATTAATCAAATAATAGTACCAGGGGTACTACATGATAAGAAGGAGCTAAAGTCTCCAGGAACATGAGTTCAAAAATACAAAACACAAATGCCCTACAAGAATCCCCCAAAACCCTTAGCCCAGCAGACCACAAACTAAATAAATGCCATAGGCATGGTTGAGGACCATTGATGAAAGGGGGCATTGAAGTCCTTTTCCCACCCCCTCAGCCAGGACCAAGTAAGAAAGTTAGTGTTATCCACCAACTTAGAAATCTGGAAAGGCTGATTATGAAAGATGACATCATTACGGAGCTTCCATATGGACGTTGTAGCTGCTATCCACCAAATTTTCCTTCTTGTATTCGAAGCCTTCGAACCTGCTATGGAATATTGCTGAAGGAAGTGCTCCATGGGCCTGCAGTGAAGAGCTCTATCCTTCTTAACCCAGGTGTTAAATTCCCACCACAAAGGCATAACTTTGTGACAAGAGAAAAACAAGTGGGAAGCAGATTCTAAGCTGCTTTGACAGAAGGGGCATAAGTCATTGACCAGATCAACATTTCTCCTGGATAGGTTCTCCTTAGTAGGAAGCCTATCCCACAGCAATCTCCACGCAAAGGTTAAGGCTCTAGGAGGAATTTTAGTATCCCACAGCTGGCAGAAACCAAGTTGATGATCTGCAGGAGACAGCTCAGCTTTAATGCAAAGATAAGCAGATTTAGAAGAGAATATCCCATTAGAAGCAGCTCCCCACACCCAGCTATCCTTTGACAAAACATTTAAGTTGATGACAGCAGTCTGATCAAGAAAATCTGAGGCTATCCCCATTTCATTGTCAAACAGATTGCGCCTCCAAGAGAATTTCCATTCCCACCTCGATTCACAGAAAGAGCCCATCTCTGCTACAGTATGATGTTTTTGCAAGGAGATACGATATAGCTCTGGATATTTATCTTTAAGAGTTATCCTCCCATCCATCCAATAGTCCTCCCAGAACAAACTTTGGTCACCTCTTTCCAGCCTCCAAATAAACTGCTTAGATACCTCAACCATACACCCATGCTGATTAATGGATCTCAAGTCAGACCACCAATGAGAGAAATTAGGCTTTGGTGGCCCCCCTTCCAAGCCTCTCCAGCCTCTGTATTTAGAAATCAGGATACGGCTCCATAGCTAGTCACTTTGCTGGAACATCAACCATTTCCATTTAATTAAAAGAGCATTGTTGAGGGCCTTGATATCTTTAATACCCAAACCTCCCCTTTCTCTAGATGAACAAACATGGCTCCAAGCTATCCAAGCAATCTTCTTTCCTTCAGAATTTCCACCCCACAAAAAGTGTCTTTGAATAGCATTTAATCTATTAATGACTGTTGAGGGAGCCCTGTAAAAAGACAAGTAAAACAAGGGAAGTGCTGTTAAAACAGCATTGATAAGGGTGATTCTTCCAGCCATAGAGATGTTCCTTTGATTCCACTTGTTCAACCTAGCCTCAAACCTTCTAATGATAGGCTCCCACACCATCTTTCTTCTCGGATTAATGCCTATAGGCAACCCTAGGTAGCAGAAGGGGAATTGAAGCATGTCACAATTAAGATAATCAGCAGCAGAACAATACCATTCTTCAGATTGGCCAATTGCCCCAAAGTGGCTCTTGGCAAAGTTAATTCTCAAGCCTGAAACCATCTCATAGCTTCTAAGAATGGCCTTCACAGCTTTGACATTATCCATAGAAGCTTCTCCAAAAAAGATAGTATCATCAACAAATTGGAGGATGTTCACTGGGATCTTATGCTTCCCTACCAAGAAACTTTGAAAGCAGTTTTTGATTATAGCTTCCCTCATCATTCCTGTCAAGCCTTCAGCCACCAAGACAAACAATAAGGGGGCTAAAGGGTCCCCTTGTCTCAAGCCTCTTTGAGACTTAAATTCAGATGTAGGGCTTCCATTCACAAGAATAGATATAGAGGCTGATGTGAGGCACCCCTTAATCCAACCAATCCATCTATCATGGAACCCCATTCTTCCCATCATATAAAACAGAAATTGCCAAGACACCGAGTCGTAAGCTTTTTCAAAGTCAACTTTAAACGCCATGCAAGGCCTCTTAGACCTCCTAGCCTCCTCAACCACCTCATTGGCAATTAAAACACCATGGAGCAGCTGTCTACCCTTCACAAAGGTTGTTTGCCTTTCATCAACGAGGTGGTTCATGACCTTGCTGAGCCTATTAGCCAATATCTTAGTAATGATTTTGTAGACACATCCAATGAGGGAGATGGGTCTGAAATCATTAAAGGATTGAGGGTCCTTAATCTTAGGGATAAGAGCAATGAAAGAAGAGTTGAGACCCTTGGGGAAGGAAGCATTCACATGGAATTCTGCTATAAATCATAGGAATTCAGGCTTCAATTCCTTCCAAAAATGCTTAATAAATCTGAAATTAAAGCCATCTGGCCCTGGGCTTTTGTCATTGCCACAAGCCCACACAACACACCTTATCTCTTCCTCTTTAAAAGGTTCAATCATAATATCTCTCTGAGTAGAAGTCAGACTTTTAAAAGCAACCTCATCTAGATTAGGTCTGCTCAAGTGAGACTCATTGAACCTGTTCTGAAAATGATGAAGGATTTCAGCCTTTATAGTGTTAGGATTTTCCACCTAGGTGTCACCAATCTGCATTCCCCTCAAAGCATTTCTCCTCCTCCTGAAATTAATAACTCTATGAAAATAGGATGTGTTGTTGTCCCCCTCTTTGATCCATCTGCATCTTGATTTCTGCCTCACAATAGACTCCTACATAGTAGCTTTTTCCCAAAGGTCAGCTTGGGTTTTCTTGAGCTCCTGGACTTGTTGTTCAGAAGGTTGAGCTGGTATAGAATTCTCCAAGTCATTTAGTTTCTGTTGAAGCTGTTTGACTTTGCTGCACAGGTCTCCTATGTTGTCTTTACTCCAGATTTTTAGCCTCTGTTTAAGATGCTGAAGCTTGCATTTTAAAGCATAACCACCCCACCCCATAGGCTGATAATCTAACCAACAGTCCCTCACTACCTTCTGAAATTGCTTGTTCATTAACCATCCATCATAAACCTTAAAAGGTTTAGGGCCCCAATCAATGCATTTAGAGTGCATGATAATAGAACAATAGTCAGAGTAATTCCTCTCAAGGTTAAATTGGGAGCTATCAGGCCATCTGGACAACCAGCCATCAGAAACACACACTCTGTCCAGTTTGCTTTTGCAGGAGCCATTAGGCCTAACCCAAGTAAAGGGTTTACCCACACAAGGAATATCATCAACCTCCATTTCATGAAGCCAATCATTGAATTCAGATATTAAGCCATTATCTGAATTGCTGCGGTTACTTCCCAATCTTTCAGAGGGATTCCTAACACAATTGAAATCCCCTACCAGACACCAACAATCATCCTGAATTTGAGATTTCCTTTTACTCAAGCTCTGCCACAGCTGTCTTTTACCTTCAATATCACAAGAAGCATAGATATTGACTACAACCACTCTCTGCATCTCAGCCAACCAAGTCCCACCCAACATAATAAATCTCTTTTCAGTGATTCTGAAATCAACCTGAAAGTTGTTATTATCCCAAATACACAGCAGCCCCCCAGCAGTGTTCTCACCAGGTTGCCATTCCCATGCAACATCTGAGTGGCCCCACAAAACCTGACAATCTTCCTTAGAAAGAGAATCCCTTTTTGTTTCTTGCAAACACAGAACATCCACTTGATGCTTCCCAACCAGTTTCCTAATAGATGCCCATTTAATGCCTCTACCCAACCCTCTAATATTGTAGGAAAGAATATTCATCTATGAGTTTTCCTCTCTCCCAACTCCATAGCTTCATTTCTGTCCCTGGCCTCCATGTCTGCAAAGCTTTGAATAAAATCAGAATGACCTTTGTCTACTTCCAAGCCCATATGTGTCCCCAATTCCCATAATTGCTTGGCCTCTTCCAACAAATGATTATTGCAAACAATTTTACTTTTTAATTTTCCTTTTGCTTCTAATTGATTGTGGGTTTTACTTTGATTTTGAATAACAGGTGTGATGGCCATATTTTTGACTCTTTCTAGCCCTTGAGTTTCTTCTGCCACGGGTTCAAGCTGGGGGGCTTTGTAGTGAGACACTCTTTGTCTTCTGTAGACTTTGGAGTATTTTTCAGGCTTTTCATTAGGGGATTGGGCTACATAAGTGTAGCCATCCTTATTACTCTCTTCATTTTTCCATAGTGGGCCCGATCTATCACTTGGCCCAATGCCTGATTGGGTCTGATGGGGGTGCAAATGGGTGTGGGGTTCCATTAGCAGAGTGTCTTCCACGTGTACCTCATAAGGGGGCTGATCTCCAAAAGCTTTTACTCCACCGTTCAAATTGTTGCCTTGAGAGTGATTCCCCCCTTCTTTCGAGAATCAGCTTGAGAGCTGTGCTCAATTGCCTCTTTAGGTAGGGCAGTCCCTGCTTTTGTAAGTGATCAGGACTTATGAATTCATTCCTTGTAAGTTGTAACCATTGCTCTTTATACTTAAAGTGAGTTTCAACACAGGGTATGATAGGCTGTGTTTTGATTGTGCTTCTAGTCCAAACACCAAAGTCCAAACAAAGGACTTTCACACAGGGGGTCATGTTAGATATTCATCTAATGGCTTAAGCTTTGAGCAATTTTTAGTCCATGCCAGAGTATCAAAGATGTAATTCCAATGCAAGGCATCATGGGCTTGTGTTTATACGTTTAGAACAGTTGGTAAGAAGAGAAATAATACATCTGAGTGACAAAAGGAAACCTAAAGTTGCTCAGAAACACAA
Organism: Glycine soja; assembly: GCF_004193775.1. Classification (NCBI taxonomy): domain Eukaryota; kingdom Viridiplantae; phylum Streptophyta; class Magnoliopsida; order Fabales; family Fabaceae; genus Glycine; species Glycine soja. The sequence goes on from NC_041020.1 coordinate 8,005,791, forward strand.
CAAAGCTCTCCAATTTCTTTCATATCATTCACAGAAATCCAACAACTATGATTAGAGGGACCAAAGAGAAGACATAATAATGCCCATTAGCCAGTGCTTCCAGAAGTTATGCATTTGCTTTCTCTCTTTTTTTCTAACTTTCAACCTCTCTCCCTCTCATCCCCTTCCCATGTAGTTATATCAATTATCAAAATGAAGAAAATACTGCCATTCCACTAAAAGCATATTTATTGTATTAAACTTCAAAACATTTGATCAAGTACAAACATTTATTATAACAAACTGAATCCTAGAATGGTGTGAAATATCAGATTCATAACAATTTTTTGTGGCACAAAAGGGACCCAGAAACTAAAAAGTATATTACCAAATGGTTAACTGAGTTTGCAACATGATTTGCTAACTCCCCACTACCTGTCAAAAATAACATAAAATAAAACATATAATGAAAAACAGAGAACAAATTTGAAACAAATAAATAAACAAATCCTTAAGTAAAACAACCTTGCAAAGCCAGTGGGGCAGCATTATACTTATGAAACTTGCCAAATTTTCCAGTATGAGGACATGTTTTCTGCTTAACCAACTTGGGGAAGTCATTGGAACATAATTTGTTTAAGAAAACATTTCCATGGAGAAGATTCACAAGGTGACCTAATGAGAATCCCAAAGCTGCCCAAATACAGGGATCTATGACCAGGAGTAGGACCAAACAGTTAGAAGATACCCTCCAGCAAATGGTCGCAGCCATACTTGACAAGATCCAAGTGGAGAAGGATGAAGGCCCAGAGCCACTTCCAAGAATCTTGATTGCTGAAGGGTCAAATTAATTTGAAGGCTCATGTCGAATATTTTTCTATTTTTGTAATTTTAATTAAATAAATTGATGTCTTTTCAGTTGCACCTCAGCTTATTGAACTCATTTTGTGGAATCAATATCAGACTTATCAAGATTGAACCATTGTGACATCTACCCTTAACTTATCTTTCATTTGGAAGTGGCGTTATCTGATTCCTTGACCTGTACCAAGCGATTCGTTCCTATCAATTTCCCAAGATTGAAGCAGCAAGTTGTAAAAGCAACAAAAAAACCAATGAAAATTGAATAACAGAGAAGAGAATAATAAGAACAAGAGAGATGGTACAATACATCATCCACTAACTCTCACAAGCATTTACATAAAATAACCAACACAGAAACACTCAAATAACAGTTGAGTTGAAAAATTAATATAATGGCATTTGGTCACATTGAACTTATAAAATAAAAAAAAATAAAAAATATTTATAGAAACTATTCCACATTTGAGTAAATATTCCCAGTTAATAACGAACCAATGGAAAAATTGTGTTGTGGGATTAAGATAGTTTTCAATCTTTCCAACGTTGTTCTCAGTTAGTTAGCATAAGCATTGAACAACAGAAGCGCGAAACTGAAAATGTGTGTTGGAGGAGAAAATCACCTTAAAAAGAAACTGCACTGTCTCGTTTCCGCTGTCGCTGAGAGAAACGGTGATTAAGTTAGATGATAAAACGGCACCACACCAGACTGTCGTTTCGGTTTTAATTAAGTTTTGTTAAAAGAGAAATTATACTACTAATCATGTGGATCAACTACTAAGAAATTAACATAGTTTAACTAAATGTCTCGCGTTTATTTACTCTTAAAAGATAAGAATGCTTAAATTAATTGATACAATATTTAAATCAAGAGTTTCAAGATTAAGTCTTGAGTATTAAAAAAATGTTTTTAAAAGTATAGTTATTAAATTCAATTCAAACCCAATCAGATCAACTAGTTGATTAGAGAATTGAGCACCCAATCAATCCAAATCACTTGTTGAATTGGTTATACAAATGATTTGGTGTGAATTAGTTGAAGGTGATTCGACCTATATTCGTGATTTTCGATCATTGGATTATGCATTTTTTAAATGTTTTTTATATATAATTAAACAACATCATTCATATTAGAAAATTCAATTTATACTTTACACTTATATTATTTATAAATTTATTTATTTTTTTTAATCAAACATAGTCATATCTTAAAATTTGAGATGATAATGTTGTTATTATTTTTAATTTTTCTTGACTAATTTATGTATGTATTAGATTATATATGTATGGTACTTGATAGAACATTATGACGGAAGTTGATCCATGTAGCCGACCCCACCTAGTGGGATAAGGCGTTGTTGTTGTTGTTGTTGTAGATTATATATGTAATTGTACAACAATGATATATATATATATATATATATATATATATATATATATATATATATATATATATATATATATATATATATATATATATATATATATATATATATATAAGTTACAAAATTATTTAGATTTTTTTTTAATATACACGAATCAAATGGATTAACTGGTGACTTACCGGATCTATTTCAAACTTAGTATCTCAACTGAATCCATAATCGAGTACTACGATAACATTGCTTAAAAGGCCCAACCAATTTTGTCAATAATCGAACAAATTCGTCAAAATCTAGTAAAAACATTTACTTCTTCCTGACTATTCTTTTGCTGCATTTAACATTTTTCTTTTATCAAAATGCACTTATTCTTTTTCAATCTTACCTTTGAATGAAAAAAAATAAAGGACTTTTTTCGAATTCAAATATTTATGTTATTTGATTGAAGAGAAAATGAAATAAAAAAACGGCTTAGTTTTTTCTCTTTCAATTTTTTTTCCATTCAAAATTAGAAACGCATGTCTTCTATATCATCTTTCCTCTTCTGGAAATAAAAGAATAGGGGAGTTGCTACGTGCACCCAGCATTATTGCTGGGGCACCCAGCAAACAGTGAAGTGGCAAAATTGCCCTTCAATAATTCTTCTTCCGGAAGAAGTATTTCCGGAAACTTTTCGAAAAAAGCTTTTCCGGAAAGTTTCCGAAAAAAAACATCTTCCGGAAGAAGAATTTGTGAATTCCGGAAGTACTCACAAACTACTTCCAGAAGAATGTCATCCGGAAGTTTCCGGAAGAACCTTCTTCCGGAAGTTAACTTTTTTTTAAAAAAAAATTATTTGATAATATAATTTACTTTTAATGGATAAACTAAATTATAAAATAATTAATATTATTATACATAAATAATTAAATAATTAGTGAACGTATGTAACGAAATAAGAATTTTCATTTTATAATAATAAGTAAAAATAAAATAATATTTAATGCGTATGTAATGATGATTTTGCCCTTGTGTAATTTTCTTTAAATTAACGCGTACACACTTCTTTCTACTGCGCTTTCGCTTTCTTCGCTTCTTTTTACTGCCTTTCGCTTTCTTCTGCTTTGTTTCTTCCGGTTGCTTGGTGTTCTTTCGGTGGTCCCTTTTGCAGTTTCCATTGATGGTCCCGTGAAGTATTTAGAGATTCGGTGGTCCCGTGTTCGGTATTTGAAGTTTTGTTAGTGGTTGTTCTTCCTATTTTGTCGGAGGTACGCTTTTATGGGTATTTTTTTTCTTTTCCGGCTAGTTTTTAGAGAAGAAAAACAGTAAAAAAAAGTGTATCCGGAAGAAATTTTAGGCACTGAGGCCTATTCCGGAAGAAGTTCTTCCGGAAAACACTTCCGGAAGCACTTATTCCGGAATGGGTAACTTCCGGAAGACCTTCTTCCGGAATGTTAAATTATTAGCATTTTTTTTATTTCTGTTTTATAATTTATTTATTTCTGTTTTATAATATATATATATATATATATTTCTGTTTTATAATTTTTTTTATTTCTGTTTTATATATGTATAATATTAAATGATTTAGGTAACTTAAATGTATAATGGTACAAAAATGTTTTATTAGTTGTTTATTATAGTGATAAGTTTAGTTTAAGTAAATAATGTAGTTATAAATTTAGAATATATTTGTATTAGTTGTTAGTTAATAAGTAGTCAATTTATCGATGTGGTTATATGATAATTTTAATATAGTCGTGTGTGATGCATATGTGCTATTAATATGTTTGTTATTTAAGGTGTAGTAAATTTTTGGATGTGGTTATATGATAATTTGAATGTACTTGTGTATGATGCATATGTCCTTAAGATGGACGAAGATCAATGGAGGTATGACTTTGCGATGTCACAAGAAGTTCATATGGATTATGATTATGATAATCAAGAAGAATGTGGAGTGAATGAATCACATGTCGATTGTTTAAATGCTTTTAATACATCTCAGGTAATCATAGATAATTTGAGTCATTGGTTGAATTGATGGTTTGTATGAAAATTAATATGTTAGGGTTGCGTTGTAGGTATTCGCTACTCGAGATGATGTTTTGCAATGGGCTCGAATAGTTGCCCATGAAAATGGATTTGTTGCAGTGATTATGAGATCTGACACAGAGACCGGTAGCAGAGGAAGAAGTTCATTTGTGTTAATTGGGTGTGAAAGGAGTGGTACGTACAAGTGTAGAAATAAAGAATTCGTTAGAAAAGACACCGGGAGTAGGAAATGTGGTTGTCCCTTCAGGCTTCGTGGGAAACCAGTGCGTGGAGGGGAAGGTTGGATGGTGAAGTTGATCTGTGGGATTCATAATCATGAATTGGCGAAGTCCTTAGTTGGACATCCATACGCCGGGCGATTGACTAAGGAAGAAAAGAAAATTATTGCTGATATGACAAAGTCGATGGTGAAACCGAAAAACATCTTGCTAACATTGAAGGAACACAATGCCGACAGTTACACCACGATAAAGCAAATTTACAATGCAAGAAGTGCATATCGTTCTTCAATAAGAGGAGCTGATACCGAAATGCAGCATCTGATGAAGCTTCTCGAACGTGATCAATACATTCATTGGCATAGATTGAAGGATGAAGTTGTGGTGCGTGATCTGTTTTGGTGTCACCCAGATGCAGTAAAGTTATGCAATGCATGTCATCTGGTGTTTTTTATAGACAGTACCTACAAAACAAACAGGTACAGACTCCCACTACTTGACTTTGTTGGAGTGACACCAACGGCGATGACATTCTCTGCTGGGTTTGCATATCTGGAGGCTGAGCGTGTTAATAATATTGTATGGGCTTTGGAACGATTTCGAGGCCTATTTTTAAGACACGATCGCCTCCCTCTTGTTATTGTCACTGACAGAGACCTAGCACTGATGAATGCAGTGAAAACTGTGTTTCCCGAGTCTACTAATTTGTTGTGCAGGTTTCATATCGATAAGAATGTGAAGGCGAAGTGCAAATCTTTAATCGGGGAAAAAAATGCGTGGGACTATGTAATGGATAGCTGGGGTACTTTGGTTGATTGTCTGTCCGAATACGAGTTCCATGAGTCACATCAGAAGTTTCAAGTTGCTTGTTCGCCTTGGCCGATGTTCGTTGACTATGTTAACGACACATGGATTATCCCCCACAAGGAAAAATTTATTACAGCATGGACGAATAAGGTCATGCACCTAGGCAACACAACAACAAACAGGTATTAACAACTGATTTTATTTGTTAGTAACGATTAATATTAAATGGTATTTAATTGTTGTATATTTTCATGTTTGTTGTGTATTTTAAATGTAGGGTTGAATCAGCTCATTGGACTCTCAAAAGAGTACTACAAAATAGCGTTGGAGACCTATGTAGTGTTTGGGATGCCATGAACAACATGATCACGCTGCAACACGTCGAAATTAAAGCATCCTTTGAAACCAGTACGCATGTGGTTGGCCATGTATATAAAAAAACCTTATACAAGAGGCTTCTTGGGATGGTTTCGAGGGATGCTTTAAATCAGATTGCTTCTGAGATTGACCGTCTACGTTATCTCGGCAACAATCTCTCTTCTTGTGGTTGTGTGATGAGAAGCACGCACAGGCTTCCTTGTGCATGTGAGCTTTCTAGGTATACTGCTAGCAGCATCCCATTGGAGTCAGTCCATCTTTTTTGGAGGAGACTTTGCTTTTTAGACCAAGGGTTATGTGAGACGGAAGTCACCATCAAGGAAGAAATAGAGGTCATATCTAAAAGGTTTGATGAACTTGATGTGGCTGGCAAAGTAAATCTGAAGAGTAAACTTTGAGAAATCGCATACCCTGATCATAACTCTATGTGCCCTCCTCCGTCAAAGGTGAACACTAAAGGTGCACCGAAGAAACCGATGAAAAGAAGTCAAACATCCACAAAGCGTGATCCGTCTTACTGGGAGTATGTTGATGCTTTTCATTCTGTTCAAAGCAGCAACTCTCCAGTGAAACGAAGTGCATCATGTTCTCAACCGCGTCAGCCAACAAGGATCATCCCGATGTTGGATCAATTTGCGTCATTCTTTCAAGGTTTCATTCGTGACGTTGTGGATGTGAAAGCGGACGGTAACTGTGGATATCGGTCCATTGGCGCTTTATTAGGTATGGGGGAAGATTCGTGGCCGTTAGTGCGTAATGAATTGCTTAAAGAACTTGGCAGGTGGTCGCATGAGTACATGAACCTCTTCGGTGGCACAGAGAGATTTGAACAATTAAAGTTGTCCCTACTTGTTGATGGCTTTTCAAAGGTATGTTTTTAGGTTAATTTTTTTTAATAACAATGTTTAAATTACTTACATGTGTATGTTTGGTTCATTCAGGTTAGTGTGGACAAGTGGATGGATATAACAGACATGGGATATGTGATTGCTTCACGGTATAACGTAATCCTTGTATCGTTGTCCCAACAACAAAGCATGACATTTTTCCCTCTTAGAAGTCAACCACCACCTGACTCTTCTGGCCACCGCATCATATGTGTCGGTCACGTGTTTGGAAATCATTTTGTTCAGGTACATTGAATATAGTTAGTGTAACAATTATGCAATGACTTCGCTGGTTCGTTTGGCATGGTCAGCGCATGATATAATGTTTGTTCATGTACAACAGGTTTATTTGAAAGACCATTGTTCGTTGCCGCCTCCAGCGCTGTTGTGGTCAACCAATTGTTATTCTCAGGCAAAGCAATGAGCAATTCCATATATTAGTAGAATGCAACAATACACAAGCTTGATGTCATTCAAAACACACTATGTAGACCTAAATGAAGACTAAACATGCATTGTTTATTTAATTGTATTCATTATGCGATATAATTTGTTGTAACCCGTTACTAACCAATTAATATTATCAACTACTCGTTTGGTTAAGCAAGGAAATTGTTGGTCCAACAAAAATCATTTACGCGTGCAGCATACATCATTGTCATAATTGACAACACATAATGACATGCATGCGTATTACAGTTTGAGCGTGACAACACATTGGCTGACTTCAGTACACATTTTGAAACTAGCAGTCGCTCGACAACACATTGGTTGACTTGACTACACATTAGCGACAACACATTGGCTGACTTGACTACACATTTACGCGTGTCTATTTTTTTGTAAACAAAGTTAAACAAAGGCTCGGTCACAACCATCTATATATATGGCAGACTAGGCTACTAAATCACACATTATCTTGCTTTCAAATAATCTCCCAACTGATACACAAACTATGGCATTTCTAGGAGAAACTAGCAGTCAGACGATTGTCAACTCAAGGTTGGCTTTCATTTATCCAAATGGATCGATTATTCATGACGCGATCCTGTATTACAACGGCAAATGGAACATGCCACCGCAGAACAAATTTGTTGGATGCGCATTCACAGGAAAAAATCCTAAGAAATTTCAAATTCCTTCAACATGTACCATCGATGAACTGAAGAATTTAATCAAACAAGTTGCACCTAAAGGGATTCCCCCTCTTGGAATTCACGAATCACAAACGGTAAGACGATTGTTTTTCCGCCAACCAGCTCGGTTTGAGTATTCAGATACGGTTATAAAATATGAAATAAATGAGCTGATCACCAACGAAGAACTGTTGAAGGTGTTAGTACAATCTAACTACTGGAAAAAATATGGACCAATAGAAATTTTAGCTGTCTTTACTAAATATGTTGAAGACGAGGTCAGTGGGATGTCGCTAAACAACTGAATGTGATGTTTAATTTTTTGTTTTTTCGTTGATGTAACCTTTATATGTTTACGGCGTGTTTAATTCCCATAATAAAGTTGAATGTGTTGTTTCAGTGGTCCAAAAAATTAATTGTTAAAAGGGTTCATTTCGTATTTTTTTGGATTTTGAGGCTTTGTTTTGACGTGTTAGTTGACGGAACCGGGGAACGGGACTATTTTTTTTGGTTTCTTTGACGTCCAAACATGAAAAATGGCCGCCCTCCATTGTCTCAGGGCACTGGCAGACCCACGCAAAAAAATCCCAAACATGGGTACTTGAACATGGAAAAAGGGTTCATTTCCTATTTTTTTGGATTTTGAGGCTTTGTTTTGACGTGTTAGTTGATGGAACTGGGGAACGGGACTATTTTTTTTTGGATTCTTTGACGTCCAAAAATGAGAAATGGCCGCCCTCCATTGTCTCAGGGCACTGGCACACCCACGCAAAAAAATCCCAAACATGGGTACTTGAACATGGAAAAAGGGTTCATTTCCTATTTTTTTGGATTTTGGGACTTTGTTTTGACGTGTTAGTTGACGGAACTGGGGAACGAGACTATTTTTTTTTGGATTCTTTGATGTCCAAACATGAGAAATGGCCGCCCTCCATTGTCTCAGGGCATTGGCACACCCACGCAAAAAAATCCCAAACATGGGTACTTGAACATGGAAAAAGGGTTCATTTCCTATTTTTTTGGATTTTGAGGCTTTGTTTTGACGTGTTAGTTGACAGAACTGGGGAACGGGACTATTTTTTTTGGATTCTTTGACGTCCAAACATGAGAAATGGCCACCCTCCATTGTCTCAGGGCACAGGCACACCCACGCAAAAAAATCCCAAACATAGGTACTTGAACATGGAAAAAGGATTCATTTATGTAATTCTTACAAACAAAACTCATGATTCTAAAAACTTATGTTTTTTATGTAATTCTTACAAACATGGAAAAAGGGTTCATTTACGTAATTCTTACAAACATGGGTACTTGAACATGGAAAAAGGGTTCACTTATGAATTATTAATCATTTTAAAAACTTTTATTTTTTATGTAATTCTTACAAACAAAACTCATGATTTTAGGTTCCCTTTTTTTAAAAATAAATTTAAAACAACCGTAAACTTCGCTTAAGGACCACAAACAATCGGAATAACAAACTATATTATAAAATAATAAAATGTGCAAAACACGTCAACTATATTAAACAAAAACTGTAATAATTACAAATATTCATGTCAACTACAACACAACAAAATAAATACAATGATCAATGGTCCGTGCGACGTCTCTGACGAGCCCTAACCGTCCCATCAGCACTGGGTCCCCCTCTCGCGATCGTCAGGCAGTTCTGCATAATGTCATATAACTCTGTGCCTGCAGTGACTATCCTAAGGTTGAGCACACGCTCCAACCTCTGTGCAATCGCCTCATATCCCTCGTAATCATCCTGTCAAAGTCAATAAAAACATTTATTATGAAATTCAAAATAAACAACAACTCATAAAACATTAAACGCGCAAATAATCTTACCACATATGGAGGGGGGTCAAATGCCACTGGAACCTGGGGGCTGGGCGGCTGTATGTAGTCCTCAGGGTCTGCAGCTGGTGCATCCCTCTGCTGGTCAGCTGCCTGGGTCGGTGTCATGAAAGGGTGAGATATGCGGAAAAACCACTCAATGTAATCCGCAGATACCTGCCCAGGCACTAGACAAGGCTGACCCGCAGGTAGTAAGTGATCCGCAAACTCCATCCACCTGTCATCTATCTGATCGTGTGACAATCGTGCACTAACAGGCGGCGGATGGATGCTCTGGATGTAACCGAACTGGCGTACCACTGTCTCCGGTCGAACTGTGACGATCATAGGACCCCATCTGAGCTGACCCTGGAACGATGAAATCTCCTGAAACGCCCTAACACCCCGATGCTCCGTGTACGGCAACCAGGACACATCTGTGACGGTCAAACCATCACAACGTGCCCTGTAGGGTGCTCCTGTGATGCCCTTCATGTGCGCCTTCGACGTCAACCACCGGGAAGCACGTGGGGACGTCTCCTGGTATGTATCGTCAGTCACGCACTGATGCACACTAGGGAAGTGCTCATAGATCCAGCACTACACAATAATTGAGGTTAACATAACATAAAAACATGTTTAAATCATAATCGAACCAAACATATTAATAAACACAAAATTTACCTGAAGTAGCGTCAAGTACCCCGCAAGCTGTCGGGTGGTGGTCCTACAAGCCTCATCTAACTGATCATACATATGAACCAGCGCGGCAACCCCCCAAGCGTAACCACCACTATGAGCGAGGTCCCGGAAAGCGTCAAGGTGGACCACATGCACGTATGTTGCACTCTTATTAGCAAAAAGAGTGCAACCGACAAGGTGCAGCAGATAAGCGCGAGCTGCGACAATCCACCGCCGGGCCTGACATCTGGTCTCATAAATGTCACGAACCCATCCTAATCGTACATATGCTTCACGTGTGAGTGCTGTCTCGGCTCTGGCCTCCTCCTCAGACACTTCCAGCAACTCCGTAAGCAAGAATCTGACCTCCTCTGTAGAAAGAGCGTGGAAACTGTGCAAGGCGCCAGTGATGGGCAAATGTAGGATGGACGGCACATCATCTAATGTGATTGTTAGCTCTCCTACAGGAAGGTGGAAGGTGCTAGTCTCACTGTGCCACCTCTCCACAAATGCGGATATAAGTCCAGGATCGCCAGTAATAACTGAACAATCTATCAGTGGACTTAATCCTGTGACAGCCACCAGGCCTTCAATCTCAGGCACTGGCCTCCCAATCAGTGTCACCTTCCTCCCATGTGACACTAACTTCAAATCAGGACGTTCCTGATTTGAAGTACAAATTATACAATTATTAAAAAAAATTAATCATAAACAAATAAATAAACAATGACAAATAATTAACAAATTAAAATACCTGTCCACTCCACACGGCATGTGCAACATGCTCGGCAAATGATGTGAGCACTGACGGGTCTCGTGGACCACCAGGGAATCCCTCTGCAGCATCATCACCATCTGACCCCTCACCACTATCTGCACCCTGTGCGTCCACACGCATCTCAGGTGCCTCCGTAGGCTGCTCAGGGACATCATCAGTCATGTCAGCGACGTCCTCAGCCATATCACGTCCCTCCGTAGTCATCTGATGAACGCGTAGTCTACGGGCTGAGGCAGTAGGCCTACGCCTCTCAGGAACATCGCCAGCATCATTGTCAGCAGGTCTATCTCTGCCTACAACTCTACCTATGGCACGACCTAAACCTCGTGTTCTGGTCATGATCTGTAAATCATGTCGAACACGTATTTCTTTCGGTCAAAATATACACAATTTTCTTTATAAAAAAACAACTTTATTTATAAACAAATAAGACTAACTTGAATCAAATTATTTTAAAACATACACAACCTAATTTTAAAAAAAAAAATAAACAACTTCATTTATAAAAAAAAAACACAACTAAATTATTTAGTAAACATCCACAAGTTAATTTTTTTTTAAAAAATAAACAACTTCAATTATTTATAAAAGAAACACAACTAATATAAAAATAATTCATTACTAAACATCCACAACTTAATTTTAAAAAAAAATTAAACAAACTTCATTTATAAAAAAAACACAACTAATGTAAAAAAAAAATTAATTAGTAAACATCCAACTCTTAATTTAAAAAAAAAATAAGAAACTTCATTTCTAAAAAAAAAAAACACAACTAAATTACTTAGTAAACATCCACAAGTTAATTTTTTTTAAAAAAAATAAACAACTTCAATTATTTATAAAAAAACACAACTAATATAAAAATAATTCATTACTAAACATCCACAACTTAATTTAAAAAAAAATTAAACAAACTTCATTTATAAAAAAAAACACAACTAATGTAAAAAAAATTAATTAGTAAACATCCAACTCTTAATTTAAAAAAAAATAAGAAACTTCATTTCTAAAAAAAAACACAACTAAATTACTTAGTAAACATCCACACGTTAATTTTTTTTTTTTAAAAAATAAACAACTTCAATTATTTATAAAAAAAACACAACTAATATAAAAATAATTCATTACTAAACATCCACAACTTAATTTAAAAAAAAATTAAACAAACTTCATTTATAAAAAAAACAAAACTAATGTAAAAAAAAAATTAATTAGTAAACATCCAACTCTTAATTTAAAAAAAAATAAGAAACTTCATTTCTAAAAAAAAAACAACTAAATTACTTAGTAAACATCCACAAGTTAATTTTTTTTAAAAAAAATAAACAACTTCATTTATAAAAAAAAACACAACTAATATAAAAATAATTCATTACTAAACATCCACAACTTAATTTTAAAAAAAAATTTAAACAACTTCATTTATAAAAAAAATACTTCATTTATAATCAAATAAACAACTTTATTGATAATAAAATAAAAAAATTTATTTATAGACAAAAAAAAAAACAACTACTTTCAAAATATATAATTAGTAAACATACACAACTAAAATTATATATACAAATAAAACAATAATAGGAAAAAAATATTTCCAAACATACACAACTTTATTTATACAAATAAACTACTTCATTTATAAAATAATACATAAGTAATTTTAAATTAAATAATTAGTAAATTAGTCAACTAAAATGATATAAAAAATAAACTAAAACAATTAACAAAAAAAATATTTTTTTTAAAAAAAAAAAAATTTAAAAACTACTTCCGGAAGAAGGCTCTTCCAGAAAGTGCTTCCGGAACCACTGAAAGGTCATCCGGAAGAACCCTCTTCCAGAATGTTTCCGGAACAAGTACATCTTCCGGAAACATTCTGTAAGAGGTGTTCCGAGAGTTTTCCGGAAGATCTGTTCTTCCGGAAGTCGTTTCATTACCTCCGGAAGAACCCTTCTTCCGGAAGTTCCGAAAGAACCCCTAACGGGTCTTCCGGAAGGCTCACTGTCACCAAGCTTCCGCCATTTTTTCCGGCGTCCTCTACCCTAAGGTTCATCTACCCTAAGGTTCAACTAACCTACCCTAAATGCTACACATACAGTGCAAAATAAAAGGAAAGCTAAGAAGAAGGCCACCTACCTCGAATGCAAATGGAAGACAAGCCTCGCGGAGAAGATGAAGCCGGAGAAGCCTCGCGGAGAAGAAGAGAAGAAGACAAAATGCTTTTTCGCGGAAGAGAGAAGAGAGGAGAAAACGGAAGAGAGGAGACAGAATGCTTCCGAAAGAGGGATAAAGTTTTTTATGTTTTTAAATGAAGGGTAAAATTGACCTTTCAATAAATTGTTGGGTGCACCAGTAATATTGCTGGGTGCACCTAGCAACTCCCAAAGAATAGGGATCTACAACTTTGTTGGTTTACTGGGCTTTTTTAACCCTTTTAAGGGATTTGTTATTCTCACCCCATTTTTATTATTCTCACATCTTATCTTTCTCACACCCTCTTCCCCTTCCATTTACTTTCTAATTAATAGAGAGATCATATCAAACAAAATAAATAAATAGAAAAACTAAAAAGATAATTTATCCTTCAATTTTTTTATCGTCCAATAGTTTTAGATGCAGAGAATGGAGAATATGATGGGTTTTTGCTCCAAATCTTCAGCCTCGAGTTTCTTTCTTTTTAGCTCTATAGTAAACAAAACACAATATAAGTTTTTATTTTTGTAAAGAAATCTGACACTTAACAATTGTGATGAGTATGTTTGAGAGTTTAGTTTTATACTTTTATAGGACAAAGGAAAGGAAAGACAATTTTATTTTTAATAAACATTTCTGTTTTAATATTTTAAAAATAAAAAATAAAAACGGTTGATTAACATGAACTTAATGTACTAATATTTTATTTATTTTTATAAATATTATGCAAGTCTCTTAATTTAAGAACAAAAAAATTGTCCAACTTATCCATTTTCCTCCAAAACTTCACTCCCAAGCATACTAGTAGAATAAGATAACAATTAATATTGAGAAGGGGCAAAAATTCATCCAAAACATCATAAATCTCAATTCACAATCCAAGCTATAATAACTATAGCTAAGTTAAATAAGGGACTGTTTTAGTTCACTTCTAAATTATCATAAATAAATTCCATCAACAATTAAAAAAAAACAAGAAAAAAACTGTCATAAATCATTTGTTATCCCTGAATTCCAACTAAAAATTGATTTCCATATGTTTCATTAAGTGTGTATTTGAATTGGCACTAAATTAAACTCATCATGATTGTTTAAAACAACAAATAAATGTTTTTATGTTGAACTCAGTGTGATTTTATCTATTTGTTACTTAAAAAAATTATAGACTTCAACTCAACGTACACTAATCCAAACACACACTAATAAGTAATAACATCAACACCTTTGCTTCCTTGTTGCTAAGATCATTCATGCATTGACAATTCAATGATCCTTAAAACTACAACAATTTAGCTTTAATATTTTTTTGTCCTAGATCAGAGAATACAAATGTCCTCCGACTCATTGGATCAGAGACTAATCCTAATCAAGGTTTGTGATTGTCACTAGTCTAAGATAATTTTACACATGATGAGAATCGAATATGGATTCTCCTGCTAAATAGATCGTTCTCACTCATGTAAACATAATATGACCTACACTCGTACATCAACCCTTTGGATTAGCTTAACTTTAATCTTGTAGTAACTAATTAATTATTAACATTATTAATTGAGAAGATAAAGAAAAGTCCATAATTATCGTCTTTTATTTGAGATGTAATATATAGCATTGTTTTTTGTATTAATATTTTTTTATCATATTATTTATTACACTTGATCAATTTTCTCTCCTTTAATTATACAAATTGTTGTATAATTTCTTGTGTAAGCAACATTTCTCTCTTTAGAGTAAATCAAGCATTGGTTTCTGAAATTGTATGTGTCATATTTTAATTCTTGAGATTTTAAAAATGATTTCCCTTTACGAAATGCCATTATGTTAGTTTCTTTAGTACACAATAAAATAAGAGAAAAAGGATGATTACGGAATAAAAAATTTATACAATCATCTAATCACAATTTATTATATATGATAATTTTGTTAATTTTTAAAATAATTAATTTAAATAATGATTTGTAATTAAATGATGATGTAAAATTATTTTTCACTATCAGTGCATAATCATTAAATTCATAAAATAAAGATTAAAATAAAATACTTTTGTGAAGAACTAATAGAATGATCGATTTTTAAATTCTTATCTATATCTGCTTGCCCCCCCGGCTCATGGCAACTGTACATAATGTAAGTGTTTTGTCAAATTATGTGGGTTAGAGTATTCTTTATTATTTGAATAATTTTTTTGGCTTATAAAACTAAGTCGATATGATATATAAAATTTTGAAGATTAATTTAAAAATTTACTCGACATTTTTCTCATTCTAACAAAGACCTTTTTGTTTAGTACGTAGAAGGGAAAAGTAGCCACCCCCGTACTGCATATTGGGAAAAAGTTCATACCACATGCATGATGTACCTGTATCACGTACCAAATTGTATCACGATTTATGTCCCATGACAACAACATGATCAAAGCAAAGATTCTGGATATCCAGTATTTTACACAAAAAAGAAAAAAGTATTACACACATCAAATTAATTTAATCAACTATTAAGATATCAAACATTGATACGTGTGAATCCCATGTAACAAGTTAATTTAAATTCGCAACTAGTTGTGTACGTGTATCAATCTTTTTTTTTTTTTTTCCATATAATAACTTGGAAGAGAAATGCTAACGACATACTTCTATCATACTCTTTTAAATATGTCTTTTATTAAATTTATTGAAATCACAAAAAATTATTAACTTCGCTTCTTATTTAGTGAATCTCCATCACTCATAATTTTGTAATTTTTAAATTAATCAAAAATTAAAAAATGTGTTAGAAAGCATATTCTCAACGCTTCTCTTCCATGCAATTTCATAAGAGATGGAAGTAATATTAAGAATCTCATATCGGATGATTAACAAACATGATAAGTGTTTATATAACTGGGTAGGTCATACCCTATATAAAAAAAAGAAAAACCAAAATTAAAAAATATCAATAAAAAAATATACAGGAAAATAGGTTTTTAATTTTTTTTTCTAATAATACATCATATCTCTAATTTTATTGATAAAATCAATAATGAAATATTTTTAAACTTATTTATTAAAAGTTAAATATTTAAATAGTTATATATATAAAAAAAATTAGCCCCCTCTAATACACTCATGGATCCCTTCCTTGGTGGGGGACAAAAATGTAACAATTTAATAAAATATTTTGAAAAATAAATATCTCGTTGGAAACAGTAAGTAATTATATTGTAAATAGGTAAAAACTTTACGTTTCTAAAGATAAGAAGAAAAAAACCCACATATATATGAACGACAAAAAATTAACAAGAATAAACCACATGATAAAAAAAAACATTTATAATTTGGTTTTACAAATTAATGGGACTAGTATGTTCTCGCATTGAAACCTTCTTAACTAAAACTTCAAACTTAATTATGTAATAACTTCAAGCCAGTTCTCAAACTATGAAATGTGCCCCACCCTGCTTCTCTCCACTAGGCTGAAATCTAAGCCCACCCTAGTTTTGGCATATGCTGAATGGTAATGGACTCTAGTTCTTGAACATTTACTACCCAAACTCTTGAAAGGGAAATTCTATTTGCATTCTTTTTTCGTTTCTTTTTTATATCTATGTTTTAGAGATCAAATTATATGCTCATTTCGTATTGTTGGTCTCTTGGTCATTTACACGTGCCTTCGTATATCTCCATAATTAAGAAATCTAAGACTCAATTCCCATTACCCTTATTTTTACAACAAATTAAATGCTCAATTTTTTTTTTTTTTTACCTTTATGTGAAAGAACAACTTAAGAATAGATAACGAAAATTAGGAAGATATGATTTTAATCACGACAGATAGTAAAACTAAAAACAAAACTCATTTAATGTTCTACCCGACAAGCATGCATGTATCTTGCTATTGAAAAATCTATCTTCTCTATTATCTCTAAATATCCAACCCATGATCAAGATCTAGGGAATCAAATTCATTAGTACTTACCACCACAAACCATACTAAGCTGTCGAGACTATGACCTAGTATGTGCTTTTCACAATTCACACACATAAAGCCTTTTATTTTTTTTTCTCCGCACCTTATTCCAAAATCCCTTTATATCAATTATAGTACAACTTTCATGCATTGATGTTCCCCAATTAGCTAGGGTTGCCTCCTCTTCCTTACGTGTAAGTCACTAAATCTAAAACATTCTAGTAGACACCACACTCTCTTTGTTACAGACCAATCCAGTGTGATTTAGAGGGCAACCCAATTCCAAACCCTTTTGCATTCAATTATGAGTACTAAGAAGGTGATGGTGCATGATCATGATTGTCAATCTGTAATAAGGGTCCTACACTACACCCTTTGCTTCCAAACTCTTCTTCCCATGACACTAGACAATTGGGGTTTTCAGATTGGGATCAGAGGGTGCAAGACTTTACTTGTGCCCACCATTTTTTGTTAATTGCTCTTTTTAGAAAGGTTAATAATACATTTTTTAATATTTTTTATTGTTAGTTTGAATTTATTAAAAATTTTAAAAAAATTGAATCTCATTTCTTATTTAACTAGTTTTACTCATAATTTTATAATTTTAAATTTTTTAATTAATAATAATAACTATATTAAAAATATATATGATTATGGCACTTCTTACTTTTTTGTGTGTGAGAATCACAAATAGCAACCACAAGAGCATGTTCTTATGTATGTAAAGGGATGAGGAGGGGCAGGGAAGGGACAGTGAAAAGATCTATGGATGGGGCACTCTTGTGTATTATTGGTCCATCTCGATTTTGGCACAAGATTCCTAAAATGTAATTGGTTTTTCGACTTTTGGTTTCTCTTCACATGGCAAGTGGCCAGAGATGGAAGTGAAAAGCATATTAAAATATTAGAAAATGGTGAGGGAAAGAGTTGACAAGGATATGGTGGCTCTTTTGTTTCAATCTCCTCTCATATAATGGCTGGGCCATTGACTTTGAAAAGATAGATAGGATGGGATCATAGGATAGATTTCAATTTGGAAGGAACAATAATTAATTAATTTTAGAAACATATTTCACTGTCTATCTTTAACTGTAGGATAATTTACAAATATATGTCTATTATTGTCTCCTGATTAACTTGTTCATTTTTCGACTATCTTAACATTTTTCGCTTTGGACATGCCAATTTCGTGAGAGATTTGGCAAAATTAAAAAGAATGGCTCAATAAAGGTAAAATCGTAAATATTATGATCGAATGGCCCAATAAAGGTAAAATCATAAATATTATGATGGTATCCTTGGTCATTATTGGGTTGATCCAATAACTAATACATTGATTGATTGCGACTCACTTTTAGCCTCTTTATATTTGGGTATTTGAGCTTTAGATTTTGTATAATTTGATTGTCATTAAGTCGAGTCTAATAACTAATACATTGGTCTTGACTTGTTTTTGATCTTTTTATGTTTATGCATTAATACATTGGTCTTTACTTATTTTTGGTCTTTTTATGTTTGTGCATTCGGTCATCTTTGGCCTGAGTCATCCAGGACTCAGTGACTTAGTTGTCGACCTATTTGGCCCAAATAAATAATTTATTATCGTAATTTATGTTCATATCTAATAATGTTATATCTCATCGCAATTTATCATATCTTGTCTCTGAAAATTAAATAGATAAGATATGATAAGTTTATTCCTCATGTACTATTATAAGACTTAGGCCAAACCTAGTAGATAGATAGAATATACACACTTACATGCTTTGAGTAGATAACATTAAACTTTAGAGAAAACCTATACTTGAACAATGATTAAGATAACAAAAAAGCCAGCATGATGTGTTTGAATATTTGTGCCGATATTACGCAAAATACAAAAATAAATCATTAGTTATTTCACAATTTCTAATTCACGTTTCTTAGTTATTTATTACGCAATGAAAAATGAAAATACCTCTAAAGATGGCATATTTTCTGAAATTGATATATAAGACAGTGTTCAGCTAAAATATTAAATAAAATTAAAGTTTGATCAAACTCTCAAAGATATTATGGTACGCAAGAATGGGCCTAGTGATTGAGCAGGAATTAAACTCTATACAATGTCATGCATTTGAGCTTGTAAAAAAATAAAACTTGTGGAAAGTCTCATAAGAAAATTACGAGAAAAAAATTAAACATTTTCATTTGCAAAAAATAGTTAAGAAAAAGGAAGTTTGCCTCGTTTCATGATCAAGCTAGGCACACCGTAAACCTGAATAAATGACTTTGTAAATTATGATCATATACACGAATCAACTCAACATATTTATCAATAGATATTCATCCATATTGTTTGATACTTGTAGGGTTTTATTTTTTTTTCTAATTATGTTATTGATAAGAAATTATCACTGTAAAAAACAATAACTAATCTTTATTAAAAACTATGAGTGATGAATATTTTCCTCTTAAGATAATTTATTCTATAAATATTAGAGTGAATGGTTTAAACTTTAATCTTTGTAGTTGATAACTAAAACCTTTTTGTTACTGTTCATTAATGTCTAAATTTTATCCATCATCTTATAATATTTCATCATTAAAAGATATACTACGAACAAAAGATATAAAATTACACAACTTTTATAACTTGTCGTTTTGTGGTTGATATACAGCTCATATAATTTTGAAGGAGACAAAGTGAAAGAAAAGAAAGACTAAAATTGTTAATTTTATAAAACTGGAAATTAAATATTTTTATTTTAAAATAAGAAGATTAAAATTATATATTTTAAATAATAAGAAAACTAAATATCTCTAATTTAAAATAAGAAGACCAAAGTTATGAATTTTAAAAAGTAAGAGGGCCCAAATTATATTTAAATAAAAAAAAATTGGTATGAGTGTTAAATATTTTCTAACTTTAAATGCATTTGAGTGTGAGATAAATTAAATTGTCTCGTGATTTATTAGGTTACAAAAATATTTTTTTTTCTTATCTCTTTCATTTTATTAGGTTACAAAAATTAAATTGGTATTAGTTTGAGGAAGGTGACTATAGATATATATAGGAAAATAAAGAAAATATTACTTTGATCAATTAGCGTGAGATTAATCTAATCTAATCAATCATCTTAAGTTTGAGTCATGTATATGTTAAATACTTAGAATAAAAACTGTCATCTCTTTTATTTAGTTCGAATATGATGATATTTAACAAAATATATGTTGTCTAGGAAAAAAGTATTGACGTGTGAGATAATTAAATTGTCTAGTGATTAGTTAGGTTACAAAATTTCTTTAACTCATCTTTTTTATTTTTTTATGACTATTATTAAAACATAAATTAAACAAATATTATTATATATATGTGGTCCAATCTAAATTTTTAACAAATAAACTCCATAAAAAATTCAACAAATAAATTAATAAAGTGCATACTTATAATTGAACACAATCTAGTGTTTTCCAGTACATCAATTGATATCACATCTTATTATCCACGGTTAACGCATTCTCGGATACTGTCCTGTAGAATAAGATCTGTTCACAAGACTTTTTTTTTTTTTTTTTTCATTCTAGGATAATACTATTATATATTTGGTATGTGGTGCACTTTATACTAAAGTGTATGATAAAAAAAATATTTTTTTATAAAAAATATACTTTACTTTAAACATATTATATTCAACTAAATTTATTAATATTTGATATTATTAGGATTATTAACTTATAAATAATATTATTAATGAAAATAATTAATATAAATAATTAAACGTACTTCTTCTAAAAAAAAATCTTCTCTATATAATTATATTTATTTAATTAACAGTAGTAAATGTATGTGCAATTTTGGTTTCTATTGAAGGTATGCATATTATAACTTTCATTTTTTTATTGAAAAAAATGGGAAGAAAAGGAAAACTGAGGAAGTTATATCCCAATTACCTTGGCACCCATCTCACAAAACACCCAAAACCCAACCTTAGCTTCATTGATAAAAATGAAACGCAGAAACATGTCCAAGGGAAGAACTCAACTTTTTATATATCAAAGAACCTATTAGTTCAATGATCATTTATTGTTTTACCATGTCACATCATCATGTAATATTTGTGTCATTTGTCATATTAGTGTCATTCACCACATCATAGTGAGGCAAGGTCTCAAATTTTATACTAGATCACATCAAAATTTTCCTCTAGAGTCATTTAGTTAACCTTGTTATTTTGTTGTAAATGGAAGTTGCCTTCACTTATGGTAAACAATGTGGGTGAGGCTCAAACTGTTACTCTCATTGCGCCTAGTGATGTTTGTTCCTAGAATAATATTTAACCATTAACATAGGTATTACATGAGTTTAATTGTGTGTATTTGTATGGAAATAATAGAGCTGTAATATATTTTTTTTATTTAGGACACACGGAATGATGGAAATGAAAATGTTAATGATTGGACATCTACTGTTGTGAACATTTAATAGAAAATTAATGGAGTTAAACAAAGGACTTAAAAATATATTTTCTGAATTTGAGGGATCAAATGTAATGAAATTATTTTTGGAGTACTAAATTAATATGAGTTAATATTTAGAGGATCAAAATCATATTTTTATGTTGAGTTAAAAGGTGAGCTTGTTTATAAATGAGTTGAATTTCAACTATGTATAATTTGATTCGAATAGTTCATGAACCAACTCATTTACATATATATAACATATATTAAATAACATATTTTTAAACTATTAAATTGATATAATTAATTTTTTTAATTAATTTCATCTTATTTTTATTGTAAAAAATAAATGAATAAAAGTATGTAAAACAATTATAATGTTAAAACGACTCGAGCTAATGAAATGAATCGAGCTGCTAACAAGCTTGAATTGAGTCAAGTTTGAACCAAAAATAAATATTCATATTGAACTCAAGTCAAGCTAAGAGCTTATTCATTTTTTATTGAGCGGAGTCGAACTGGACCGATGACATGTATGACATGCGTTGATATGTGTGTGGGCTATTACTGTCTCTTGAACTCACGTCGTCAACACTTGTAATGATAAGTTGCTCTTTTTTTAGCACTATTGAAATGAAAGGTTGTGATTGGTGGAACAATCACAATCGTCAGTTGACTGATATGATTGTTGGTCTCCAATTGTTAGATCATTTCACCTTCATCCCCAATAGCCATTAGATTTATGATCCTTTAAACATAAACCATTAGATGAAATAGGCCATGGGTTGTGACTACTCGAGCCCATGATTGTTGGTGCTTATAAATACTCTTCTCATTTCTCGCCTTCCCTCGTTTGGTGTTCACCTTTGTCTGAAGGTTTGCTTGTTCAAAGTTTGGCTTGGTGGAAAAGTTTGAGTGTTATGTTTGAAGTAGCATCGATGACGAAGATGAAGAAGTCTTCTGTGACATGACTTCTGTAACATGTTTTCCTTTTTCTCTTTTAGGGGTCGACTCATAAACTTGTTTTTGCCTTGAGTGTTGGTCATCGGCCTACCGACCAACTTTACCAGCCAAGTACTTTATCTTAGATATATAATGTACTATCAAGTATGAAACCTTAAAATCGTTGGGATGTAACATTAGTGTCAGACAATGTTTTGCGCTCTAACATGTCAGAGGTGTACAATGTAACAATCGTCCATTTGTTTCTTTTAAATAAATAAATAAAATAAGATTAGTTCATTGGTACTCACTATATAAAGGAACATTAACCCAGAGCAGCTTTGTAAAAACATTTTTGTTCCTTTTTCTCTTACTCTCAAGAACCCTAATAGAACAACTGAAGGAGAAGTTCTAAAGAGCACTAGAAACGCCACCATTGCTAACTGAGTCCCTAGAGAATCAATTTTTGGAATGAGTTACTCACACTTGGGGATTAGACTCAACATGTTTAGGAATCCTTAGAGAATCAATTTTTGGGCCATTTTGGGTTGTTTATGAAATGTAATTTTGTTCTTATGTTTTAAATCACGGATTGATTGTGTTTGACAGACCAATTGGTGTCCTAATGCGAAATTGGTTGTGAAATTGACGTGTTTTCTGTGTTGAGTGGGAATCCTAAAAGAAAATTGGGCATTTTTCTAGTTGATGATTAAGTAAAGAAGAATTTACCTTTAAGGGAAGTGTGTCTTTTCCGTTTCTCTATTGTATGATTTTTTTTAGATGCTTATAACATTTTCTCCTTTTTGCCAATAATAAATTCTATCAAATTGTATTTTACTCCTAAAATAATTCTTAAAAAAATTGTGATTAATTTT